>NC_133324.1:367118838-367423088 GCF_042186555.1 Aquarana catesbeiana | reverse complement strand
CAGCAGAGGAGTCCAGCTGACTCCTCTGCTGTCAGAATACAATGACACAGCTTGGAGGGTTCCCCCATCCACCTCAATTGTGCGGACCAGGGAGCCAGTTCAGTTTTTTTTTTTTAATGTTGCCAGTTTAAAGGAATACTAGGAGGTCGGGGCTATAATTAATGCCAGATAGATACTGTGACTTGTAACAACTGAGGTAATTTTGACTACTGGTACTAAACACGGAGAACAGTGCTTCTCTCAACTTGAATACCTTTTTCTTTTAGACAGAAAATATTTTTGTACAGTATACTTTACTATGTAGATCTATTCTTTAAAATACACTATTCAGTTTCGCTTGATGCTGACATTTTACATGTTATTTAGTTACCTCTTGTTTTATTATTAACAGAGATGCAGACAAATCATGTGGCGTTTAGAAGGAAGGTGAATTCCAGTGACCAAACTATTGTAAACACTGTTGGACTCTTGATTTAGGCAGCTTTTTCTTTCACCAAAAAAAAAAAAGATACAAAAAAGGGACAGACAAATTTACTATGGATCCAGATAAAGTAGATTGAAAAAATTCTATGCAGTGTAAAAGCACATAGTTGCATGCAAGATGGTTTGTTCTTAGCACTGTGCTAGCTCTGGCCTAGGAGTCCACTTTCTTTAAAAATCAGAGCCCCTTTGCTCCATAAACACTGATTTGTGATTCACACATACCCATTCCACTGTATATAATTCTCTAACCCATTACTTGAAATAGAACTATAGGCATTTTTTCTTGTTTTGGATAGAGCAAGGGAGGGTTCTAACCCCTGTCAGATTTTTTTTTTTTTTTTTACCATCTGTGTCCCATTGCAGAGATTTACCTTCACTTTCTGTCCCATAGCCAAACAGGAAGTGAGAAGGAATATCTGCAAATGAAGAGAATTCTTTGGGGACCCCCAGGTCTCTGAAACTAGTATACCCATTGGAAGATTTCCCCGCTATAATTTTTTGGGGGACAACCCAAAATTTGGGGTTCTCTTTTACTTTCACTTTCAAGGATAATAGTAAATGAGACAAATAGAGAGGGTGAATCTCCCTAACTGGGACAGCAATAAAAACTGACAAGTGTTCTAATCCCTCTCAACTCTATTCAAAACTAAAAAAAAAAAAGTTTTGCCTTTAGTTATACTTTAATTTCTGCAGCTCTGGAGCACCAAGTGTCACTCTTCCACTTCAGTCAACTAGTTGGAATGTAAATGAATAAAATATGAGGTACTCCTGATACATGCCCAAATGTCTGAAACCTGTTTACATAAAGCAGTATATTGATTGGCTCACAGTCTCTCCCACTCTCCGCCCAATTTCTATTGTGCAGATGAATATGGATATTGAATATAAAGGTTGATTTCAGGGAGTTATACTATGTAAAAATACTTTCCATAACTTTTGAATAAATATGTTCTCCGGCAAAATTGTGTTTTTAAGTTTTCCTTGAACTATTTATTCCAAGTTGTTGAAAGTTGTCTTCAGGCTGGATTCACACTGTTGCAGTACTAATGCACCAAAACAAAAGGTGCATGCAATGCTTGTAGTTTTGGAAAAAGTGAGGAAACTTATACCGGTAAAAGTTTGAATTTTCTATCACTTCCTGTCCCAGTGAACATGGTCCCCAGGACAAATGGGGCACATTACTTCCCTGGGGACACCCATTATGTAAAACAAAAAAGATTTGGCTGTATACACTATTACATACTTTTAATGTCAATTCTTCACATTGTTTGTGCCTGGTATGACAATGATTATTTAGGGTCGGTTCACACTAGGACGACTTGGGATCCGACTTGTACGCCCTCAAGTCGCCCCAAGTCGCCCCAGAAATAGATTCAATGAGAGTGAATGGGAGCGTCTTAATAGACACTACTGAAGTCGCTCCGACTTCAGAGCGTACTCCCTGTACTACTTTGATCCGACTTGGTAGGCGACCTGTACCATAGAAATCAATGGAAGTCGGATCTCTCTCTCAAAGTCAAGCGACTTTTGCAGGGAAAACCCCTCCCTCCCAGAGAGCTGATTGCCCTGTGATTGGCCACAGCCGAAGTCGCCTGTCATGGAGGCGACTTCAAGTCGCGTTGTAATTTGCTAAAGTCGCGCTGAAGTCGCGCTGAAGTCGCGTTGAAGCCGCGGTACAAAGTCGCGCTGAAGTCGTGTTGCCCCTGTGTGAATCGAGCCTCATGCTATACCAGCAATTTTGACGTATGTATTTTTTATTTTTATTTTTGTCTGCAGCATAGAGTGGTCAGCAGTCATTGTGGATGAAGCGCATAGGATAAAAAATCCAAAAGCAAGAGTTACACAGGTCATGAAATCTTTAAGATGTAAAGCCCGTATTGGACTTACAGGAACCATTTTGCAAAACAACATGGAGGAGCTGTGGTGTGTTATAGACTGGTATGTAGGATGTCTTTATTTGGTATTGCATTTATACAGTTTTCTTACTTATCCTACTATCAAAGAGAAAGGAAGGCATGATAATTAACTGTTTACTTTATAGTCTAGGGGCCCTTTGTGTAGCAAACAGTTGCCAAGACATTTTAAGCATGTTATTGCGATAACATTATAGATACTTTAACACTCTTGCTGTTTTCAGTGATATTTTATGACAAATTTAAGATTGCCCATGTTAAATTTTCTGTCTGTATCCATGAATGTAATGCGGTCTAAAATCAGTTTAATTTTACAGTTTAAAAAATGACCAAATTTTCCTGGCATAACCAGGGTGTAAAACTATGTTGGTTTTCTGCCTGCAGCAAAGTTCTGCTAGATTACTTTATCAGTTTTAAACACAAGTTATTTGACATTAATTGAAAGAGGTTAACAACTATTGATGTGCTGGCAAGCAAATGAGTTCTAGTACTCTCGAGGGAGAAACTGAAGATTGATTGACATGGATTTATTATGATTTTTCAGCATCCTCTATGGTGTTCAAGTTGGCTTTGTTTCATGTGTGCCACATTTATCCTGGAAATAACCTTGAGTTGAACAGGAAATGAACACTTGTAATCAAGTTAAATATGTGGTGCACATTGTGTGCTAAAGTACAGTTTTGTCTGTACAAAGTTTGCAAAGTTTTTTTTTCAACTGTTTGAAAATGGATGTTTCAGTTTGTAGGCCTCATTACATGATATGTTTTTGTTTAATTTTATTTTCTGATTTTAGCCATTTGTCATTTATTCTTGTGTTTAAGGCTGAACCTATTTTTTTTTTTCAAATTCTTTTTTTTTTAAGTTTTAAGGTCTATTACATAGAACAATAAACATATCAGTTCAGAAATACACAAACTACCAACATCAAGCAAAACCTAAATGTGCTTCATTCCTAACAATGTAATACATCAGTTCAAAGCTGCCATTAGAGGCAAAAACAGCAGTTCTGAAGAGGATACATACAAACAGTTGCTTATGAGTATTTCCTAAATAAATACAGTCTAGATCCCAGCCATGTTCCTTCCAGCACAACAGTGGAGGATAGATAGTAGGTAAAAAATTTAAGGCTGCCAATGGAATGAAAGGGGCCAATCAAGCAAGCTGAACCTGTTTTTAACAAACATTGTTTACACTTCATAACTAAAAGCTGAAAATTAATAATATATTCTGCTTTTTTTTTAAGTTTGTGTAGCACTGATCCCCGAAGGAGCTGCTGGTAGTTGATTGGGCCTGTACTCTGCTTTTACACCCCTAATAACTTGACTCAATCCCCTTGACACAGCTGTGGTGCAGTGGTAATGTGAAGCTAATGGTAAAGGATAACCCCACAATGTACAATTTAACAACAATATACCTTTGTCATTACCTGGGTATCTGATGTTCCACCTGCTAGAAAAGGAACAATGCTCCACACAAGTTGTACTCAAATGTAATTTTACTGGAGCTGGTACAAAAGTAGTATTACAATATTTGGTCCATCACACACACATAGTGCAACAGCCAAATAAGTACACACAATAATTGGTACACATCAAGTTATATTAAATGGTCTTTGGAAGTGCGTCTCCAAGTGGAACTAATGCCAGAATGGGAAACACCTTAATTCTGGGCACCTTCCCACTTCCAGTGCGCACTTGTAACCACAAGAAGACAATGTTAATAAATAAAGCACAAATGCAATCCCCAGGGAGCTCCCCCTGCTTTATAATGCAGTCCCTCTGATAAACTGGAGAGTGCAAGGCCTTGCAATGAGAGATGAAGTCCTTTCCTTCTTCTGTCTTCTGCTAGCTATTTATGAATTATAAATTTGTAATCCAACGGTTAAATAAACCAGTGTTAGGTAAAGTGGATGTTGAAAATTATCCTTGTAGTGTAGTAACCTGCAACTGTCTCCGATACAATTAACTTTATGTAACACAGTGCTAGTAGTATAGAAAAGGGTAGGCTTGAGGCTTATTTGAACTCAGTCTTTAGTTACTTAAGCTCTGTGTGGGACTACAGGTCCCAGCACACTGTGTTACAGATTCAGGTGTATAAAAGTGTGTTAGGAAAACTTTGGGCAATAGCCCTCTCACCACACTGGGTCCAGACAGATGGATGCCTTCGCTCCACAAGATCTCAGTCTATTTGCTACGGCCACGCCGTCACGCTGCTCCGTTTCACAGATGACCGGGAGTCCTCGGTTACATCCTTCAAGGGTCTCTGGAACGATCACTCTGCTGCTCCAGCACGCTGTAATGTAAGGCAGGATCGCTGGCTGCTCCGCTCCGCATGATGTAGGCCACAACTCTGTGGAACACCTCCTCACAGATCCTTGCAGGCAGGCCATGCGTCCAGAAGAGACTTAAGATGGCCGCGCGGGGCCTTTTTACAACCTACCCAGCATGCAGTTCAGTGCTGAGTGTCCATGGGAGGTCACTTACCATTGTGGGTAGGTCAGTTCCTTGTACAATGTAAACAAAAAGTCACTTCCTGTAACATTCCTCCAATGTTCTTGAAACAAAATGTAAAAATAAAGTCCATTTCACATTTTGGCCACTAGATGATGCCAAATACCAAAGAATGCATTATCCATACTTTTAACATTACATTACAAAGACAGGCAAAAATTGTCAGCGCTACATTTGTAAAAAAGGACCATATAATGGGGTTGATTTACTAAAACTGGAGAGTGCTAAATCTGGTGCAGCTCTGCATAGAAACTAGGGCTGCAACTAACGATTATTTTCATAATCGATTAGTTGGCCGATTATTGTTTCGATTAATCGATTATTCGGTTAAAAACCTTAAAAAAAGTGTGGTGTATAATTTAGTTAATGTGTACAGTTTTAAAAAAAAGGGTAATTTATTTTTAAATATCTCTATGCAGTGGTAAATATAAATAACCAACTATATGGTTAGGGAGCAAAATATCGAATCCACTCTGAGCATAACAGACAGAAAAGATATACTGTATATACTATTAGAGGAGATATACTGTATAAACTGTTAGAGGAGAGGTATACTGTATAAACTATTAGAGGAGAGATATACAGTATATACTATTAGAGGAGATATACTGTATATACTAGTAGAGGAGATATACTGTATAAACTATTAGAGGAGAGATATACTGTATAAACTATCAGAGGAGAGATATACTGTATATACTATTAGAGGAGATATACTGTATATACTATTAGAGGATATATACTGTAAAGGGTGAATCTGGTAAATATCATCAGACTCAGTGATCAAATTTTTTTATTAAAAACAAAAACAATGTCTTCCTTCAAAAAAAAATGTAATTTTAAGAACATTCGTTCTTTCATTCAGTGAATATACATAGATTTTTCGTCTGAATATTCTTGTCTGAAAATTGATCCGTGTGGCCAGCATACGGCTCAGTACACACCTATGCAGTTTGCTTTTCATCTGTTTCTGCAGTGCTTTTTGCTGTGCGTTTTGATTTTTGTGCACGTGATTTTGCTGCGATTTGCGTTTTTGCATTTTTTTGGCCAATTTGTTGGGCAGATTAAAAAACACATATTGCTGCAAAAACACATTACATGCTTTTCTGCAGCTTCTCTATTGAAGTATATTGAACCAAAAAAGCACCGTTTTGCGTGAACGTGCCCCATAGGAAACCATGTGAATGAACTGTAGTGCGTTTCTGCAAAAAGCACCAAAAAACACATAGATGTGAACCAGGTCTAAGACGTTTAGTAACATATTGGGGTGAAAAAAAACTAAAATTAGCCCCTTATAGTACAAAAAAAGCAGATAATCACCACTGTAAGGGGTTAATTTTTTTTAGTATAGAACTGTGAAAGTAATATTTGCAGTAGCGATTATTTGCTCTTTTTGTACTATAAAGGGCTCATTTTAGTTTTATTTTAACCCCATTATGTTACTGGCCGATAAATCAATTATGAAAATAGTAATCGATTAATTTCATAATCGATTAGTTATCGATTAGTTGTTTCAGCCTTTATAGAAACCAATCAGCTGACATTTTGTTTTTTGTCAAAGCTTCTTTGAACAAGCTGAAGTTAAAAGCTGATTGGCTACCATGCACAGCTGCACCAGATTTTGCACTCTCCAGTTTTAGTAAATTAATCCCAATGTGCGCTTCAGTAAACTTTTATAAGAGGCTGCCTGGTGCATGAATGTTATACTGCTTGTATAGAAAGAAAAATATGGGGACTTCAATTCCGCACCTAGTTGCTCCACTGGCTTCAGTATGTTCTGATTCATAAACCTAAAACAAAAATAATTGGGACCTATAACCTATTGTCACAATGATTCTATAGCCACTACGTCCATCATACATTTTCCTGGATTAAATATGATGTGTTTAAAGGATAAGACAATGAATATATTTCTTAGGAGAAGAAATATTAACAGCGCTTAATATGATAAATTATACAGCTGACCATAAGAATTAAATGGTAATGTTCAATAGAGATAAAATATTGGTAATAATAAAGAGCTCTGCTCCCAGTACTCAAAAATAAATAAAATTAATAAATAAAACACACAGTCAATAAGATTCAAAAAGCATAACTGAAGCAATGGAGTCATTCAATTAATAGTTGCATGTATATAGCTGGCGGAGATAAAAAAAATGAGCTTCTAGACAGATCAAGTGCACTAGTCAGGGACCAATTTACCTTCACCGAATCACCGTGTGACAACCCCCTTAGCAAATGTGCTTACCAGAAGCAATCATCAGTATAGCCAGTGATCAATTCCCAGAGTTAACCTGCTCCTCAGCTGCTGGATGGATCAGCTCTCCATAGCCAGAAGGTTACCAAAGCGTGGGTATGTCATGCAAAGATACAATAGGAGGCTTCCATATTGTATAATTGTTTAATGTTATGAAAAAAAAAACCTAGTAAAAGTTATGCTTACAAGCAATACACTTGAACAATACAGCCATTCACAGTGCCAATGTCAGCTCACCGCAGATACAGGAATACAAACAATTCCGCCCGCCGCAATGATTCCCGGGATGACGTTGTCTGTGTACAGCTGATGGGTCGCGTGGGCACGTTCTGACGCGTTTCGTCATTATGTCTTCAGAGGGCGTTCAGAGGGTTTTTTTTATGCCTTTCTCTGGATCAAATGTGGGTATGGAGGTTTACTATTTATTTAATTTTTTTGAACAAGGTGGTCTTTTTTTTTCAACCTGACTATGTAATTAAATTTGCTATTTCATGCTGTACTGCATTAAAATGAATTTTAATGCTGCTATTCCTTTTCTGTCTAAAATGTTGCTTTAAGCAAAAAGTATACCTTCTGAGACCCAGTCTACATGCAGAATATGACGGCTTGGTAACTTGATAAAATCCAAAGGCAGTTAAACTCATCGGGAAGTCACAGAAGTGGAATCCAATGTAGTTTAATTCTAAATTTCAGCATAAAATGAATTAAATGTGCTTCTTGCTAGTTTCTTACTTTAGGAATTGGTTGTCAAAAGACTGGTGAGGGAGGGATGGTAGAGTGAAACATTCCAAAAATAAACACTATCGGCTATAAACCAGGCTGGTTGGGCAGCATAGTACTTGTTGGTATGAATTGTTCTGCCACCTTTACAGATGAATGTTTATAGCATATGAGGCTAATGCCACAGAAGCTGGTGCTGGATGTGCTAGATGTGGCCACCTAACATCTATTTGTACAATCGTTTGTATTTACCTAAAGTCAGCTATTGCTCATACTCTAAGATTGCATGGTTAGGATCTATTTCTAGCTGCTTATTTTAAAGCACTATTAAACCCAAAAGCAAACATTTATTATATTGCAGTTTACCAATTCTTAGATTATTTTGTGTGGCCACTTAAGGTGCCGTAGCTTTATCTATTTTTCTTTTTTTTTTTTCTTTTTTGTTCTTTTTTTTTAGGATTTTAGATAATTTATTACTAATAAACTGCACTAAATGTAATGGCTTGGCAGCACTAAAGCAATGGTTAGATAATGTGTAACTGCTTTATGTTCCAGTGGAAAAAGAAAAGTGTGGTGCAAAAATTAAAAAAAATTTTAGATCCCTTTTAAGATTGAAAGTTGCAGCTGAACTTGGCCTCAACATAATTGTGTTCCTCTGTAGGGCTGTACCTGGATGTTTTGGAAGCAAAAATCAATTCAAGGAAGAATTTTCAAATCCAGTAGAACTTGGGCAACGCCACAATGCCACAAAACGAGAATTAGCCACTGGTAGAAAGGTCATGGAGAAGCTAACAATTAAAATGTCTTCATTGTTCCTGAGACGTACCAAAGCTCTTATAAGTAACCAGTTACCAAAAAAGGAAGATCGGGTATGTATAATCTTTTTGCATATACAGATTTCGGCAAGAAATCGCGTTAACTCAAGAAAATATCTATGGAAAAGAATGGGGCTAGGGGATAGAGTATAAACACGGGCTATAAAGAAAGATCAATATTGGTTGTAGATCAGCGAAAAAGCAGAAAAAAATGATTTAGCTAAAAAATAACTGTATTATTTATATCTTGTATCACTTTAAATCCATATGAGTATCTCAATTTTGAACTAATGACATTTTATTGCCATAATACATTTAGAAACTTTGCCTTTTCAACTGCAGATTGTATATTGCGCGTTATCTGAGTTCCAGAAAGCAGTTTATCAAACGGTGCTTGAAACTCAGGATGTCAGCTTGGTTCTTCGAGGAGGAGAGAAATGCAGTTGCCGCAGTGGGCTCAAAAGAAGAAGATGTTGTTATGCGGTAAAGAGTGATCTTTGTATTTATGAGACTATATACACACAGTGTATTTTTTTTTTTTAAATCTTACTAAGGCCGGCCATAGACGGAGCAAATTTCTTTCCTGCAACCACAGACAGTATTGACTTGGAAATCCCCCCCACCCCCACCTCGCCTGAAGAACTCAGTGATTATTGCTATAGCGATAATCTAATGTAAATCCTGTCAGGCTGGTTGTACCCAAGTTGAACTACTTCTGAAAAAGTAGATCTTAGCTTTGCCTCCATCTACCCTACTAGCCCCTTTGTTGGTTCCTTAGTGTGGTCAACAGCTTACTTGACTTGTTAAGGGGCTCTTTTAATTCTTTCCTCTGGGTTTGCAAATTGTATTGATATAGGATTTTCTATATGTAAGAAACAAAATATCCACGCCATGGGTATTACCAGTATAGTGAAAAAGAAGCTGCAGTCACTTATCACCACTAAGGTATAACAAATGAAAAACAACCATTTAGCTGCGCTAAATACATTTACCAAAATACTTTGCTCTGTTTTGCCCTGATTGTATTAATGATTTTTGAGATTATTTATTGGAGTAATATTATACACTAACAGTTTTAGCACTAAGAAGGATTTTGTAGCGAACCCAGTAGTTTGGTGAATGTATGTAGCGCAGTCACAATTGGCTTTTTTTCATATGATTTTCAATGACTTGTGCTTTTGCATTTATTTTATTATATTATTTGTCCTGGTTTCCAGCAGATGCGCTTTAATCCAGTAACCCAGAACCAAATTTTTAGTATCAGGAAGACATATCTAGTTAGTAACTGCAGTTTATTTGCTAATTCTTGGTTTAAATTCTTCTGCTGATGGCAACTCCCATTTTGGGTGGCACATGTGTACTTACTATGCAATATAACCAGTTAGATGAGTCGTAAGATCTCTCCTTAGTAATCTTTGTATGTGCCTACTCCCACAATGTCATAACAGAGGCCATACCTTGTTGTTTTCTTTTTTTTTTTCTGCCTTATGGAGAAGCCATAACAGGGAGTGTGACACCGTCATTTGTCTTTTGTAAGGGCTATACCATCTCGACACATGATGCCCTGAAAGATACTCACTACAGGCTTGTTCACACATGCACTAAAATATATTATGTCATTTTATGTGCTGCTGAAAACCTTTTTATAGTGCATTGAATAAAGCATATTAAAGTTAATAAGTGAAGCAAGTGAATAAGGTGTTATATTTACCTTTAACAAAAGGGCGGAAATCAGTTTTTATCTACAAGTAAAGCATTCTTTTCTTGGAAAACCTGCCATTTTCTTCTAGTCACATTCAAGCTCCCTGTCTGTGTAAAATTAGGCTAGTATTTGTGACATAGCGGTGACCTTACAGTTTATGTGTCTGCTTTCCTAAGTAGTGAGACAAATAAAGCGTACCCACAGGTCTTTTGGAAATATTATAAAGTCATGTCTTGGGAAAGACTGTTAAAGCGTCTGTTCCTATGATTTCTCTATTGCTGTAATGACTTTGTGATATATGGGCCCTGTTGTTTTTGGCAGGTTGGAATATTAAACTCATTCAGCCTTAACTAAGGAAACATGCAATTATCTGATGTCATTATAACCATTTGAGCAACTTACAAGAAATCTTGTGTAAAGCACTGCATTACACTATGAAATATCGGCAAACATGCAGACAGTGCTGCAGGAGAACTCTGCTCAAAACATTTTTTTTTTGTTTGGTTTTGGGTAGAGTGAAGCATGGTGTTTATTCTCTGGCTGTTCGGATAAGGAGCGTCTGTAGAGAAAAAACCGCGCGCGAGAGAGATATTATATCATTGAAAAAGCTCACTACTGTAATGGTGGAGGTGAGCAGTAATGGCTAGGCGTCACTTAGCAATGTCCTGTCAGACTTTGGGAGGTATGTAAATGTATAGTCTACACCTATAGCAAGGGCATTATCAAATTTGAGTCATCATCCCGGGATCAAAATTTGCAGCCGGCCATTTCCTGTTCAGCAGAAGTTCCTCCTTCCGCTGCATTTCTTGGGCTCTGCCATCCAATTGCTGGGCACAGGACTGGCGACAATGGTGTCACTACATAGAACTACTGATGTTGTTCCTCCCTCTCTGTGACCCCAGAAACCATGAGGGTTTCGGTCACTTCTAGTTTAGGCTGTTTGTTTACCTGGCCGTTAGCCAGGAAAACAGCCAATCAGACTGATCTATATCTAATTGGCTGCATTTGAGGCCAGAGAGGAGATTTGGAGACTAATAGACCCCAGATCTCTCCATAAAGAGGACCTGTCATGATCCGTGCTTTTCAAAGGGGATGTTGTTGTTCATCCCTTGTGATAGCAATAAAGTTAATACAATTTTTTATTAAAAGGCAGTGTAAAAAGTTTTAGATAAAATAAATATTAAAAAAATATATTTTTTTTAAAGCACCCCACCCCTCCGTGCATACACGCAAACGCATGCGCAAGTCACGCACGCATATGTAAACGGTGATCGCACCACACTTGTGATGTATCGTCACAAATGTCAGAGCGAGGGCAATAATTATAGAGCCAGACCTCCTGTGTATCTCTAATCTGGTAACTTGTTAAGGCGCTTAAAGCATCGCCTATGGAGAATTTTAAGTACCACAGTTTGGTGTAATTCCACGGGCAAACGCAATTTTAAAGTGTAAGTAGGTATATATTTACTCAGCATAACATCATCTTTTATATTTTACCCATACAATTGGGTATTATATTGTGTTTGTGTGCAATTCAATTAATTAAAGTGTATTTTTTCCCCAAAAATTGTGTTTGAAAAACCACTGCGCAAATACCGTGTGACATAATAATATACCCATCATTTTATTTTATAGGGCCTCTGCTAAAATATATATATTATAATGTTTGGGGGTTCTAAGTGATTTTCTAGCAAATAAATAGAATAGTAGATTTTTACACGTATCTGTGAGGGGTCAGATTTGGCCTGGTATTGAAGTGGCTAAAACAAATGGTATCTGCTTTTAATTGCCCTAGCAGTTTATCAGTCAATATAAAAATAAAAATGACAATTTTTAGTAGTTATTTTCTAAAACATATGTACCTATATCTTTCTGTGTGCATCTTCAATTTAGGATGGTCTTGATATTTGCCTTATGCGGAATGTTTGCTTCATAGACTGTATAATGAAACCCTAAAATCCGGTCATTCAGCTTCAACAGACACTCATATTAAAAAGTAGAAAGTTCATATGCAGTGCTTAAATGGATGTATGAAACCCAAAAGGACAATTGGAGAGAAGGAAGGAGGAGGGTCCCCTGCACCGACTTCAGCATGTGAGTCCACACACCACACCAACGTGCTGATATAAAATGCCCTTACCAGAAAGTTGATTAAGTCAGGCCTCACAGGGAGCTCAATCCTTCTCCAGTAATCCACCAGAACAATCCGACGGCACAGCCAGGCATCAAGGTATCCATCTAATGCAGAGCAGATAACACAGCCACAAGATGGACATTCCTCCTCCTCTTTCCAAGACTCCAGAGTTTTCACATATCGTAAAAAACTCGATAGATCAAAAAGTCACTGCCATAAAAATAAAACTCATGGTGACATATGTAGGGATATGCGATTTATTAAAATCCAATGCAAAATACAGCTGTCTTCAAAAAAAAATATGAAAAAAATCCAAAAATACCACGTAGCGTGCTTATGGCATCAGCAGACCAACATATGCATTTCAACCAATAGGCCATTTTCAGAGGTGTGATCAGCTTATGCAAGCATGCAGTTCAATACACATAGGTCGGAACTCTCATTACTGGACATGTGACACCCAGAATCACATGGGCCAATAGATGGTCAAACAGGAAGAAGGAAGAATTCCTGCACTCCGATATTAGTTGTGCGCACGGATATTACATTATTTTTTGTTTACTGTTTATTGATTGCTGCTCTTTATCTCAAATTATATGGATATCTTTGATTATAGAGTCACTAGATCTCTGGATTTAAAAGATGCTTTTACTAATCTGGAGGTTCAGAATACCTCGGATATAGGAGGTCTTTTTACCCGACTAAGAAAACGTCATGGTTTCAGAAATTTGTGGCAATTGGGACGTGGCATTTCTTGAGAAATATTTTGAATTAAATATGGTCCCTAGAAGTCTGAGGTTTGAAATAACCCCTCAGGAGGATGAACCAGACCTTCCAGGCTGGTACAAATATTTTAATGATGTAGGGCTTGACCTTTTGCATTTTTTAATATCGTGGAAAATGCGTAAGCTAAATCAACTAGATGAGGATATTAGTGATTTGAAAGAAAAATTATCATCCTATAAAGATTTGGAAGAGTATAAAACTAAATCCGATCTGCTTAAGAAAACCTTAGAGAAGGAAGATCAGGATCAAAAGTTTAAAAAGAAGAAAAAATATAATAGAGATGTAGATTATTATAAGAACAATTGTGTTTTTAAATGGCAAATTAAGAGGAATGGGTCTACTAATATAGATACCAATTAGAGCTCTTCATCAACTACATCTAAAGGGAATGGTACATCTGTTGCATTACATCAAAGGCAGAATTGTAGTATGGGCACTCCTGGGAAAGGTTAGAGAAAACCACCATCCAGACCTTTTTGGTCCAACCATTCCTACCATTCAGCAGGTCCTAAGTATCTGCAACATCAGGGAGGTTCCCCTAATAATAAAGGGTATCCCAGTGAGAATATTGGGAGAGCTCAGCCCAATTACCATTACCCTGTACACACGGATAATATCTCGATGTATAATAATATGAACCCTTGAGGAGGAAACAAGATGATTATTGGGAGGAGCCAGATAACAGGTATATTATTCAGCATCCTGCATATCACACTCCAAGATCCTGTCATTCTTAGCAACATTTATCTCAATGGGGTAGAACAGGCCACCCACCCTCAGGAAGGTTTTGCCAACCTACTAATGGTCCAGCACAACCTTCTTTTTTTTTTTCCCCAAATGTCCCCAGAAAAACAAGAGGTGGGGAACCCAAAGAGGGACCAGAGGGGGAGGAGGCACAGACAAAAAGAGGAGAAGAGTATAAAAGAAACAGGGATTTTTAACCTTAGTAAAGGTGCACTTAGTGATAAAGAAAAATTTTTGCTGAGTCATGGCTTGAAAATTCACCCCCCGGATAAACCTCTGAATAAATTTAGTACGTTTATCGACATGCAGAAATATATTCGAAAAATTAACATTAAGATATATCTTAATGTTATTATATTTCAAAACAGCCTTGTTTAACTAATGTGGAGGAAGAGGGGGATTAGACATTCTGGGTTGGCTAATGCGTCCCTTTTTAATCCGCCAGGTAATGTGCCCCATCCATTTCAGCATTTAACTGCTTGCCGACCAGCCACCACAGTTTAACTTCGGCAGAATGGCACAGCTGGGCGAAACGACGTTACCTTACGTCGCTTCGCCTTTTGGCCACTAGGGCGGAGCGCGCCGATGTGAGTGCCCGGCGGGCGCGATGACCGCCGGGCACTCGCGATCGCTCCTGACAGAACACACACAGATCCCGGTTCTTTCAGGGGAGTAGAGACCGACCGTGTGTTCATACTAAGTATGAACACCGATCTCTCTCTCTCTCCTTCTAGACAGTCCCACCCCCCCTACAGTTAGAACACACCTAAGGAACACAGTTAACCCCTTGATCGCCCCCTAGTGTTAACCCCTTCCCTGCCAATGACATTTATACAGTAATCAGTGCATTTTTATAGCACTGATCGCTGTATAATTGTCAGTGTTTCCAAAAATGTGTCAAAAGTGTCCAATTTGTCCACCGTAATATCGCAGTCCCGATGAAAAATCACAGATCGCCTCCATTACTAGTAAAAAAATAAATAATAAAAATGCCATAAATCTATCCCCTATTTTGTAGATGCTATAACTTTTTTGCAAACCAATCATTATACGCTTATTTGCGATTTTTTTTTTTTTACCAAAAATATGTAGAAGAATACATATCAGCCTAAACTCACTCTTGATAAAAAAATTGATATTTATTATAGCAAAAAGTAAAAGATATTGTGTTTTTTTCAAAATTGTCGCTCTTCTTTTGATTATAGTGCAAAAAATAAACCGCAGAGGCGATCAAGCACCACCAAAAGAAATCTCTATTTGTGGGGAAAAAAGGACGTCAATTTTGTTCCGGTGCAGCGTGGCACGACCGCGCAATTGTCAGTTAAAGCAGAGCAGTGCCATATCGCAAAAAATGGCCTGGTCATTGAGCAGCCAAATATTCCGGGGCTGAAGTGGTTAAAGATTTAGTGCTGAAGGATATTCATCAACTGATAATTAAAAAGAATTACAATAATGTGAAATTAAGAGAAGGGCTGGAGTCCCTTAGGAAAAGAGATGACATTGTTGTCCACCCCACTGACAAGAGGGGCAGGATTGTTGTACTAGAAAAATCTGCATACGTTGAAGAAATTAATATAATTTTGTCTGATACAGACACACATATGTACATCTTTTGAATGATCCTACTACTAAGTATAGGAAAGAGCTGAATAAGCTTGTTTTTGAGGACAGGTTGCTCACTAAGAAAGAAAAATCTTTTCTTGTATCTATGGCAACTAAGGTGCCAGTCATCTATTCTCTTCCAAAAATCCACAAGAATTTACCTAATCCACCGGGTAGACCTATCATTAGTGGATTAGACTCAGTTATATAGAGGATTGGGAAGTATATTGATGGTTTCCTTCAACAACCCTTTGTATCTCAAAAACCTTCTTTTCTTAGGGATTGTTCCCAGGTGATACAAATACTTGGGATTGATTGGAAGGAAGGCTATATGCTGGCAATGGGAAAGCAGGGATATGCAATTAGCGGACCTCCAGCTGTTGCAGAACTACAATTCCCATGGGGCATAGCAAAACTCTGACAGCCACAAGCATGACACCCAGAGGCAGAGGCATGATGGTACTTGTAGTTTTGCAACAGCTGGAGGTCTGCTAATTGCATATCCCTGCTTTATACGATCATATCCCACCAACATGGTCAGGATGCGGTGGATATATTTCTGAGAAGGATCGATATGCTATCCAGCCCCAAGAAAGACTTTGTGTTGAAACTTTTGAATTTCGCCACGTCCCACAATTATTTTTGGTTCGGAGGCTCTTTTTACCTCCAGAGCTGTGGTGTTGCCATGGGCGCCAAGTTCACCCCTAGTATGGCGAACTTGTTCTATGCCAACAGAATACCGGAGCTTGTCTTCTGGGGTAGGTACATTGATGACGTCCTCCTCTTATGGGATGGCGATCAGTCGTCACTATTTTCCTTTTTAGAGCGGCTAAATAGTAACTCTTTGGGGATTCGGTTGCAATATGAGGTCAGTCCTTCCCAGATTCATTTTCTGGACCTTAATATTGAGGGGAGGGGGGCTTTATTGTGACCTCTACCTATTTCAAGTCTACAGACTGGAATAGTTATATTGGCCAAGGGAGTTGTCACCACCCCTTCTGGCTGAAAGGTGTTCCTAAAAGCCAGTTTATACGTCTTAGGCGCAAATGTACTATTTATGATGACTATATTAAACAATCTATGGTCCTCAGAGCAAGATTCATTGAAAAGGGTTATTCAGCTGATGAACTGGATGGGATTATCTCTGATGTAGGGACTATAGTGCCACCCTTTTGGATGGCAAGGTGAAAAAGGTGATTAACAAGGATTTTAATTTTGCATTTCTCACCACTTTTTCGTGACAGTACCGGGACATTAGGAAGATGGTGTCCAGGCATTGGGGAGTCTTGAGAAATGATCGAGTTTTGGGACCTGCTCTGCCTGATACTCCAGATGTCATTTTTAGGGGTGTCCTCCCTTTAAGACTCCAAGTAGCGCCCCAATTTAAATGCCCCCAATAGGGTGTCTTTTTTTCAAAAAATCAAAGGTTATTACCCATGCCGGAAATGTAGCATCTGTCGCCTTAATAAAAATAAAGCTAGGCGGATTAATACCTTTGAGTCATTTGCCACATCTAAGACTTATGCCATAGACACTTTCATCACCTGTACCTCTCTTAATGTTGTATACATGCTGGTCTGTTCATGTGGCCTACAGTATGTGGGCCGCACTGTTAGAGCCATGAATGACTGGATTGGTGAGCATGTAATATTAAGCAAGACACTATTTGGAGTGCCATGACAGAAACCCGGCTGGCACTTCTTTCATTGCTATTGACAGGTTCACCCCCCCATTGGAGGGGAAGCTTTGTCAGATGGGAAATTTCTAGGCTAGACACACTGGATCCATGAAATTAAGAGTTAAGTCCCCTATGTAATCAATGTGGACTGGGACATTAACTCTTTTATCAATAATAGTTGATGTGCATTTTTTCTGGTGATTCTTCTGTATTTATGTTTGAACATTAGTTCTTTTAGGCTACTTTCACACTGAAGGCGTTTTAGCACTAAAGCTAGCACCTGTAAAGCGCCTGAAATCCACCTCCCATGCCACCCCAGTGTGAAAGCCCGAATTCTTTCACACTGGGGCGGTGCACTTGCGGGACGTTACAAAAAGTTCTGCAAGCAGCATGTTTGGGAGCGCTGTATACAGTTCCCCTAAACCGCCCCAGCCCATTGGAATGCATGGGCAGCAATTTGGAAGCACTGCAACATGGGCGGGTTAAACCCTTTCTTCGGCCACTAACGGGGGTTAAAAGCACCCCGCTAGCGACCGACAAGTACCGCTAAAACGACGGTAAAGCGCTGCTAAAGTAGCGAAGCCCCAGTGAGAAAGTGGCCTAAAGGCTGTTAAGTTGAGCACTTGACCACTAGATGGAGACATTCCTTTGGGTTTGTCTGATGTTGATGACTACTATTTAATATGAACAGCCGTGTTCTAAGTTTATAGATATGTGCAACAATCAGCGCTACCAATTCCAATAAATGAAGTGCTAAGTGCTAATAAATATTCTAGTGCAAAATTATATGATTATATACAAAAACACCACTGTGCTCCTCTGCTCTCCAACAGATCATCGCCCTTAATTGTGCACACTGTCACCAGCTGCAATGCCTGCTCACCTCAAAATTGAGTTAAAGTGGAGTTCCGCACAAAAATGAAACTTCCGCTTTTCGGAACCCTCCCCCCCTCCGGTGTCACATTTGGCACCTTTCAGGGGGGAGGGGGGTGCAGATACCTGTCTAAGACAGGTATTTGCACCCACTTCCGGCATAGACTCCCAAACTAGTCTACGCCTCTTCCCGTCCCCACCGGGCTGTCTCCTGGGAAACACACAGCTCCCAGGAGAGAGCGGGGACCACTTGGGATGACTCGCGCATGCGCAGTAGGGAACCGGGAATTAAAGCCGCAACGCTTCACTTCCTGATTCCCTCACCTAGGATGGCAGCGGCAGCTGCCGAGAACCGAGCGGGTTCTCGGCGTCGCCTGCCGACATCGCTGGACCCTGGGACAGGTAAGTGGCCATGTATTAAAAGTCAGCAGCTGCAGTATTTGTAGCTGCTGGCTTTTAATATTTTTTTTTTTGGCGGTGTAGGTGGACCCCCGCTTTAAATGAACTCAGAAATGGTCTTTCTTTCACTCCGCTGTGGTTTCTCTCCTCCACACCAGAACCACTGCTCTCTTGATTCAACAACCTCCCAGGTGATTTCAGATGGATACAGATAATGATCTCTCATGTAAAGATTCCTTCTATACTCTGCTTTCTTTACTCCGCTCTGCTATTCATCTTATACACGGCTCCGTAGTAACATGCAATCATAAACAAGACTACATAGTGCTCTCTGTATGCATATTTAGTAAAATAGCCCCAATACGGGAAAACTTACAAGATATCCTTTAAAAATTTGCCTATACACAGGAATAGTTCTCACGTCTGCTCGCTCACCACTGACACACTCTCACGGTGGCTGCATCACTGCTTGGCACCTCCCTTCTATACGCATATCGCCCCCTGATTGAGCTTCTTCAGTAGATGGGCGGGTCGCCTAGCCTGAGCCCTTAGATACCTCTTTGTTACCTAAGCAACCTACCAGGCTTCACCATGGCTGTCTAAAGTAATTGTGTGCACGCCCACTTCCTGTGGACCACGGAAGACAGGTTTCCCTTAACCTTATCAAGCCGTGTCCCCTCGTTCTATTTTAGGGATGGTCACTCCACACAACACTCTTCCTGACTGCCGTGGTCAACGCTTGGCGCATTCTAAACATGAAATATATTAAATCGCATTAATTGTCCATATCCTGCTTATGTATTTTATACCACTCTTTATTCTTCTCTATATTTAATAAAACCTTATATGATAGCACTAGTCTCACTATATAAAAAAATGTGTAAAAATTATATAATTAAAATTCATAAGACCCATACAGCAAAACTTTAAAATCCCTTAATAGCTGAATTTGATATCTTTTAACCCATATTATTATGTACCTACTGATTATTGCCCTTATCTAACAATGTATTTTAAAGGGGAGAGACATGTATCTATTAACCTCCAACATCCGGTTCTCCCTGGTGGTCACCCATCCCTGCTTAGCTACCTAAATCTACTGACATCAGAAGCTAACAGTGCAATGGGGAGGTAGTGTCTGCCTTATATAATTTGAAATATATCTTATACATAATCATTTTTAGGAGAGATTCATAACATGGCTATTAGCTGTTATTAATGAAGCAATTTAAATCAAAATCAATGTTAAAGCGGAGTTTCGCTAAAAAATTTTTTTTAGATGTCAGCAGCTGCAAATACTGCAGCTTCTGACTTTTAAAATAAGGACACTCACCTGTCCCGGGGTCTAGCGATGTCGGCACCCGAGGCCGAACCGTCCCTCGATCCTTGGGTGCTGCCGCCGCCATTCTCACTGAGGGAATCGGGAAGTGAAGCGTTGCGGCTTCACTGCCCGGTTCCCTACTGCGCATGCGCGAGTCGCGCTGCGCGTCTACACTGGTCCCCGTTGTGTTGTGGGAACTGTGTATTTCCCACAACACAACGGGGGTGGGCGCGGAGTCTGCGGCTAGCTGCGGCTGGCTATACCCGGAAGTGGGTGCAGATACCTGTATTATACAGGTATCTGCACCCCCCTCCCCCCTGAAAGGTGCCAATTGTGACACCGGAGGGGGGGAGGAATCCGATGAGTGGAAGTTCCACTTTAGGGTGGAACTCCGCTTTAAGACCCCTGGGTGCTAATACCTGGGTCTCATAAATCCAGAATGACTGTCGTTGGCTAAGAGATCTGATGAAGTTACCCCCCTCTCCAGTGACGATTTATCTTTTTCCACCCCCCAAAACTTCAGACCATTGGGGTTTCTATTATGGACCTCTCTTTAGTGTTTGGAAACACTGTTCCTTTACTCCTCTTTTTAATATTGTTAATGTGTTCACGTACCCTTACCAGCAGTGGTCTTGAGGTACAACCCACATACTGGAACTTACAAGGGCACTCCAACACATACACAACCCCCTCTGATGGACAAGTGATTAATTCTTCAATTTTATGGACCCTCCCTGTTGTTCACAGCTACAGCAACAGGGAGGGTCCATAAAGCATATATTTATTAGTTCACATAAGACTGGTTAATAATATAGACAATTGCACAAGTGATATGTTTTTTTTGAGGCAGCACTGCACTATTAGAATAAGTGTTCTAAGTTTATATTAGATTATTAAAATAGGTATATGTCTATGATATTTTTAACTATAGGAGCCCTTGATAATTGGGACTCTCCTTCCCGGATATTGGAATTCGTTTTCTAAATATCCATTCTCATTTTCCTGGCCTGTGGAACGCAGGAATTCTTCCTCCTTCCTGTTTGGCCATCTATCCATTGGCCCATGTGATTATGAACATCACATGATCGGCCTGTGGAATTTAGGGATACTTCCTGTTTGGCCATCTATCCATAAGCCCATGTGATTTTGGGCGTCACATGACCGGTAATGAGAGTTCCGACCTATGTGTATTTAACTGTGTGCTTGCATAAGCTAATCACACCTCTGAATACAGCCTATTGGCTGAAACGCATAAGGTGGTCTGCTGATGCCATAAGCATGGTACGAACCGCATTATTTTTGGATTTTTGTGATTTTTATGAAGACAGCTGTTATTTGCATTGGATTTTAATAAATCGCTCATCCCTACATACTTTATCATGAGAGTTTTATTTTTATGGTGGTGACTCTTTGATCTATCAAGTTTTTTATGATATGTGAAAACTCTGGAGTCCTGGAAAGAGGAGGAGGAATCCTGATGTCCATCCTGTCGCTGTTTTTTTTCTGCTCTGCATTGGAGGGATACCTTGATGCCTGGCCGTGCAGTCAGATTGTTCTGGTGGATTACTGGAGAAGGATTGAGCTCCCTGCAAGGCCTAACTTAATCAACTTTCTGGTAAGGGCATTTGATATCAGCACGTTGGTGTGGTGTGTGGGCTCACGCGCTGAAGTTGGTGCAGGGGACCCTCCTCCTTCCTTCTTTTCCACATGTCCTTTTGGGTTTCATACATCCATTTAAGCGCTGCATATGAACTTTCTACGATTACTCATATTGTGGTCAACAATGTTTATGCTAGCTGCTGTTTTATGTTTTTTTTTTTTTTTTCATCTGAGACTGTTTTGTTATGGTCTTAATATATTAGTCGTGAGCGCGGATATTGCTATATCTTTTGTTTACTAGTATTAAAAAAATAGTTTTATTTTCTGTTCTCTTAACCACTTCCCACCCGCCGTATGCAGAATGACGACCGGGAAGTGGCTCTGTTATCCTGACTGGGCGTCGTATGATGTCCAGCAGGATAACATGCCGGCGCGTGCCCGTGGGGTTGCTCAGCGTGGCGAGCGCGAGTGCGGCGTGTCAGTCTGACACCCTGCATCTCCGATCGTGATAAGAAGCCTCTGTCAGAGGCTTCTTACCACGTGATCAACTGTGACCAATCACAGTGGATCATCGCGTGAACCAGGAAGTGCCAGGAAACTGAATTTCTCGTTTCGTGCTGACAGGGAGAGCCGTTCGGCAGCTCTCCCTGTCGGGGGGGGGGGGGTCTGTGCTGATAATCAGCACATTGATTATCAGCACAGCCCCCTCAGATGTGCCACAACACCTTTTAAAATGTGCCCATAAGCTGTCAGTCAGTGCCCCATAAAAACATGACTCACAGTGGCCATAAAAGTGCCAATCAGTGCCCACCACAGTGGCAGTCAGTGCCCATCTCAGTGCCCAGCGGTAAAACCTGTTAGTACCTCAACATCAGTGCTGCCCATCAGTACCACCTGTCAGTGCCAATCAGTACCACCTATCTGCCAATCAGTGCCGCCTGTCAGTGCCCATCACAGCCGCCTGTCAGTGCCCATCACAGCCGCCAGTCAGTGCCCATCAGTGCTGCATATCAGTTCCGCCTATTGGTGCCCATCAATTCTACGTGTCAGTGCATCCTCATCAGTGCCAACTCATCAGTGCCCATCAGTGAAGGAGAAAACAAAAAATTTTATAACTGAGATGAAGAAAAACTTTTCTTTTTTTTTCAAAAATGTTGTTCTTTTTTTAGTTTGTTTAGCAAAAAATAAAAACCGCAGAGGTGATCAAATACCACCAAAAGAAAGCTCTATTTGTGGGAACAAAATGATAAAAATTTCATTTGGGTACAGTGTAGCCTGACCGCGCAATTGTCATTCAAAGTGCGACAGAGCTGAAAGCTGAAAATTGTCCTGGGCGGGAAGGGGCGAAAGTGCCTGATTTTGAAGTTGTTAACATAATTTCTAAGAAGATCACCAGAACTAAAACTATTGATCCTCTTGTTTTAAAAAACACTTACAGACCAAGCCTTTTCTGGCACTTTTTGTTTACATGTAACAATCAGTATTTTTTGTTAGTAAATTTCTTAGAACCCCCGAAGCAAAGATCCTAGAGAATAAATTTGTGTGTTTTACAATTTTTTTATGTCACACGGTATTTCCGCTGCGGTTTTTCAAATGCAGTTTTTTGGGAAAAATACACTTTTTAAAAATTTTAACGCAAAAAAATGCAATACGTAACCCAATTTTTTTGTACAAAATAAAACCTGAAGTTACACTGAGTAAATAGACACCACACATGTCATGCTTTAAAATTGTGCAAACCTGTGCAATGACGACAAATTACATTAATTTTACTATCCATAGGCGATGCTTTAAAAACCTTTACAGATTACCACCTTAAGGTTGAATATGTTACAGGTTACCACTTTAGACTTACAGAGGAGGTCTCGTGCTAGAATTACTGCCAATAATCTGACGTTTACGGCGATACCTCGCATGTGTAAGACCATTGCTGCTTGTGTGCAAGCAGGACCAACGCGCCTGTTCGCCTTTGCTCACGAGCCCAGGGGGACGTGGGCACATTACATTTATGTAAATATTATTGTTTATTCAATTTTTTTGGATCAATTTTATTGTTGTAACAAGGAGTGTAAACATCCTTGTGGCAGGTACTGTTTATGGATTGAAAACACCAACATTGGTGTGTTTGAATGCATTCGAATTTTAAAAAAATGGTGCCGTTGACATCCAGGTAAACCGGAAGTGATGTCATGTCATTGCTTCCAGGTTACTATAGCAAACAGCCGATCAAAGCCAATCCTGTCTTTGTTTGGCTGCCTGGCCAGCTGGTGGATGTGCCAGCTGGACGCTCAGGTCTCCCGGTGGGACAGGAGAGCCCAAGAGAGCCGTGGAAGGCGGCAGGAGAGGGGGATTTCCCCACCCACTGCTTGTAATAGCAATCAAGTGGCTAGTTAGCCGCTACAATTGTTATAACAAGAGAGCTGATCGCCAGCTCTAAAAAACAGTACTGGGGTGAGCTGCAGCTGCGGGCATCATCCTGGTATAACCACCGTAAGTTCAGCGATGTATGGGTACTGGTCTGAAAGTGGTTAATGAAGAGACAATCAAAGTTATATTTTAATATGAATGTCCAATGGGGATGTATATTGGTTGGTAAAGTGAGTCATCATATAAACCCTACTTTATTGAGCTTTCTATGTACACGTCTGTTTTTTAATTTCACAAAAAAAATGTTTTCACAGAGAAATTCTATAGGTGTTATAAGAGCCTATATGGCCTGGAATATTGTGTAAGAATTTATATAATGTTCTCTTTTTATGAACTTTATTGTTAATATAGGAAAACCAGTATGGCGAAAGTGTAAAGACCCTTTATTTCAGTTATATGGCTATCCTTCGTAAGGTAGCAAATCATGCAGCTCTTCTACAGTCAAATGCCAACACCAGCAAAAAACAGGTGTGTTTTCCTCAAATGCAGTTTCATGTGTCTTTTTGTCATTATGTTTATTATGTTTCACTACCATCATGGCAGGTTTAATTTGATCTATATACAATAATTATTTTAGTTTCAAAGAATAAACTCTAATTGACCTGCTTGCTACGTGTAGAAAAACTGGAAAATTCATTTTTTAACTCATAACAGACAATCAGAAATAATATCTCATGACTGTCTGCAATGTTTTTACTACAATAAACTGAAATCTGATTAAAGAGCATGTTTATAAAGCAGAGAGAGTTGCATTCACCAATAATTTACTGCAGGTGTGCGTTCTGCTGCTTTATGAATATGCCTCTAAAGCCTAGTAGGATATCCCCTCTTACCAACTGCTCAGTGTCTGCCATCCCTCTCTACCAATCCTTACACTGGCTCCCGATCACCCAGTAAATCAAATTTGAAATACTAACTACAATATACAAAGCCATTCATAACTGCCCCGAGCTACATCACCAATCTTGTCTCCAAATATCACCCAAACCGCCCTCTTCGCTCCTTTTAAGACCTCCTGCTCTCAAGCTCCCTTGTCTCTTCCTCCCATTCTCATCTCAAGGATTTCTCCTGAGCCTCGCCCATCCTCTGAAACCCTACCTGAATCTGTCCGGCTATCTCCTACTCTTGCTGCCTTCAGGCAATCCCTGAAAACTCATCTCTTCAGGGAAGCCTATTACGCCTCCAACGAATCTTTTACCACTTCCATCAGCTCATTCCCCACACTTAAAACCTTTTGTACCACCTGTCCCACACTATTAAATTGTAAGCTCTTCTGAGCAGGGCCCTCTTAATTCTCCTGTATTTTATTGTATTGTAACTGTATTGTCTCCCTTTTATATTGTAAAGTATTGAATAAAGTGTTGGCGCTATATAAATCTTGTAGAATAATAATAATACACACAATGAGATTATCGGACAAATGATCGTCTGTTTTATTTTTTTGAGTGCTAGTCTCATATAAAAAATGAATAGGTTACTAAAGTCCGAAAATTCTCGTACGACAGAACAAAAAAATTGGTAGTGATGTAATGTATTTGTATTATATTTTCGGATGAAAACGGTACTGATTAAACAAAAATCGTACAATCTGGTATTGTACGAGAAATTTTGTGTTTGTCCCTTTGGAAAATTTTGGACAAAAAATGTGTACGAACGATCAGATTACCGTATGATCTCTTCGAAAACTGTATTTTTTGTACGATTTTGATCATGTATACAAGGCTTAAGTTTCATGAGCTACTTTGCTTGCAAATCATCATTGCTCTTTGCAATAGTTTAGGAAATAACCTCAACACTTTTATATCACTACTAGATATTGAACATGTACCAAACATATGTTTTGGTTAAGACCATACTGAATGCAGGACGCTAACCAGTATCTTTTGCACACGAAGATGTTTTTGAGTCAAAGCTGCTTTTCTTACAAGTCAGTGGCAATAAAAAAGCAGCTTGAACTAGCTTAGAAAGAAGTCAGAAGCAGCTAAAAAATTCTCTTTTCCAATAGTTTTTATTATTTATCCAATTAAAAAAAGACGTGTACAAAATGTAGTAAGGTTGACGCATGAGTACAATCATCTCCTTTATATAGAAAAAAGGAATACATTATATAAAGAGGGAGAAAGCGCAAGTGTGAATCAAAGTTCCCAACTTTGTTTATGTACAATAACAAATAAATCGGCCTATGTGACTTAAAATATTAGAAACCATGCATGCAAAATCTGCAGGCAAACAAGGCAATTACAAGTGAGTGGAATCTTACCATCCCCTGTCAGTATGCTTGAAATGTTATTTCCAATCCAATGTATCAATCTGAGATACAGCAAACTTGCCCGAGTTGGGCTAACTTGAAGGACATCCCTAGAGGGGGATCCCCTCGTCCCAGTTCAAATCTCAGGCACTACATTGCATGGGACGCTGCAATGGAATAAAAGGCAGCCCCTCCACAAGATGGGGGGGGTGATACAAGATAAAGAGCAAGGAAAAAAGTAAAGTCAAGAAATCATCTGTTTTCTCATAAAGGTAACAGTAACATTAGACATTTGCCAAAATTTAATTTGTTTCCAATATCAGCTGAATGCACCTAAAACATTTTGCGTTTGGCTATAACACACAAGTCCTGCAGTGCAGCAGACCTAGTTAGCATCACAGTTAGCATCACAGTTAGCATGCAAGGTAAACTGAAATTTGATTTGTCCCCCCTTTCATTTTTATCTTTTTGCGGTGATCATAGGAAGCTCATATTAAAAGAATCTGCAGTGACGTGTTCTCCAAGTTTCCAGAGTTTGTCCAGCAAACCAAAGAGGCTGCATTCGAAACCATCTCTGATCCGAAGTACAGTGGAAAAATGAAGGTCTGTCAGATTTTTGCCATATAATAACATTTATAGACCTGTATCAAGATATTTACAGAATTTATTACCATTTAAGTAAAACCCTTGTCTTGCAAAAAGGTATCATTCTACACATAGACTGATTTGCTGTCTACTAATTCCATTACAAGCCAACTTTCTAGACATCCAGTAAATAGCTTGTAAAATAGAATATGTTTCGGTTAACTTTACAGCCAGATAAATGTACAGATAACAGATTTTGTAAAAAAAATTGAAACCTTTCTGTGTGCAGAAGGTAGTACAGGTTGCTTCAGTAAAAAAACAAAAACATTTTTAAGGTTAACTTTTCATAGAAGATTTTTTCCCAGGTAGGGCACACTAAGGTTAGTTTTGGAGAATGAAGAAATACTACATGACCATACTGTGCAGTTTTCAGTCTAAAGACTACATGTCAAGTTCCATGGCTCTTATGATTGAAATGATATTGGTGTATTTTTCTTTGGCAGTTTGAGCCCCTCCTGCAGGCATGATTAAAATTCTATTTCATTAGGTTTATAGTATTTGTGAGTGGGTAACTGTGTAGATGATGTAAATATTTATAACAGAATAAATCTAATAGTTTAAATATTTATTACCCACTGGGAGCGACTAGCATTGCTGGGGAAGAAGAATTTCTTCTTTTTTCTCCATTTCGCGTTGCGTCAGCAAAGTCACATTGACCTGACATTGCCAGATGTGGACATGCTTTTCTTAAAAATAACAGTATCCGCATTATACACACATCCCCACATTGCTTACTTCCCCAGCAGAATAACATCTTGTGAGGGAGTGTAGCTGGCATCATAGAGTATGACAAGACTATGAGAAGTTAGCCTGTACAATAAACACAAGGATGAGGGAGGGTAAAAAACACATTTCACAGATTATTTGAACAAGCCTCACTCCAAGAAGGTTTTCCTTTGATAACTTGGCAGCATTGCAAGCTGACCATATATAAGCATATGTTATAAGCTTTTCCTTAATTAGTGTCTTTTGACTGGAAGCTGTGTCTATAATAACTAATGGTAGAGTCTAGGTGAGGTAAATTATTTGTATATTTCTCAGTAAGTTGAAACTTTCAAACTTCTGCCAAAATTTAAAAGATGTATTGATTTTGTCACCTACCTGTCTATCTCCTCTGTCCTCCCTGACAGCATAGGGCCTCAGGTGTTGGCATTGCAGCAATACGTCCATGGTTTGATTTCAATTAGGGCATGGTCTGCGAGGAGTGCATATGCTCTTTCTGTGGATTTCCATCTTGGTGCAATAGACAGCCTTTGTAGGTGATACTTTCGTTTTGGACATGTGCTTTGTTCAGATTCCATAACTGAGGTTTACAACCACTTTAATAAATCAAACCTGCCACTAGAAGTCTACAGACAGCAAGCAAACTAGAAACCTGAGCTCTGCCCAGGCATGGCTTAAAAAATGGCATGACGCGCATAGGGCAAAATTTGGCCTGTACCTGAAATTTGCAGCTCTACTTCTCTACCATTCGTGGGACTGTAAAAAGCACATTCTTATGCCCTGTACACATGAGCGGAATGTCCGACATAAAAAGTCAGATGGAAGCTTTTCATCGTCTATTCCGATCATGTGTAGGCCTCATCAGACTTATTTTTTTGAAAATCCTGACGGACCTAGAAATAGAACATGCTCTAAATATTTCCGATGGAACCAATTCCTATCGGGAAAACCGCTTGTCTGTATGCTGTTCCGACGGACCAAAAACGACGCATGCTCTGAAGCAAGTACAAGACGGAAGCTATTGGTTACTGGTTATTGAACTTCCTTTTTCTAGTCCCGTCGTACGTGCTGTACGTCACCGCGTTCTGGACAGTCGGACTTTGGTTTGACCGTGTGTAGGCAAGACCGCTTGAATGGAGTTCCGTCGGAGAAACCTTTGGAGTTTATTCCGACAGCTAAACCGGTCGTGTGTACTCGGCATTACTTTCACTTCACCCTGATACAGAGATCGTTTTATCCTAGAGTTAATTTACTCACATAAATGTGAAGTTATTGTTAGTAATATAAAACAGTTCTAAGTTTGACAACGGCATTGATAATGAGAAACAGAGCCCCATATTTTCCCAGTGTTTAAGGTTTAAAATCGTATTCGCTTTAAAATGCTTTTGAGTTTTCTGCGTCATTAGTTTTGCCACCATTCCCGTGTAAGGTTTTCCAGCTTTAACAGTAATGTTTGGATACTTTGGTTCATTGCTGCCTTGTGGTTCAATTACAGGTCCTTCAGCAGCTCCTAAATCACTGCAGAAAAAACAAAGACAAGGTTCTTCTTTTCTCCTTCTCCACAAAGGTGAGCACCATATAGCGTCTGCCATGCTTGGCTGATGTATAACTCTTGATTGATAAAGCAAAAGACTTTTCTTGCAACAGCTGTCAACCACATTTCCTTCCTTGCATTTAATACATAAGTAGCATTGAAGTGTGTAATAGGCAATTTTATGGATAGCAACTAGAATCCTTAATAATGCTTCCAAATTAGAGAAAAAAAAAACAGGTTGCCTTGTTATAATTTGTACATAAAGCAGTCAAATTGAAAACACATATCAGCTCTAAAAGTGTCCACGTGTGTGCAGATCTCTCAGAAGAAATATTTGAAATGTACCTGTTCTCTATACAGTTGTTGAGCTCCCATGATTCCCTCCTTTGGAATAAAACTAGCTCTCCTGAAGTATTGAAGCTATGTTACAATTTAGTCTAAATATTTTACTTTTCTTTTAAGCTAGACAAATACATATTTTGAAATAACTAAATATGGACTTCAGCCATAACAGGAGTTTATACCTAATGTATATGGTCTGTTTCAAGGAATTTATGCACTTATAAAAATTGTATACATGAGTGCTCTTTACTGGTTCATGTTCCCTAAGCAATAGTTTTTGTACGTTTACAGTAAAATAACAAATATCCATCTTCATGCTGCTGAAAGTTCCACACATGCAGCTGTAATAAAAAACAGTCAGTGGATCATAGTGTGATCATGTGTTGCTATATACAATGAATTGCTAGACAAAAGCTGGCCATACATAATCACTGTTTTCCTTCAACCCAGTGGGTTGAACGAAAAAAAGAAAAAATGACCCTATTCCCCCATCCACACATTCCACATGGGTTGGGGAATCTCTCCCACTGTTCTGTTGCGTTCTGTCGGTGGGGAGCTTTCCCCCGCCATCAAATTAACACTGATCAGTGTTGCCGGCTATAGCCAGTGGCACTGATCATTCGGGGGAAAGCTCGTCAGGCTGGTTGTACAGAAGTCAATTAGTAGATTGACATCTGTACCACCACCCTGCCCATACATGGCTTGAAATTCTTCTGATCCCTACTGAACTGGCTGAATTTTGATCCATGTATGGCAACATTATTTTGAAGGTGAATGGACAAAATAAAAATGTTTATTGGTATTGTATTTGCTGAACTGTGCAATTGTCTGTTAAATACTGTTGAATGACTAAAAATTAACTGAAAATACTATAACAATAACCAGTTAGGTTTCTCTGTTATGTTGCTTTTTGGCCAAGTAGTGTCTGTTCGGTAGGTTTACACCTAGCTAATTACTTACAGTATAAAATGACTTGTCTGAAGTTCTTCTTTAAATGTCTCACTTTTTTACATTTAAAGAATCAGTTTACCTTTACTTAAAGTGTTACTAAACCCAGGACCCTGCATTCACTATATCTGGTCTCCCACAGTACACAGAACAATCGTTTTAGTAAATATAAACTGCTAAATACCTTTTCTCATCAGCAGTATATAGCAGTCTTCAGTGGCGGCTGGTGGAGTTCTTTTTGTGAGTGCAGCAAACGGCGCCCCCCCCCCAGGCCGCCGGTGGAGCGACACCACACACACACACACACACACACACACACACACACACACACACACACACACACACACGGCACTAACACACTCCCCCACCACCACCCGCTGTGCTTACCTTGGATGCGGGAGAGCATGGTGAGCTCGGGGAAAACTGCTCCGGGGTGTCCTCTCTGGGAGCAGCATCTGCGGTGTCTCCTCTCTCCTCCCGGCACTAGGCCTCCAAAAGGATCGCCAGACGTTTTGGCCAATCGGGAAACAGGTTTCATACCTCCTTCCTGATTGGCCAGGAGAAGGATCAATGTTGCAACAGCGAATTTTCATTCTGGGTGGGCTCCAGATGCAATGCTCTGCTTCCCGGGTCCACCCCATTTTGAAGCCTATTAGAGCCTATGGCTCTAATCGGTGCTTCAAAAAAAAAAAAAAACCCTGGCCACTGTAATTTATATGCCCGGTGACCCGAAAGGGGCTGGACACTTGAATTGGGGGCGACCGCGGCAGCAATGGATAGATTCATGCTATGCATGAATCTATTCATCATGCATATAGGGGGGGGGGGCAGCGCCCGGGCACCCCTAATGGATGGGCTACACCTGGCAGTCTTGTAACGTCTATCAGTTCCTGGTTAAAGCTTGTAGGAGGAGTTTTTTTACTGCACTGAGCTGTCCTATCAGGATCTAGGACCCCTGATTCTCTGTCTGGCCCTGTGCTGATCACATGCACTCTCCCAAGAAAAAAAAAAAACTCTCTAGCAATACACACCAAACTGAGCATATGCAGCCTCACTCCATAGACTGTGTTATTTAGACCTGTTTTGGAGTCAGTGGAAGAAGAGTTGAAACTGTGCATACAGGATCAAACAACCTTTTTGTACAAAGCAGAGGGTTAACCCCTTAGGTTCCACAGTGGGTATAACAAGCATGCTTTACTGCATATACAGTTTGATTTTACTGTTGTGGGTAAAGTAACACTTTAAGGTGGCCAAAGATTAATCTGAATTTGCCCAGTTCAGCAGGGACCCAGAAACTCACAAACGAGCACTTGGTTTTGTTCCATATCCACGTTTGTACAGTCTGTTCTCTGCAAATCAGCATTTTGCGAGAGTGAAAGAGGCATGCATGGGTAGGGAATGAAACGGAGTGCTCATTCTTGAGTTTCATGGGAGTGTGCATGCAACAGTTGTACATCCTGCTATCTGCAGGACAGAGAAGGGAGGACAATGAGTATCTAAAAAAGTAAGCATTCTATTGCAAAGCAGAGCACAGCATATTAATGCATTGAGAACACTAATGCATAGAAATATTTTTGTAAAAAGTAAGTAAATTTGGACTAACCAATTAAAACTTGGATTAAAAAAAATAACTGTGCCTTGTAGGTGCACTTCTTGGTTTCTACTACTTTTTTTTTTTAAATATCATGAACATTAGCTTCTAGATGTTTTGGAAAGATACTGCATGGCATCAGGACTAGAATATCGCAGACTCGATGGAAGCACCAAGCCAGAAGACAGAGTAAATATTGTAAAGGAGTTCAACAGTGAGCAAGATGTGAACATTTGTTTAGTTTCAACTATGTAAGTCTCACTTTAAATGTAAACTTTTATTAAGTTATACATTTTGTATTTTTTGTGGTAATTGTTTTCCTTGTGTTATTAAAGGGCAGGTGGACTAGGACTTAATTTTGTGGGTGCAAACATAGTGGTGATCTTTGATCCAACTTGGAATCCAGCAAATGACCTCCAGGCAATTGACAGGTAATTGTCTCCCGTAACTTTGTATCATTGTATGTTAAACTCAGGAAAATGATGGAGATGACCCTAAAGAGATTCTGTTGCCAGACCATTCATTTCAACAACAATCTTCCCATAATATTATATGTGCATTTAATGTATTTTATTCAAGTTATATACTTGTAAATGCCGCCTTGTGTAGATACCTACAAGCACGGAGACTGCTGCTGGACACTGCCATCTTGGATGTGATATTAGTAGATTTGGAGCTATGATTCAAGTGATTGTCCTTTGGATATTCTACTTATTTGCTTATTCTTCAGCAGATAAAAGGTTATGTAGGGAGTGGAGAGCGGAGGAACTAGGCTAGCACAGACAGTGATTATACGCTCTTAGGAGTAGTCAAATTTTCTAGCAATTTCAAAGGCAAATTGCAGGTAAAAAAGATGTTTATGGAATGGAAAACTTCTGCAGATAAGCAAATAAAATACTTTCTTTGCTTTCATCTGCAGTTTTTGACAGGTTAGTGACATGGTCTTTATATTTTTGCACTATTTTTTAAACTTATGTTATAGTCTGTATTGACAACATCTGTGTTTTGGCCAAGTTTGTTCAAAAGATGTCCAAAGATATTAAGATCGTGGCCTCCTGCTGGCCTCTTCTGTTAGCATATCAAAACTGTTTGTATTTGTGGCTTTTTCTGACCTCATTTGATTGAGTTTAATGCATGTCCAGCAGTTTGACTTAAAAGCCCCATTCTAATTTTAGGAAATTTGTAGTCCACACATTCTTTATAATGACCTTGTCACCACAGGGTCACTTGTACCAAAAAATAAGATTTTTGTGTTTCCCATAAAATCTTTTTTTTTTTTAGGAGTCCATTGAGGGATACAGGGGCATAGAAATGATAGACGTGATAGAAGTTGTAGGCAACTGCTTTTAGAAGGTTGGCAAGCCACCTATAACGCCACCTCAACCATGCCTTGGTTTTGTGAACAAAGCAGTACATGCATGGGTCAAGGCTCAGAAAGGTGGGACCTGTGTCCATTGAAGGAATAAAAAATTATAGACGTGTGGTGCGTCCAAATGTGGTCCAACTGAGTGGTGGACAATAGCCACAGAGATCCAAAAGAGATCTGGAAATCTTACTAGAAGAGTTTCCAAAGGATTAAAGGCTGAAAGGCCAGTGAAAAAACAGGGGAGCAGTATGGAAAGGCAACAAGAAGGAGGTAGCCCCGCTAGGGGGAATGTAAATGATCAAAAAAGTGGAGCACTTTAACCACTTGTAGAAGAATACATATCGGCCTAAACTGAGGAGGAAATTTGTTTTTTTTATTTTGTTTTGGGATATTTATTATAGCAAAAAGTTAAAAAAAATTGCTTTTTTTTCAAAATGTTCACTCTTTTCTTGTTTATAGCACAAAAAATAAAACCACGGAGGTGATCAAATACCACCAAAAGAAAGCTCTATTTGTGGGAAAAAAAGGACGTCAACTTTGTTAGGGTACAACGTAGTGCCGCAAGTGCCGTATGGCAAAAAACGCCTTGGTCAGGAAGGGGGTAAACCCTTCTGGGGCTGAAGTGGTTAATACATCCCTCAAATAAAAATATCCACTAATCCAATATTATATATAGCATAAAAGTGCAGAAACAAAACACTGCGTCTAATCCCAAAATCCGTGCAACCATACATAAACAATATCAACACCGTAAAAAAAAAATCATAAAAAATGTCCAATCAATAGTGTGAATCCAATATGCACAAGTGTATATATAAACACCAGTGTTAATTATGACGTCAAATTTCAATTTAGTTTTAGTTATAGTCTTTTGGTAAAAATGCCATTTTAGTTTTAGTTGTATTTTAGTCATCTGAATTGTTTTAGTTATATTTTAGTAGATTAAAATAGTGTTAATTTTGTTAATGAAAATATTTACGACGAAATTAACTGATAAACACAAATTCTTTCCAAGTCCTTCATTGTGCAATCTTCACGTTCTATATTCCTGTGAAAATACACACTCTCTTCACCCAGTTCTTAAATCGTTCCTAAAGGCTATTCTTTTTTAATTAAATCAAGAAACGTGTTATACTTACCTACTCTGTGCAATGGTATTCCTCCTCTTCTTGGGTCCCCCACTTGCTATGGGGGCAGGTATGTGGTCTCAGGTCTATAGACATACACACACATAGAATGGCCTGGTCCTGCCCCCTGCTCCCTCATCACTGGATTTGATTGACAGCCGCAGGAGCCAGTTGCTCTCAATGATGCCTCTATGTCCGTTGAGGAGAGAGAGAGCAGCTACGCTGCTACCGAGTGCAGCTCTGGATCGAGTTTGGGCTCACTAAGTATTCAGAAGGGCTTGGGTGAGGAGGGAGTATTAATCTTGGAAGGTTTTTTACCTCAATACAAAGATTGCATTAAGGTAAAAAAAACTTTAGCCTTTACAGCCACTTTAAAAGTATTCTGCTCACTTATGCAGATGGACCCCTTTAATATATAGGGGGTTTATAAGTTCTTAGATTCTATAAAGCAGGGGTCTCAAACTGGCGGCCCTCCAGCTGTTGTGAAACTACAAGTCCCATGAGGCATTGCAAGGCTGACAGTTACAAGCATGACTCCTACAGGCAGAGCATGATGGGACTTGTAGTTTCAAAACAGCTGGAGAGCTGCCAGTTTGAGACCCCTGCTATAAAGGGTTAAACTCCACAGCTCACTCTCCATCTGACCATGGTTCAAGTATAGGGGAAAAAACAACAAGACACAGCTCACTGTAATCTTTAATAAAAAATAAAATTGCCCCAAGTGCATTTTTTACCACTAGGGGGAGACTGTTATTTGAAAAGATATTAGATATTAATAGTAAAGTGGAAGACAACCCAAAAACCACCATAAGGAGACAACATTTAGATCAACAGCAACAAGCAAGAATGTTTGTAAAGTAAAAGCCAAAGACCTTAGAGAAAGAATGTTAGAGGAATTATGTCTTTAAAATTAGCCAGTGATCAACGGGTGGTTGAAGAAGAATAACATTAATCCTTGAATGCAGGTTGAAGGGAGATGCAAAATAAAACAGCCTTTTTAGGATCAATCTAATAGGAGAGGGGGAAGGAGACCTTATATTTCAATGTTTTTATTGAAAAAATCCAGAGATAACAAGAGTAGCAGGTAAACATAGGCCAATGCTCGGATTATCGCAATGACAAATATACAAATACATAAGATATGTTTAAACAAAAAATTACATGGTCCATGAATATAAGGGAACAAACAATAATCATGGGATGTTCTCAGATAAACCTGCTGAGAATAGAAAGCCCAGCAGACAATATCAAAAAGTAGTAAATGTATATTTAATCTAACAAAATGCAGTTCTAATCAGTAGTCAGGATCATAACCATGTGTAGTAAAGTACAGGAACCTGAGTATGGTACAGAGGGACAGGTGAGGGGGGGGGGGGGGGTGGGGGCGAGGGAGAATAGTGAATAAGAGGTAATAGGGGACTTTTGTACCAATTCCTGAGAATATCAATGTCAAAACTTAATGAAGTTCTAAGACAACCCAATATGTATTGGATTCAAACAACATATAAAGAGAGGTGGGAGGGGGGGGAGAGAAGGAAAGCAGAATAGAGGAAAAAGGAGTAAAAGAAGCAGCCCAAAGCTCATCAGGGAACCAAAATGTTAGGGACCCATGGGTCCCAGATTTTATCAAATTTTTTAGAGTTATTATGGAGTATGTGAGTCAGTTTGTCATTAACCATAATCCAGTTAACTTTATTTTTAACATAATCCAGAGGAATAACCAGTTGTTTCCAATGCCAGGCCACTGTAGTCCTTGCCGCCAACAGTATATATGTGATTCATTTTGTTGATTTCCTGGGCACCTCATCGGGTAATTTATGGAACAGGGCCACCACAGCGTCAAAAACAGGGGATGTGGACTGATGCATTTTAGCCACCCGAGTTGGGACCAGGTACCAACGTAAAAGTGTTTTATAGTTGGCTTCAATTCGCGTGGTATTGATAGAGATTTTGGATAAAGTATAGACAGTGCCCTGCCACTCAGATCAAAAGAAAGATTCAGGTCTTTTTCCCATTGATTCATATAGGAGAGTTTTGAGTTTGGTTCAGTGAGGGAAGCATAAACCGCAGATAGTCTTCCGGAAGGAGACCTTAAATGGGAAAAAAAGAAGGGCACAGTATCAAGTCCCTCTTTTAGAGAAGGGATAGGAAGATTCACACTCCTGTATAAAATAGAAGGCTAAGTGAGGACTAAATAGAATGGAAGAACTGGAGCTGTTGATACACATGGATTTCAACTTCATGGGAATATCAGAAACTTGGTTGGCAGCTCACATGAGTGGCTTGCAACTGTCTAGGGCTACTCCTTGTATCGGAGGGACAGGGAAGGTAGAAGAGGGGTTTGCCTGTATGTTGAAAATGATTTGCTAGTGAACACGAAGAACAACATTGCTAATGAGGCAAGGGGGAAAAAAGGTAGAATCCTTGTGACTGGAGCTTCAAAGGGAAGAAACAAATGGCAAATTAATAGTGGGCATATGCTGCAGGCCCTCTAACCTGAAGAATGAGAAGGAGTCTGATCTCCTGTCACAGTTAGGAATGGCGACGAGGCAGGACAATGTTATTATAATGGGGGACTTCAGTTATCCAAATATTGACTAGTCTGACAGAAATGCTCGCTCATTTATGGCTCGTCATTTCTTCAATGTCTTGCAAGACAACTTGATATGTCAATTGGTGGATGCCCAAATTAGAAATAATGTATCCAAAAATATAGGAACCAAAGATTACAATAAATAAAGCAGACTTTCAAGGCACTGTATATAAGCAGGCAGCAAAAAACACAATTCAAATTAAAATATACATAATTTACTGGTCACAACTCATCATTAAAATCATAAAAATTGTGTTGTGTGTACTCCCAATATTTAACAATTTATTACAACAGCCATAGCAGCACTTCAGCACTTGAAAAGGAGTCCATACACAGTAGAAATTTACTATATTTCCTTATAGTGTTGCATGACTTCACGTATCCAGGCTTAACGCGTTTTGCAGCTCAAGCCACTGCTTTTTTAGGGCAAATTATGGGGGTATCACAATGATAAAAATAAGAAGTCAAGTCGAGCATCATCCAACTTTCCAAGCCATCACCTTGGCGTATCTGGCAAGGGCAACCCCAACTCAATCCCAATCAAAGGAAGGGAAAATAGATAAAAGATAGAAGCACTAATAGTGCTGTGGCAAAGACCTGAATCCTCTGGAAGCTCAAGTCAGGTGATGTTTATTCATTATGTTGGTTGAGAAATCCCTCTTGAGAGAGACGGGTCTTATAAAACAGTGGTCATCAACCCTGACCTCAGGGCCCACTAACAGGCCAGGTTTTATGTATTACGTTGGGAAGATGCAGACTAGAATACTGCAATCACTGAGCAGCAAATGATATCACCTGTGATGTATTTGTTATCTTGCAAACCTGGCCTGTTAGTGGGCCCTGAGGACAGGGTTGATGACCACTGTTATAAGAGATAAAAGCACCACTAGAATGCAGTATTCCTAAAATCAAATGTATTCTATAGTAAACGAAGGAGCGTATACCTCAAACCAGGCTCCAGGAGATGGGGACAAAGTCCTAGGGTGAGGAGAACCTACATCAATAAGGATTTTGTACACTGTGGTACCAAAATCAAGAAAGTAAAAGAACATCCAAACATCAGAGTAAAAGCTGCAGGTGAACATTCAGATTGAAAGGTCATTTCCAGCAAAATTAAGTTAAAAAAAAGTATAATCCACTGGTAGAGGTGTAGGTTTGGTTTAAAACTTTTTTTTTTTTTTTTTTATCATCTACGTAATAGTGTAGATGGACCAGTTGTAGGCAGATATTCTATTATTTCATTCACAGTTCTTGAATGGTAAAGCGGGCTCCCAGTATGAGAAACGGGAGTTTAGGCATGCCACTGATAAAATTATCACCAAAGAGACCTTTCCTGAAATGGCAAATCAATAGGATATAGTTTAAACCTTTAATCCAGTCTCCTGTGCATAAAAGAAGTACTCTGGCTAAGCATCCATGTGTTCCCTAAATATAAAAATATTTTTCACCAAGGTGAGGACTGGAGAGTCAACAGAAGGTAGACTAATTGTCTAGAAATTCCCTATTTAGGGTAAAATTCTGCTTCACATGATCAGGAGGAAGCTATAGGAAGCTCCCAGTCTTCACACAGTATGTTTTTCTGAAAGAAAGATACAAGGAAGGTCTTTGTGGCAGTTAAGGATGAGCTCCGGCATGTTCGCAAGCTGCACGTGCAGAGCCCGCCAGGAACTCGGCATTGCACAGCGCTAATCACAGGCAGTGAGACATTTCCCGATGTGTGGCTACAGAGATCGGGAAATGTCTCACTGCCTGTGATTAGCGCAGCGCATTGCCGACTTCCTGGCAGGCTCGGCACGTGCAGCTTGCGGACACGCCGGAGCTCATCCTTAGTGGCAGTATAAGCATTAGGAGAGTCTATATCTAGTTCAGCAGATTAAACTCCTGTAGGCATGGCTGAGCATACAGCGTTCGATTAGTCATAACATTGAGTATGTCAGGTTCACTAAAAACATTTAAAAACAGATCCCACAAGAGGAGGCTGTGAAGGTCATCAGAGTCAGAAATAATGATAGAAGCCTTAGACATACTTAGGCAGTCCATTGATTGGTCAGTTTTTTCTTTTAACCAGAGGGTTGAACCAGAAAAACTGACTCAATTTCCCCATTCACATACACCATGTGGATGGGGGAATCCTCCCCACTGAGCTATTGTATTATGACAGTAGGGAGACTTCCCTGCCATCAGAGCAAAATAGATTACAGCGCACACATACAAAAATGACATTTAGATCATGCAAGGCTACTTAAAACCTGAACATATTCAAAATCATGGGGATTTGGTCACACTATATGGTCATATAGTGCTAAGCCCACTTACTGCGTCAAAGTACCCCATTATCAGTGGGTCCTACATCCTGCATCTTAAGAATGGGCGACAAACTCCTCTTTATGGAGAACTGAGAGGACTCCTCCTATACCACAGGTGGCCACTAATAAGAGGTAATGGCGGGGAGATGGGGTTCTCTGGTCCAGAGGATCTGGTCAGGATCCTTACAATATACAAACAACATACTTGGGGGGCACACACCCTAAAAATGCGCGCCATCAGAATACACTGATCAGCGCTGCTGACAAAGCCTACAGTGTTAATCGAGCAGGGAAAATTTGACAGGGCAGTTGTACAGAAGTTGATCGGTAGATCGACTTCTGTACAATATTCCTGTTCATACATGATAAAAATTCGGCCAGTCCCTGCTGAAACAGCCAAATTTTGATCCATGTATGGCTAGCTTTAAAGGTAAAGTGCCAATAGGCTCAGAGGTATGTGCTGCCATAGCAGGGAAAAGTCCTGAAATCTTCAATCCGGCTGTTTCTATAATTGCACACACACTGACAGAAAATCAGAAGTGGAGATTAGAGGCCAAAGAAGCTGGTGATGAGGACGAACCAATCTAAATAGGGGTCCCAGGATTTTAAGTACAGATGTTGCCTCCTACAAGGGAGACTGACACATTCCCAAAAATAGTAGGGGAACATGGGACAGGATCACCTAATCTAGCAGTACTGTCTTCTAAAGAAGTGTGTGTGCCATGCTCTATACCAGTATTTCTCATTTTTTTTTTCACTCAAAGCACCCTTTAAAATTATACACAATCTCAAGGCACCTCATTATAAAATATAAAAGCGAGTAGTTTTACATAAGGTCACCCAACATTGGAGGTGATTTGTTTTTACAAAGCAAATACCTTTTCACACTGATACTCACTAGTATTCCACCATTTACCTATTGTGACGCTGGTGCTGATGGAGAGGGGCAGACAAGGACGATCACAGGTGCCCGATGTTTTCCTTCTCATCCTATGACATTATCAGTTGTTAGAATGCCAGCAGCTGATATACAGGGTGCTCAAAGTTGTAATGCTGCAGAATTAAAACCTGTGGCTTTGTATAACAGTAAAAAGGCAGGCTTGATCCACGTGCCCAATTTTTTAAAATCTTTGGAAAATTTGAGGAAATTTTTAGTCATTTTCCCAAAGCACCCCTGAAGAACCTGAAAGGCCCCCCGGTTGAAAAAGACTGCTCTATGCTAAAAGTGATGTCAGCAATGAGGTCTCCACAGGCTAATGGCATTACCCCCAGAAAAAAAGGTGGGAAGGTTTAAAATCAGCTGAGAGCCATGAAGCAATTTTTGCTATTCCTGTGTCACAGCTCATTTTATTAATTGCGTGGAAGGGACAGGGTCAGACCCAAAGTAGGAGCCGCTGTTTTAGGCCTGTATATGAGTTTGTAGTGCGCTATTTCTATTCTTATAGCTGAACTTCAGTCTGCCTTTCAGTTGGCTCCGCCCCCTCATGCACCACCATTATGGTACATGCGCAGATGTGCCCATGGGCTCTGGACAGGGAAAGTTTTGGCCTTTTCTATTAGCTGTCTTTTGTGAAACCCCACATGTGCACAGATGGCTGGGAAACTGGCGCATGTACGGATCTGTCACATCTCTGTGGACCCGAGCCCTGAGGCACATGTGCGTATACACAGGGGGACGGAAGAAAGTCTTGCCTAGTCAAGAAACCCCAAACTACTTTTTGCAGCACAATTAAAGTTTGTTAAAAAAATAAATACATAAATAATAATTTTGTGCATTTGTAAGATGGGTGAAGAACGGCTTTAAGCAGTATCAAGCTAATAAAGGTCACATAACAAAATGTGTTAAGCATAACCGTTATTTAATAATTAGGTCAGTCTTCAAAGATTTGGACACAACAGAACTGTGTCACAACTCTGGATTTGGAGACTAACACGAACAGGCACAGTACAAGGATTAGGAGCCCCCAAGGCAGAGTTGAATGTCTAAAGGAAACAAAAAATTGCATCAGATCATGCAAGTTATTTACAGGGACAGGGTATACCAAGAGAAGTAGCTCTGCTTTCTTGGCTAATGGACTCAAAACACACATGCCTAGGAGGTGCCACAATCTGAAAAGCAGTGTTTACAGAATAATATAGGATTCTTGGTTACACCTAAGGTTGTACCACTGCTCTAAAGCTTGGGTATTGCTCTTTGACTAACTGACCAGTCAGTACACACAGGTCTGAGATACTACTTACTAAAATAACTGCTTCAAAGGGAGAAAATAGAGACTGGGTACACCAGGGGTTCTACCACTGCTCTCAAAATGTGGATCGTTCTGCAGCTGACACAGCAACTACAGGTATGGAAAGTGCCACGTTCAGAGGAAAACACCAGAGACGGGTACACCAGAGGTTGTACCACTGCTTTAAAACTAAACAGTGCTCCGCAGTACCCACAGGTCTGAAAAGCAACATCATGCAAGGGTCCGTGGCTGAAAGTCACATTTCAGTTAATCCAGATAATCTTCATTCTCTCTATGGGCCTACCCAGAGAGTGAGTCTTCAGAAGCTGGTTCACACCTGGGGACCTGTAAAACACTCTGCAGCTAACAAACCAGTACACTTGGTGTCCTGGGAGTGCCAGAAGCAGTTTCCAGTTCTTAAATTTCGCATTACAGACAGACCTGCCAATCTAAAGTTCATCTGTATTTGGGCATGGCTTTAAAGGCAGTAATAAGGATAAGCAAATCTGTATAAATTCTGTGTAGAGACCACCTCAAGCAGTGTAATAAAGGTCATGATTGAAGAGAAAAAATATCCACAAAGTATTGAGAATGTTGGTAAAAAATAAAATTTTGAGTTGAGGTGAAAGCATCCAACCTCCTAGGACACTGGCATAATGGCGAGAAGGTTTTGGTGAGCTGGCCTTCAATAGTTTTTCTGTTTTCTGGTGTCCACCTCCTTCTATATCCCTGTGTTTCATGCCTGTAAGGACTTGTTCACACAGGCAGTAGCCCTTGCAGTCTTTCTGAAAAGCAATTTGTGGTGGATTGCAGTTCAGAGGGCAGTTGACAGGCAGCTAGAAGACAATATGTCGCCTTCTAGTCGCCTGTCAACTGCCTATTTTAATCTGGAAAAGGCTGCACAATCGTGCTGCAACTGCATGCATTGCACACAGTTGCAGGGCAGTTGCATCGCAGCCCTGTTCACTTGAATGGGTTGGTTTGGCAGCAGTACTGTCTGTCAAATGCAATGGAGGGGTATAATTTTTTCAGTTTTTCCATGTTTACAGCTCTGGCTGAATGTTCTCTTTTAGGTAGGTGGTATTTGTTAAAAGAATCATAGATCAAAATGATTGGGTAACTTCATTATGTGGTCATTAAATGGTTTACTGGACAATGATGGCAGGCTTATTAGTAAGTTCTTACAGGTCTTTCAAAATACATCTTGCATTTTTTGTAAAAATGAAACCTAAGTTGTCACAAGATGAAAAGGGAACAACAGTATTATATTATAATAATATGTCTCTCCAGCACTCTGTAATGTACTTGGAGCTTATGCATATTTACAGTAAATATAGCTAATTGTGATGTGTTATTGTTTTCCAGAGCCTATCGAATTGGACAATGCAGGGATGTAAAAGTATTTAGGCTAATATCCTTAGGCACCGTGGAAGAAATGATCTATTTAAGGCAGGTTTACAAACAGGTAAGACTCCTTCCTGCATTAACAAACTCAAGTCCGGACACTTTCAACCCTTCCCAGTCCGGCCCAATTTTCAACTTTCAGCACTGTCACACTTTGAATGACAGTCGGGCATGCAACCCTGTAACCAAATGAAATTTATGTTGAGATAGATAAAACTTTCTTTTGGTGGGGAAAAACTACAAAGACCCTGTGCTTATGCTACTACTGTGGTGTTCCTACTCCTTGGAGGCTGTTGGCACTGTGAACCATATACCCCCCCTATCTAAGTGGTTAACAGTTATTTTGTGATAAATACAATAAAGTGCTGCACTCCCCTTAAAATATTGTGCTCTTGCAGTCAAAGTAAAACATGTGAAAAACATGTGATAAATAACCAACTCATTTATAAGTATCCAGTGAAAAACCATAAAGTGAATTCAAAGTCCATCCAGAGTGTCCTTATACTTAAATAAATTATATAACCACAAATAAATAAATGTTTCAACAACTGGTCGAAACATGTTGGGCGGGGCTATTCATAGTGACATCATTTACGCCTACAGCATTTACGCCTACATCATTTCCAGGTCTGTGAAACACACATAGGAAACAAACAGGAAGTTGGGTCTATGAGGGCCATATTGGAACCATGTGGTATAGTAAGAATACTGAATGCTGCAATTTGAATTTTTAATTTGAGTTTGCACTTAATGTTTTTATTTTTACTAATTTTACTACTGCACTATAGCTTTTTTTAATTATTGTATATTAACGATTTCCAAAATGCATTTGGAGGATTAAAAGGTGTAAAGATCAAAAAGCTCAAAGGAGATAACTTGGAACGCTGTCTGAAAGGATAGCTGAAATCTATGCTTCTGTGGACCCAGTTATTAAGTTAAGAGGGTCATGGCGGTCTGGACAGTGCACAAGTTAAGTATGATCACCAAGAGAGCATGGGTTTTGTGTTTTAGGAAAGAGATGTTTTGTAGTCCACCACGTATGGTTTGCTGGAGCACATATTGAGATTTGGATGAAGAAGCACTGGATTTTTTACAGACATTTATTTAAGTATAAAGGACACAGTGGATGGACTTTGAAGTCACTGTATGGTTTTTCTTTTGGTGGTATTTAGTCACCATATTTTAAAATGTTTTGCTATATAAACGAAAAAGAGCAAAAATGTAAAAAAAAAAAAAAACAAAATCTTAGTTTCTGTTAAAAATTTTTGCAAATAAATAATATTTTTTTCAGAGATTTAGGCCAAATTTATTCTGCTACATTTCTTTGGTGAAAATAGCCCGAATCTGTATACATTATTTAGTCTGTTAAAGTTAGAGTCTACAATCCTATGGTATTTTTATATGAAAATTGATTAGTCCTGATGTACTGACTGCCTATCTCATTTCTTGAGGCAACAGATGCCCTCCCAGCAAAGTAATACTGCGCTATAGCCATCATTCCGCTATAATTGTTACAAAAAGGGGAATTGGGGAAATTAGGACTTTAACCACTTAAAGCCCGGACCATTTGGCTGGCCAAAGACCAGAGCACTTTTTATAAAAAAACATTTTTTTTCCTCAGTTTAGGCCGATACGTATTCTTCTACATATTTTTGGTAAAAAAAAAATCACAATAAGCGTTTGATTGGTTTGCGCAAAAGTTATAGCGTCTACAAAATAGGGGATAGTTTTATGGCATAGTTATTAATTTTTTTTTTTTACTAGTAATGGGATCAGCGATTTTTATCGTAACTGCGACATTATGGCGGACAGAACGGACACTTTTGGCGCTATTTTGGGACCATTCAAATTTATACAGTGATCAGTGCGATTAAAAATGCATTGATTACTGTGTAAATGTGACTGGCAGTGAAGGAGTTACCAGGAGGGGGCGCTGCAGGGGTTAAGTGTGTCCTAGGAAGTGATTCCTACTGTAGGGGTGGAGGGGCTACGTGTGACACGACACTGATCACCGCTCCCGTTGACAGGGAGCGGTGATCAGTGTCATTAGGCAGGACGGGAAATGCTTGTTTACATCAGCATCTCCCCGTTCTCCCTCTCCGTGAGACGATTGGGGGTAACCCCGCGATCACACTCATGGAGCTCGCGGCAGGGTTGCACGCGACCACACGGCGGCATTTGCCTGTCCGTGCCATTCTGCCGAGGTAAATGTTCGTGCGGCAGTCGGCAAGCGGTTAGAGGAAGCCATGGTCGGGTAAGGTCATGTGCCTCCATCCCTATCATTACAAGAAAAAAGCAGCAAAAAGCAGCAAGTTTTATATTGTGACAGGGATTAGAAAGACCATAGACCATGCAGGTGCTCTTTTGTAATAGATGTACATCCAATCATCAATCTTGGTAAATCCTTTAATCTTATCATGTGATTAATGTTTATAAATATGTTATTACCAGATATTACTGTTTCATAAATTGACACTATAGTAGTGTGCATTTCTATGTATATGAAATTTAATGTATGTAAACATGTACTTTTGGATTATTAAATATTTTATTAATCACCTTTGATTCATTTGCTATCATGAGCTTCATTTAGAGTCCCACCCTTTTTGCTGCTTTTTTGCTGTTTTTTTATCATTCCGCTTTAGCATGGGTGGGAAGGGGTTAATTAAGGTAAGTTAGTTAGGACCTTGAACGTAGTTATTGATCAATCTTAAAAATAGTGTACATTCAATTGTAAAGTGTAGAGGAAGAATGGAGTGTTAGAGATGGGGAATAATGGAGTGGCACCTTTACATTTGACACAGATACAAGAGAGTGACATACAAAAGGGGTACACCTGTCCACAAAATGGACAGGGAAGAGGAAGAGGAGGAGGAGGAGGAAAAGGAGGAGGAGCTTGTGTAGGGGCATGGGATGAGAAGGGCACAGATGGGCCCAAGTCCCAAGAGGTAAGGAATGTAACAATACCTGTCACAGATGATGGAAATAGACATGAAACTTGTCAATTTATCCTCGATGGTACATTCAGATGCCCATAAGGCATTGCTAAAAAAGGGGTTCCATTTCTGTCCAGCAGTAAAGTGTGATTGTTTTGAAACAGTGAAAGACTTGTACTTGTTTTCAGGAAACTTTATATTGAAAATTCTACACTCGAGAAAATCTGAAAGCATGGATATTATGGAGGGGTGGACACAAATGACTAGGAGGGAGTTTAGGACTCTAATGCAGTGTACACACGACCGGACTTTCCGGCAGAAGAGGTCCGACAGAATCATTTCATCGGATATTCCGATCGTGTGTGGGCTTCAGCTGACTTTTTTAAAAAAAAATTCTGATGGACCTAGAAATAGAACATGTTTCAAATCTTTCCGACGGTATCAGTTCCTATCGGGAAAACCGTTCGTCTGTATGCTATTCTGACGGACCAAAAATGACGCAAGGGCAGCTATTGGCTACTGGCTATTGAACTTCCTTTTCTAGTCCTGTCGCACGTCGTCGTGTTCTAAATGATCGGACTTTGGTGTGATCGTGTGTAGGCAGGTCCGTTTCAGCGGAACTCTGTCAGAAAGACCGTCGGAGTTTTTTCTGATGGAAAGTCCGGTCGTGTGTATGCGGCATAAGGGATTTGGTTAATCTATAGGAGGAAGGACACACTGATATTTTGAAGGAAGGTTAAAGCTGGCTATACGTGGATTGACTGGTTCAGCAGGGACTGGACGAATTTTGATCCACACGATCAGTGCCGTCGGCTACAGCTATAGTGGCACCGCTGTCATAATTCAAAGGCACAATGGTAAGATTCCCACATCCGCATTGAGTGTGTGGATGGGTGAACCAAGTTTTTTTGTTTTTTTTTTCATTCAACCTGCTGCTTTAAAGGATAAAGGAATGAATCTAGTTATGGAGAATGAGAAGGCAGAGGTGGAAATGGAGGATGGAGATAAAGGGATCAGGAAGGAATTTTTTTCCTTGCTGGAGCAAATTGGATCATGCTTTGTTTTTTTTGTTTTTTTGCCTTCCTCTGGATCAACTGTGGGTATAGTGTGTGTGTGTGTGTGTGTGTGTATGTGTGTATATATATATATATATATATATACACACAATATCTTACAAAAGTCAGTACACCCCTCACATTTTTGTAAATATTATATTCTATCTTTTCATGTGACAACACTGAAGAAATTGTGCTTTGCTACAATGTAAAGTAGTGAGTGTACAGCTTGTATAACAGTGTAAATTTGCTGTCCCCTCAAAATAACTCAACACACAGCCATTAATGTCTAAACAGCTGGCAACAAAAGTGAGTACACCCCTAAGTGAAAATGTCCAAATTGGGCCCAATTAACCATTTTTCCTCCCCGGTGTCATGTGACTCGTTCGTGTTAGAAGGTCTCAGGTGTTAAATTTGGTGTTATTGCTTTCACTCTTTAATACTGGTCACTGGAAGTTCAACATGGCACCTCATGGCAAAGAACTCTCTGAGGATCTGAAAAAAGAATTGTTGACATGTTTGGCCAGTCCATCACCACTTACGAACAAACCTACAGTCCTTAATGTGTTCATAACCCGGGGACTGCCTGTAGAGGTGTAGTGTACAATCAGATTATTAGATAAGCTACAAGCTTTGATGTGAATGAAAACATATTAATTAGGCCTCATGTCTGTGCGGTGCAGTTTATCTGCAATTCTATGTGCATTTTACACTCGTTTTTAGGTGCGCTGCCATTAAACTCTATGAGAGTGCATTTTCATGAAAGCGCATCAAAGTTCAGCAATTTGCATATTTGATGCACTTTCATATAACACAAGTTCTAATAGAGTTTACCAAACCCACAACAGTAAAATCAGTCTGTATATGCAGTAAAGCATGCTTGCTATTCATACTTTCTTACTTACGTTCTGTGGAACCTAAGGGGTTAATCCTCCGCATTGTGTAAAAAGGCTGTTTGATCCTATCTTCTGTGATCTCCCCCCTTCTTCCACAGTCCCCAATCCATCTGCTGATAGCACAAGGCTCTAGGAGGCACTCTGCACATGCTCAGTTTGGTGTGTATTGCTAGAGAGTTATTTTTTTTGGGGGGGGGGGGGGGGTGCATGTGATCAGCACAGGGCCAATCTGCACTATCAAGACAGAAGGTCAGGGGTCATGCAGCCTCACAGGATGGAGAAGAATGAAAACTTCTCCTACAAGCTTGACAAGACACTGATAGAAGTCACAAGACTGCTATATACTGCTGATGAGAAAAGGTATTTAGCGCTTTATATTTACTAAAAAATGCATTTCCCTTTTCTGTGTACTGTGGAAGACCAGATATAGTGAATGCAGGGTGCTGGGTTTAGTAACTCTTTAATGGCAGAGCACCTAAATTGTGTAAAACACACATATAAAAGCGATGTAGAAAAACCACAATGCACAGATGTGAACCTGGTCTTAGGCCTTAGACACTGCCAGTGTGGGGCTTTTCACCCACACGCCTGTCAAATTAGGATGAGTGGTACCAATGCGTCCACATAGAGCTGAATAGGCTCCTGCATGCAGCACTTCACAGCTCAAGCTGCATAAACACATGACCCATTCATGGACTATGGGCCTCAGTGCCCGTGTGAATGAGGCCTTAGTATTAAAAACCTTACCATGCATTCAGGAAACCTTTCTCTTTGCTTTAAAAGCAGTTAACCTTTAATGAAAAATAATACATGCACATATTTTGGCAGGTAAAAAAATGTGCATTTATTCTTTTTTTTCTACAGGAGCTTACAAAGAAAGTAATGTACCCCTGATCAGTGGATTGGGGATGCAATGCCATGCTCCTGCAGACATTCCCGCCAGCTGTCTTGCCCATACCCCTGTATGGGCTTTCTCTTTGAAAGCCTGAGAAAGTGTCAGTGGACTACAAGGGAGCTCATCAGCGCCCCTTCAGTCCATTGAGAACTACAAGCTATCTGCCGTGGGGACACATGGGACTTGTAGTTCATTTATTCACAGATCTCTGTTAACCACTTAAGGACCGCCTAACGCCGATTTACGTCGGCAAGGCGGCACGGGCAGGCAAAATCACGTACATGTACGTGATTTGCCTCTCGCGGGTGGGGGGTCCGATCGGACCCCCCCCCCGGTGCCCGAAGCGGTCCCGTTCTGTTCCCCGGCGATCCGAGATGAGGGGGAGGCCATCCGTTCGTGGCCCCCCCCTCGCGATCGCCGCCGGCCAATGGGAACACTCCTTTGCTGCTGTATGCTAAACAGCAGCAAAGGAAATGATGTCAAATGATGTCATCTCCCCTCGGCTCGGTATTCCGTTCCAGCGCCGAGGGGAGAAGACATCAATGTAAGTGCACAACACACTACACACACAGTAGAACATGCCAGGCATACAAAACACCCCGATCCCCCCCCCGATCGCCCCCCGATCCCCCCCCAATCACCCCCCCCCCCCTGTCACAAACTGACACCAGCAGGTTTTTTTTTTTTTTTTCTGATTACTGCATAGTGTCAGTTTGTGACAGTTACAGTGTTGGGTTCAACATGCCTATCAGCAATTTCCTTGGGGTGTCTACTTTCCAAAATGGGGTCATTTGGGGGGGTTTTGTACTGCCCTGCCATTTTAGCACCTCAAGAAATGACATAGGCAGTCATAAACTAAAAGCTGTGTAAATTCCAGAAAATGTACCCTAGTTTGTAGACGCTATAACTTTTGCGCAAACCAATAAATATACGCTTATTGACATTTTTTTTACCAAAGACATGTGGCCAAATACATTTTGGCCTAAATGTATGACTAAAATTGAGTTTATTGGATTTTTTTTATAACAAAAAGTAGAAAATATCATTTTTTTTCAAAATTTTCGGTCTTTTTCCGTTTATAGCGCAAAAAATAAAAACTGCAGAGGTGATCAAATACCATCAAAAGAAAGCTCTATTTGTGGGAAGAAAAGGACGCAAATTTCGTTTGGGTACAGCATTGCATGACCGCGCAATTAGCAGTTAAAGCGACGCAGTGCCAAATTGGAAAAAGACCTCTGGTCCTTAGGCAGCATAATGGTCCGGGGCTCAAGTGGTTAATAAAGGTTGTGGTTGTGCAGGTAGAGCCCTGCACAGCCATGCCAATTTTCAAATTTGACAGTGGAGGGAGAAGGATGGTATAAATACAGGTGTAACTTGTTCAGAAGGTGAATTTAACCTTTAAAAGAATGAATTCAAACATTCTTGATCTGGTTTGCATACTAGCTACTTAGTTAAAGTGATTGTAAACGATCACCTTGTAAAACAACCCATTCAATTTAAGGGCTTGTGCACACTGCAGCTCAAAAAAAAAGCTGCTTTTAAAGGCATTTGAGCTTTTATTTTAGCTTGAAGAAGCCTGTCCTTTTTTAGGCTCTTTTCCACATTTTTATCGACCCTCTTTGAGCTCTTTTGAGCATGTGTTTTTTTCCCAAACCCCCCTGTATTTTCAAGCTTCTTTGAGCTCTTTCATGCTTTTTCTCGCTTTTTTACGCTTTTTTTTGTGTTTTTGGACACTAAAGCCCTGTACACACGAGCGGAATGTCTGACAGAAAAAGTCAGACGAAAGCTTTTTCATCGTCTATTCCAATCGTGTGTGTGCCTCATCGGACTTTTTTTTTTTTTTCAATTCTGACGGACCTAGAAATGGAACATGTTCTAAATATTTCCGACGGAACCAATTCCTATCAGGAAACCCGATCGTCTGTATGCTGTTCCAACGGACCAAAAACGATGCATGCTCTGAAGCAAGTACGAGCCAGAAGCTATTGGCTACTGGCTATTGAACTTCCTTTTTCTAGTCCCATCGTACATGCTGTACGTCACCGTGTTCTAAACGGTCGGACTTTGGTGTGACCGTGCGTAGGCAAGACCGATTGAGCGGAATTCCGTCGGAGTTCTGTCGGCAAAACCGGTCGTGTGTACACGGCATTAGGCATCTTTTCAGCTCAAAATCTCCTCTCAAAAACGCGGGTTTGGTGGGGGGTTTTTTCTGCTTGTAAACTCCTGAAAAAGCAGTGCATTTACACATTTGGCTAACATGAAGGGGAGTTTCCAGGTAGAAAAAATGAGAGTGCAAAAAAGCTCAAAAGCCTGTAGGAGCTGCTTCTTTGAGATGCAGTGTGCATGAGCCCTTAAATTGAAATGAAAAGCAAAACAGCTGTGTAGTATAGATTTAACAATAAAAACATTATAAATACTTTTTTTTATTTTTTTTAAATGATCGCATGCCTTCTGTTCTCTCTGTTCTCAACTGCATAAAAGCTGAGGAGATGAGAAGCAGCAGCAGCACACTGAGCTTCCTAGTGAATGGCTGTGCAGTCTGATCATTGGAGGAGAGAAGGCTGAGTTCCCAGCATAGCTGGAGAACTGACCATGGTGTGTTCTCCTGCTTAGTGTGGTCAGTTTTTAGTAGGAAAGCAGAGGGACTGGCAGGAGCACCAGGGATTTTACACAAAGGAAGCAATACAAAGAGAACAGGATACTTTTTCATACAACTACATGGTACATTAGGTACATATTGGGAATATGAAATGCTAGGGTTACAAACTTTGAATTTTCCAGATACAGTAAAAATAAATCATGTTTTGAGCTTTTCACTCCCCTGATAAACAACTGACAGATGCACATTACCAGGTTTAACACGTTTGGGAACCTTGAACCACAGATGTTTATGGCTTTTGTTGTGACTTCCTGTGATCTGCAGATGTGTGCCCACAGCCTCTGATGTTTTCGTTTGTCTTTTTTAATAGCAACTTCACTGTGCGGCAGTTGGAAGTGAAAATGCCAAACGCTACTTTAAAGCTGTCCAAGGATCCAGAGAGCATAAGGGCGAATTATTTGGTGTCCACAACCTATTCAAACTGAGAACTCAGGGGACGTGTCTGACAAAGGATATTTTAGAGGTCTGTGGTTGTTGAAGTTAATATAATTTCTTTCTTTATGTTGTTATAAGGTTATGTATTACATAACTTTCATTTATTAGTATATTTGCATCTATAATGACATTTAGAAAAGCTTCAATAAACAGTAGAGGCTTTTTTGTATACCTTTTTTTTTTTAATTATTTATTTTTTTATTGTATACAGGATGGATTTCAGTAACAGTTGTTTTACTGGTTGTGTATTTATTTAATGTTGTATCGTTGCATGTAATTTTCTGTATTTTTTCAATAGTCTTTGAAGAGAACTGATAAAATGTGCAAACATGAGAGGCTTAGGCCCCTTTCACATGGGTGATCCAATCAAGTCCACCTGCCAGTTTTTCAGGCGTACTTGATCGAAAGGTCCATGCGTTCCTATGGAGAGGGGGGTTCGATCTGGCCCTCTTTAAAAAAAAAAAAAAAAAAAAAAAAAAAAAACGTCCATCCTCTTCCATTTAAGTGGATTGCATCAGAGGGTAGATGGGTATAAACAGACAGCAGAGTCTATTTGCTCCTGGCTGTCCATGGAGCAGAGCGGGCTCTGTTTGTGTGCTCTGCTTTGATCAGTAGAGGACCTGTGAGTTGATCCCCTGCTGATCGGAAAGGAATCCACCACGTGAAAAGGTGCCTTTTATAGTGTACCTCGATCCAAAAACGTAATTGGAATACATTGCAACTTACCAGTCCTTAGTGCCTTCATTAGTTTTCTTTTTACACTTTGTTTTCCTTTATTTTCATCTGGCAAACCTGTGAATAGCATGCTTTTTACCTAGCTGCCTACACTCACTCCACTGTTTGTATGGAGAGTGGCATGGATGTCACCCAGATTGGGCAACAAACATGTTTACCTGTGTTCATCTCCATCAAATGGCGATGGGGAGATTAGTAGCTTAGAGAAGATCAAATCATATACTGTTTGCCTTTTAATTATGTTTTAAGGCATACCTTTTCCTTACTTAGACCTTGCAATCTATACCAAAATATCAAACCCTTGTTTGCACATGGAAGTCTTGACATTAAACGTTAAACCTAAAAGCAAACATTTGTTGAATTGCAGCTTACCAATTCCTAAATGTGATGGCTGCATTTGTTTTCTTGTTTGTTTTATTTTATTTTTTTTCACCTCGTGATCCTGCCAGGAAGTCTGTTGTGTTTTAAGAGAACAAGCTGTCCTGCAGATGTGGCAGTTAGATGATTGAGACAAACCATTTAACAATGAGAGGGGTGCTTGCAATGGTCAGCTTCTATTTTCTTTATATAAACCTTTATCCCAAAAGAAACAAAACTGTTACTGTAACTGCTTAAAGTGTTAGCTGGAGTTTGGATAAATCTGCTAGTGCATCTAATATTCCCGTTCCCCCTGGACTGACAATGCTGCTGTCCAAATATGTCTCTGTTGCTCTTCATCCAGAGTGTAGGCAGATGTGTTACTGGCCATATCACTGGCTGTAAAGAGAAGGAAAAAAACCTAGACAAGTAAAACTAATGCAGCCAAGCTGCAATATATTACATTTTTGGTTTTGGGTTCATTACTGCTTTAGGCTCGGTTCACAGCCTATCTGCATGCTGATACATGAAGGTGCAACCATGAATTTGCACCTGAACCAAAAACACACAGGACATATTCACTTGTATGCGTTTTTATCCGCATCGAATTCGTGTATCAGATGATTTAGCACTGAACATTATACCAATATTGTGTATATGTTTCCTCCTAAAAACATTTGCACCTGAATTGCACCTGAACCGGTAAACAAAAACGCACCTGACTCCAGACTAGAAACTGCAGCCGGACATGTGTGAACCTAGCCTCAAACATTGTTACTGATAAAGTGATGTCATGTCTAAAGAACTTCATAAGCAAAAAAAAAGATATAAACCCAGATTGTGTACCACATATTGATGGGAATAAATGAATTGGGTTGAAAGGTGTCAGTACCAGAAGTGCCCTGGTCCGCACAATGCTTTTACACATTTCGTATGTTCATGGATTTCTGTACTAGAGGTGCTGGTTTGTTTTATTTACCTTGTAAATTATTTTATAACTCCAGTCCTTTTTAGATCCTTTCACAGAACAGCAGGCTTCTACTTGAAAGCTGGAAAATGTTTTAACCTCTGAAATATACTGCTCTAGCATAGTTATCAAATAAGTCATATAAGCAAGCAATTAGCATGTCAATTCTTAATGATTTAAAGAATCACATCAGAACTTTGTCTCTGGGGAGGCATAGAAAAATATTTTGTCTCTGGGACATTTAGTACTCTTCTTTTTCTGTATACAGTGGGCAAAATCGTGGCGATGCATGTTCTATCTTTAGGGAAGGACCTGGCAATTATAGTGGTGGCAGCCATGGTAGGATCGAGTTCAGAATTATATATATATATATATATAGTCCTTCAGGTGCATGCACTAAGGAGAGGCTTCCGTCTAGCCACTCTGCCATAAAGCCCGGCGGAGGGCTGCAGTGATGGTTGTCCTTCTGAAACTTTGTCCCATCTCCACACAGGATCTCTGGAGCTCAGTCAAAAAGACCATTGGGTTCTTGTTCACCTCTCTTACTAAGGCCCTTCTTCCCTGATTGCTCGGGGCAACCAGCTCTTGGAAGAGTTCTGGTTGTGCCAAACATCTTCCTTTTGAGAATTATGCTCTTGGGAACCTTTCAGTGCAACAGAAATGTTTTTTTAAGCATTCCCCAAATCTGTGCCTTGCAATATTTCTGTCTCTGAGCTCTGCAGGCAGTTCCTTTGACCTCATGGCTTTTGCTCTGATACAGTATGCATTGTCAGCTATGAAGCCTTTTACAGAGACGTGTGTGCCTTTCCAATTCACGTCCAATCCATTTACCACAGGTGGACTCCAATTGAGGTGTAGAAACAGCTCCACAACAATAAGAGAAATAAGAGGCACCTGAGCTTAATATCAAGTGTTGTTGCAAAGAGTCTGAATACTTATGCCAATGTGGTATTTCATTTTTTCCTTTTTCATACATTTGCAAGCATTTTTTTAATTTAGTTTTCACTTTATCATTATGGGGTACTGGGTGTAGATTAACGTCTTGCCAACCGCTCGCCCTCATTTGACAGTGGCAGAATGGCTCCCCTGCCCAAATCGCTGTAGCTGTACGGCAGGCACTTTAGGGGTATAGGGGGTGCGTGTGCCCGCCTCGTCACTGAGGAGCCGATGCACATGCCCTGAAGCCGCGATGTCCGCAGGGCACCTACGATCGCTCCTGACAGAGCTAGAACGGGGATGTGTGCAAACACACACACATCCTCGTTGCGGCAGGGGAGAGGAGACAGATCGTGTTTTCCTAGTATATAGGAACAACGATCGGTCTGCTCCCCCAGGCAGTCCCATCCCCCCTACAGTTATAACACTGAGGGAACCCATTTAACCCCTTGATCGCCCCCTAGTGTTAACCCCTTCCCTGCCAGTGACATTTATACAGTAATCAGTGGCTATTTTTAGCTCTGATCGCTGTATAAATGTCAAAAGTGTCAAAGTGACATTGTCTGCTGAAATGTCGCAGTCCCGATAAAAATCGCAGATCGCTGCCATTACTAGTAAAAAAAAAAAAAAACGCCATAAATCTATCCCCTATTTTGTAGACACTATAGCTTTTGCGCAAACCAATCAATATACGCTTATACACTCTATTTGTGGGGAAAAAAGGACATAAATTTTGTTTGTATACAGCGCCGCACGACCGCGCAATTGTCAGTTAAACAACACAGTGACGTATCGCAAAAAATGACCCGGTCAGGAAGGGGGTAGATTTTTCCGAGGCTGAAGTGGTTAATGAAAAAATGAATTTAAACCGCTGTAGTGTCAGGCTGCAATATAACAATATTGACAAAAGTGAAGGAAGTCTAAATACTTTAGCCCCGGTTCACACAGGGGCGACTTGTCAGGCGACTTAGCCGCCTGACAAGTCGCGTCCCGTTCTGTACTACGGAACCATTCTAATAGGAGCGACGCAAGTCGCTTCGACTTAGAAAAAGGTTCCTGTAGTATTTTTGGGGCGACTTCAGGCGACTTGCATTGACTTCTATACAGAAGTCGTTTTGCAAGTCGCCGCTGAAGTCGTGTGCAGGTCGCCTCGGTGAGTCGACCTGCAAGTCGTGTTGCCCCTGTGTGAACCGGCACTTAGGAATGCTCTGTAGCTAGAAAGTAATTTTGTTTTTCTTTTTTAAAAACACTTTTGTTATGACATATCTGATTGGAATGACAATTAGTGGCATTGTGCAAGTGCTTTAGTGAAACAGCAATGCTAGCAATGTAACTTATTATATTATGCTGTTGTCATTGTCTATTGTTGTAGTTCTTGATAACTCAAAAGTAATTCCACAAGGAATTCTTGGATGCCATAAGTGATTAGACATGAAGCATGCTGATAAAACATGTCTCTTTATCATCCATTAAGGGGCACTGGAATTTAGTAAAGTGATTGTAAAGTCTAATTTTTTTTCCCCTATACAAATAATAAACAAGTTATACTTGCCTGCTCTGTTGCAGTGGTTTTGCACAGAGCAACCCGGATCCTCCTCTTCTCGGGTCCCTCTTCAGCTCTCCTGGCCTCTCCCTCCTGTCGAGTGCCCCCACAGCAAGCAGCTTGCTGCGGGGCGGGGGCACCCAACCAGAGTCACAGCTCCCTGTGTCCAATTAGACACGGAACCCCGGCCCAGCCCCACCCCATCTCTTTCCTGATTGGCTGACTGACTTTGACAGCAGCGGGAGCCAATGGTGCCGCTGCTATGTCTCAGCCAATCAGGAGGAGCATCTCAGATTTACGAGGCACTCGTAGACATTGCTGGAGAGAGATGGGGCTCAGGTAAGAGGGGGGTGCTGGAGGGCAGCTGCTGCACACAGAAGGTTTTTTATCTTAATGCATAGAATGCATTACAACTCTGCCTCCTGCCTTTTATAACTCCTCAGTTCTTGAACATTCGGGTTATACTACCGAATTCAGCAGATTGGGACACAGGGAAACAAAAAACTATGAGCCATGTCCTATATAACCCTGCCTCTAACCGTCATGCCTCAATTTTATGCTAGTGTCTTAGGGAGGTTGGGCACCTTTTTCCTCAGCTCTGCCAAAAAACTGTATTATTGCTATCCATTTTTATTAGATTTTTTTCTTCAAGATACTCCATACAACGTAGATTTTTTTCTGTGATTTCAGTCATGACTTCAAAAATGCTGATTGAGTTTGTCTCTACTCAGCAGCCATCTAGATATGCATATCTTCAGCAACAGCATTGGAGGCCAAAGCTCTTCATTTCCAGACCTCTGTGGACTGTGTTAGTTAGCCACAGAGCGCTTTCCAGGTTCATTGCCATGGCACACTCATGACCCAGTCTCTAAGGACTCACATAGTGAGTAAGGCCAATTAGTCTGAAGCACTGGATGCTACTGCACAGTTGGTACAGGAAAGTGACATTTTAAAAATTCCCCCACTGCTATATTACAGCAGTGTAGCAGTTGAGGCTGAAGAAACCAAGCACTGTTATCAACTAACCAGCTATTTCTCTCACCATTCTTCCTAGAGGAAGCAAATTCCTGCTGCTTCTCTCATTTTTGAAGTGCTTCAGGGATCAACTGCTCCCTGGTCTTGTTTCATTGCCCACCTACAGTCACTTGGTCATCTCCTGTCACCTACAACCTTCTTCATACCAGGCCTAGTTGTTTTTCTGCTGTGTATTTTAATGCGTCTTTTAAAAGAGGTAAACGTGACAGCTCCACTGGTGACCTGTGCCCATACTCCTCCAACGTTGCTAGACAGTGATCAGTATCCGCAGAATGAACATACGCCTATAACCTAGATCCTGGGACCCCTATTATTTTATAGGTCATCTTCATTGGAGTCTTGTATAGCTCTGCAGTATAAGGCTGAGACCTCCCAATTGTTCATAGATCTCTAATATCCACTATGGATTTTTTGTTAATTTGTGCACAATTAATGGAGTAATCTGCTAGCTGAGGCTCTAAGTATACTCCAAAGCCACCTACAAATCTAATTCTGACCCTACCTAACCTCCAGTGCCTGATGCCCCTATTACCATCTTTGCTTCAGATTTAGTCTCCTCACAGTCTTCTAAAAAACTGTGTTTCAGCAAAGACCATATTCCATATGAGATTTACAAGGAGTTGTGATTGATGCAGTGCATTCTACCCCTGACATAGGATCTTTTAGAGCTCCTACGGCTGCAAAGGCCTTCCCAATACATTTGTTATGTAAAACATTCCTCTATAAGGACTAGAAACAACCTGTGAAATCATGGCTTCTTCACGACAAAATAAAAGAGCTTTTTCCCTTTGGAACTAAGTTTAATGATAATTCATCTCTGCCCTTTCTTTGCACTCCAGTCATCCACCTTTACAAACATACCACCAAACAGGTGGATGATGTTCTTTAGGGATTTTATTGACATACACTTGGATTTCCTATTCAGGTCTCAGTTTGACTTATCTGGAATAATGCTTTGTCCTTATTTAGTGATGACTCAGAATGGTAAATCCATGTCATTGTGGATTAAGTCTCTTAAAGGAGACCCCTCCATCACAAAGACAAACCCTCATGTCCTGGAGCTTTTGAAACCACTGTCTGGAGCCCTGCAGTGCAGGTGTGATGGTCTCTTGCAAGCACCTGAGTTTGTGTCTCGTATGGGCCTAATGTCTGTTCAGATGTGTAAGGTGCTTTGGCTTTTTGTCTGGCAAGCCAAGGAACATTCGATTTGCTTGCCCTTTAAGGGTAGGTGTTTCTTTGATTCTGCCCTTGATACTGTCATTCCTAATGCCTCTAGTTATTTATCCTGCTGGGTCCCTTGGTGGTTGGTGGTTTACCTCCTCCCAGTTTGGATGCTCAGGCTTCCCCTTGTAGCTTCCATTCTAGACCCCTGAATTTGGGTACCTTTTTTAGCTGCCCTTTCTAGAATTACTGCCTATCCTTCTTCAGGTAACAGTTTTCCATTACTGGCAATTTCCTTTCTTGGTCTGAAGCACTAGGTTGATCCTAGGTGCCCTCCCTTTGGGTTGTGGCAATTTCCATATTTGGTTAACCCAGCTTTGTCTGTCCTTTGTTCACGTATTGATACTTTCAGATATTCTTTGTAATATGATTTGCACATAGGTAGGCTTTTTTTTTTTTTTTGCTTTTTTTTTGTTTAAATAACAAATGTAAATATACTTATCTCCTCTGTGCAGTTGGTTTTGCACAGATCCTCCTTTTCTCGGGTGCCTCTTCTGTGCTCCTGGCCCCCCCTCCTATTCAGTGCCCCCTCAGCCAGCAGCTATCTATGGGGGCACCCGAGTAGAGTGTATCCATTCAGACATGGAGCCCTGACTCCTCTCTCCCCTGATTGGCTGACTAATTTTGATTGACAGACGCGTGAGCCAGTGGCATCGCTGCTGTGTCTCAGTCAATCAGGAGTAGTGTCTGGGACAGCTAAGACAATTATGGACATCACTGCAGAGAGAAGGGGCTCAGGTAAGTAATTAGGTGGGTGCTGGGAAGGCTGCTACACACAGAAGGTTTTTTATCTTAATGCATAGAATGCATTAAGATTAAAAAAAAAACTTCTGCCTTTACAACTACTTTAAGTGAACTGCTTTTTTGGATGTCCACTGTCTCTCAATGGATGATAAAGAAAATTAAGCTTTTTTTTACTTGCCATAAAATCTGTTTCTTAAAGTCCATTGAGGGACATGTGTCCTGAATGTCCAAGCATTACTAAACTCCTGTGTTCCTCAATGGACTTCAAGAAAAAGATTTTACTGCAAGTACAAAAATCTTGTTTTTTACACTATCACCGACTCCCCCCCCCCCCCCCCCCCAAAAAAAAAGATGTCATGCTTGGGTTTTGTCATGGTGCTCCATATTACACAGAAGCTCATTAAAGGTATGTGCTTCAAATCGTACCAGATAAGGTATCTGCATATCTGTATGTTCAAAACAAAACAGAACTGTTTATATGTTTTATATTTCTTTTTATTCCTATGTCATAAGTTGAATACACAGTGTTACACACATTCACTATTACATGTTTCTTACATGTACACAGCGCGAAGGTCAAGTTGAAGCAGGAATCAGAAGTACAACCATGTACTTAAATCAGCAATCCTTAACGAGCAACACAAACACTGTGAGTATGCCTTTTTAAGTTTTATTAAAAATATATGGTATGTATAATAAATTCATGGAGAAAATGTTAACTTTTCTACTGGAAATAGGAAACATTAAACCATTACACAGTTCTGATGAAAGTTTGAAGAGTTGTATTATTTTTTATAATAGACCCATAACATGTATTAATGTGCTATAGTCATATGCCATAGCCATAACAGTTCTGTACTGCTGCACCACTCACTAATGATTACGATGTGTCTCCACCACAAGCTAAATATACATGTTTATATGCCCAAAAGAAATGAAAACAGATGAGAAAATTACCATCACTGTCTACAAATTAACTTTCTGACAGATTTGCAGATGTGAGGATATTTGTCTAGATTTTATGTATGTATAAAGTTTTACCACCTCACCCAAGTGACTCATTTACCATAGGATAACTGTATCCCGAGTTACATCACTCATGATGTACTGAGTGGTAAATCATTATAGTTCTGGCAAAATTAGTTGGTTGGAAAACTTGCATCTACTTGTGGAGCCCTCCCTGGGGTGTGGCATGTGGCTAATATCGTTGTGGATTGTGTAACTTTTTACACGTTAAATTAAACATTGACACAGTATATAAATTGTTATGTGTAGCTGGCAGATTTTGTACAAGTATGATAATTACATTCATAAACCAATAGTTATTTAAACTGTTGTAGTTTCTTTAGAGCTAATGTATTGGGATTTGTATTTTTTTTTCAGGTATGATGGGCTAAAAAATATTATTATTGAAAACATTTTTGTAATTTTTGTAGTTTGGTAAATATGAAATGGTGCATAGGAAAGTTTTGTATTTTCACATGTAGATACCTTAGATTGAGCTCTCAGCCCTTTTTCACATTTTTGAGCTTCTCCTTACATAATGTTGAAAAAAACGCTGTTGTTTACAGAGGTCTATAATTCAAGCTGAAAATTGTATAGGAACATTTTGTATTTTCACATGTAGCCTTAGATTGAGCTCTCAGGTCCTTTTCACATTTTTGAGCTTCTCCTTACATACTGTTGAAAAAACCCTGTTGTTTACAGAGGTCTATAATTCAAGCTTAAATTTGCACACAAGTTAATGAATCAGAGCATGACTTATCCTGCTGCCCCTACCCCTCTATAAAAGGTTGTAAAAAGAGAGTGTCTATTAAAGTGTTACACAGAACATGGAAATGCAATCATTTTAGTAAATATAAACTGCTAAATACATTTTATGTTTTTTTTCTTCAGCAGTATATAGCAGTCTTGTGACTTCTATCAGTGTCTGGTTAAAGCTTGTAGGAGGAGTTTTCATTCTCCCATTTATGTCCGATAAGGATGCAGGACCCCTGACCCTTTGTCTGGACAGTGCTGATTGACCCTGTGCTGATCACATGCACTCTCCCAAGAAAAAAAAAAAAAAAAACTCTCTAGCAATACACCCCAAACTGAGCATGTGCAGCTTGTCCCCAAGCTTTGTACTATCAGGAAATGATTACGGGACATGGAAGAAGGGGAGGTTTAGAGGAGATAGGATCAAACAGCATTTTTACAGAATGCAGCGGATTAACCCCTTAGGTTCCACAGTGAGTAGAACTTTACTGCATATACAGACTAATTTTACTGTTGTGGGTTTAGTAAAACTTTAATAAAATCTATAGTGCCTTTGGAATCCTTGGAAAGATAAATGGCAGAGCTGAACTGAAATGTAACATATAGCGGTTTATTTACTAAAGCTGAAGAGTGAAAAATCAAGCTTGCTTCTGCATAGAAACCAATCAGCTTCCAGGTTTTATTACCAAAGCTTAAAGTGATTGTAAAGGCTTGATTTTTCTTTTTTCTTTTAAAATAACATACATGTTATACCCTTATACCCTTATACCCTTATATTCCCTTCTCTGTGCAGTTGGTTTTGCACCTCCTCTTATTGAGTGACGCTCAGCCAGCAGCCTGCTACAGGGGACACCTGAGCTGAGTCAGAGCTCCGTGTATCCATTCAGACACGGAGCCCTGACCTGGCCCCACCCCTTCTCTCCCCTGATTGGCTGACTGATTTTGATTGACAGCCGCGGGAGTCAGTGGCACCCCTTCTGTGTCTCAGCCAATCAGGAGGAGTCTCTGGGACAGCTAAGACACTTATGGACATCACTGAGATAGGAGAGAGAAGGGGCTCAGGTAGGTAATTAGGGGGAAATGGGGACACTGCTACACGCAGAAGGTTTTTTTATCTTAATGCATTCTATGCCTTCTGCCTTTACATCTCCTTTAATTGAACAACCTGAAGTTAGAAGCTGATTGGCTACCATGGACAGCTGCACCAGAGTCTGAGTGCTCCAGTTTTAGTAAATCTACCCCAGAGTGTACACAGAAAAGTCAATCAGTATTACATTCCCAGATTTAAAAGTATTTGTATGGCTAAAAGTTTTTTTTTATTAGTTCTAGAAGGAAGGGTTAAAACCCGTCTGTTTATTTTCTGCTGTTTGTGTCTCATTCTTGTCCCAGAGACAACACCACAGGAAGGGAGAGGAAATCTCTACAAATTGAAGAGAATTTTTCTCTTAGTTTTCACCAAAATAAGTGTTCCAAATGGAATTTTTACCTCCTTTTTTTTTTTTTGCAGTGCCCATTGTAAAATTTTGGATTTCCTGTCACTTTCCATTTCAATATCCATGGTCACCAGGACAAATGGAGAGGGCAAATCCACCTAGCATGAACCAAGACAGCAATACAACTTTACAGGGGCTCTAATTCTTTCATACCCTTTGTGCCGGTTCACACTAGACGCGGCACGACTTGCAGGTCGCCTCACCGAGGCGACCTGCACACGACTGCCGGGGCGACTTGCAAGACGACTTCTGTATAGAAGTCTATGCAAGTCGCCCCCAAAGTAGTACAGGAACCTTTCTTCTAAGTCGGAGCGACTTGCGTTGCTCCGATTAGAACGGTTCCATTGTACAGAACGGGAGGCGACTTGTCAAGCGGCTAGGTCGCCTGACAAGTCGCCCCTGTGTGAACCGAGCCTTTTTGAAACTAAAAAATATAGCAACAGATACAACACGTGTAAATTGTTCATATAAATATTGTTTAATATAAAAAACATTCAGAAAATATTAGTGCCCTCTGAAAAAATGAGAACCTAGTTAAGACTAGGATTTATGTTTTTATACCTCCTGTGACTCAATCAAATCTCTGTTTAGAAGCATAACTGTCATGTTTGAATTAAACACATAATTGGATCAATTACTATTGGCAACCATTCCACTTTAGCTCCAGTTTTCATAGACAAGCCCCAATAGATTTCAGAAACCTGCACTGTCTTGGCCCTCTCAAAGAAAGTGTGATTGGTGCATGCAGATTGTGTCAGACTGTGCAATAGCAATACTTCCAAAAGGGCAGCTAATGTGCAAAACTCAAAGCCATCATCTTGCCTCAGCAAAGTAGAATTGTCCATGTAAATGGCTTCCCTTAAAAGGGAACTGAAAACTTTTTTCAAAAGTAAAAATTGAAGATAGACAGGGTAAGCAATACACTCCCATCAGTTGTCTTGCATTGTACTTTAATGTTGGTTGGCAGATCCAGCCTGTTAAGAACAGAAGATGCTCTTTGAGGGGAACGTCTCTGAGGATTCTTTGGATGTGCACAAAAAAGGTGATGGGTGGCAAAATCATACTTTTACCCAGGAAACAGAAGATGAGTAAAATGGGCTATATCTAGTTTTTTTTTCTTCCTCCAATGTACTTTCTTGGCCCCTATGCTGAGGGACTTATAAAAAGCTATGGCCCAACTGGTGGCGCTGGAGGTTGTGGCTCTGTTTTCACACCAAAAGAGATTTCAATGATTTTATTCAAACCTGTTCATGGTTCCCAAGCCAGAAGGGACTGTCAGTGGTGGAATATCATTATTATCAGTTTGTGACCCTCCCCTTTGGACTGGCTACAGCTCTCCCAAGTTTTCACAAAGGTCTGGTGCAGGCCTTGTTGTGTTCCCAGGGGATCTGCTACCTGGAAAACCTCCTTCTACAAGAGAGGTCAGCAGGGGTATTGTCGGAGAAAATTCATATGAGGATTCTGGTCTTGCAGAGATTTGGATGGACTCTGAATCCAAAAGTCAGTTCTAGAACTGGTTTATCTGTGTCTGATTCTTGACACACCCCAAAAAAAGGTATTGCTGTCTCAGGTGAAGGTTCTCACCCTTCAGGCACAGGCTCAGAACCTCTGGATGACTGAGAACCCCTTGGTGAGGGAGTCCATAAATGTTCTGGGGATCATGGTGGCCTTAAAGCAGTGTCATGTGCTCAACGGCATTCCAGACCTCTAACATAAAACATTCTGTCATCCTGGAACAGGTCAAATGACCTATACGTCTGTCGGCCAGAACCAAAAATTCTCTGGCTTAGTTCATTTCCAGCCCGGTTCTTGAACAGGTCAAGTCCTTCTTCCTGCTGATTTAGACCATCCTCACTACAGATGTGAACCTAACAGGATGGAATGGGGTATTCGGGACCACCGCAACTCAAGGAACCTGGACTGCATGGGAGTCTCCATTCTCAATCAGTATCCTGGAGCTGTGAGCAGTTTATCTGTTTCTGCTGCACTGGACACACCTCTAGCTTTGAGTAATGTGAAGGGGGAGGTCTCGAACTTGACCATTTTATTCCAGGGTCTCCTAGCCTCTCACTGTCTAGTGCATGCCTTTGTGCAAGGGGTTACTCATATTGCTCCACTTCATTGGATGCCAGTGTTACCCTATCACTTTTGGTCCTTCAAAGCTGTCTTTTGAATCGGTCTGGGAGGTTAACTTGTTGGATCTTACTAGTAAGGTGGTTTTCCTTACCACTGCAAGAAGGGAATCGGAGCTGGCTGCTCTGTCTTGTAAACAGCCCATTTTTGAGTTGTGCAAGGACAAGGTGACGTTGTGACCGAACACTTCTTTTTTTTTTACCTATATGATCTTGATGTTTCACTTAAACAAGGATATTGTACTACCTTCGCTTTGCTTGTGTGCTCGAATAAGCCATGTTTATTTGCTTTTTGCTGTGTGAGTGGACTTCTTAAAGTAAAACATTTTAGATTTTAAAAAGTTTTTCTTTTCTCTGTTTTACACATTTTAATTCTAGATATGTGTTAAATGCTAGTATAAGATTGATGCAATGGCAGAGCAGTTTCCCACACTTATTGTTGTATACTGGCTCTTTTCATTACTTCCAACTTTAACTTTAGCGGTTTTACAGTGCCTGTTAACTCGCATTAACATACTCATGACTCAGTCATGTTATTCTTTTTTATAAATAACATTATTGCTTTCAAATGCATTTATTATTTTAGCACACAAAAGGTCCACTCCAAAAAAATAAAATAAAGGTGAGAATCAAAGAACCTTTGTAACTGCCTGTTGTTCCTAGATTGTAAAGTTTATAATGAGTTTTAGTGATGTAATTCCTCATAGGAGATTACACGCTGTGTTAAACCCACATAAACTTTACTCTAGTGCTGTGCTTGGTACATTATTCTTTAGGGAATATGTTTTGTATATGTCTCTCATGCTTAGAAAGAATGGTACTTTGTTTTAACTGCTTCAAGAGCTGAGTGACCTGAAGCATATTGCTGCTAGCATGCCTTCTACTTTACTACAAGTGCCTCCGTTCCAAGCAGTCACCAAACTCTTCACTGTTTAAAACATTATAAAATGTGCCTGTTAATTACTTATCAGTATGATGTCTGGCTTCGAAGTCATTGAAGCTTTGGCCCACCCCTGCTGTATGTTTTTCTTACAAATAACTTGATTATGTAGTGTTTTGGCCCTTGCATGTTGTTTAGTTTGAAAAGTCATATAACTTGAAAAGTTGGAAGAGCACATGCAGAATGAATTATTCCATGCTATAAATCAAACTACTTGCCAGGGACCTTGATTGGATGAAAAGCCCTTTATGCTCAGAAACAACAATTTGTATATCTTTTTGCATATAAGACAGTTTCTGCTTGTGAATGTGGTTGTTTCTAGGTACATTTATGTTGACATATTACATATCCACTAAATCCGTTAAGACAGAGGTGATGGAATTTGTGCTGCATTCCATAATGCAGACATACTTTGCAAAATGATTTCCTTTTGTTCAATTCATTTCAAGATAAAAACAAAGTAGCATACAGATTCCATGAGAATAAAATTATTTCCATGTCCAAGATTTTATGGTTTGTATCTGTTAACATTGCCTATATGTTTATTTCTTCAGTAATAAATTGTTACAGATAGCTAGAAGTCATGTGGATATTACATAGGTAATAATTATTCTACATTTATGTCTATAACCTAGACATGTGTGGTATGTAAGATGTATCTGCCTATGTAAGCAGAAGTATACTTTTCCTGCCTTCTAGTGTCATTATGTGTGTGCATGCAGAGGCAAGAAGACCAGTGAATTTATTTAGCACTTTGCTCAGTAAATAAAAAGTGGTATTGTGTGTTATATGCAATGCTCAGTTGCGTGTATAGTAGCGTTTGGAAATGTAACTTTATTAGAATTAGTAACATGTCAAAAGTTATGAGCACTATTAAAATATATCTGTATTAAGATGGTATAGGGATTTTGTATTTTTGCTAAATTCACTTTTTGTATTTTTGTGAGCCTGTAGGTAGCAGTGGGCTGTAGTCTTCCTACCTGTAACTCAGCACAAGTGATCTCCAAACATAGAGTGTGTCTTGTTTATGACATTTTTTCTTAGCAAGTTCCAGCAGGGTGTTCTAGAGAGGTATTCTTTTAAGAATATTTAATGACATATATTAAGAATGTGTAAAGACCTAGCCTATCTGCAGCCTTGGGTGCCCTGGTGATGCATGCTGGGAAAACTGTTAAATATTTGGTACACTTCTGGTTCTGCCTCTTCCCCCATGGGCTTCTTCCCTGTGAAGATTTCACTGTTAAAGGGCAGTCCTTTCTTCTAAACTTTGGGCCTAGGAGTTGGAAAGAAGCCTCCTCCTGGGAGGTATTCCTGAAAATGCTGTCTGCTATAGTTATGCTGTGTACACACGGTCGGACTTTCCGACAACAAATGTTCGATGTGAGCTCGTTGTCGGAAAGTCCGACCATGTGTATGCTCCATCAGACATTTGCTGTCGGAATTTCTGACAAACAAATGTTTGAGAGCAGGTACTTGGAATCAAGCAGAAGAGCCGCACTGGCTATTGAACTCCATTTTTCTCGGCTCGTCGTACGTGTTGTACATCACCGCGTTCTTGACATTTGGAATTTCCAACATTTGTGTGACCGTGTGTATGCAAGACAAGTTTGAGCCAATATCTGTCTGAAAAAAATCCATGGTTTTGTTGTCGTAATGTCCGATCGTGTGTACGTGGCGTTAGAGTGTCTGGCCTAGAAGAAACCTGTTGTGATTGTCTGTACCATAAGCGTTGTGGTGAGTGGGAAGTATGAACCTTTCCATATTGTCCTGCCCTGGAACATAAAGAATAGACTACTATTTGAGCCTCATTTGCCAGCTAGTCAAAGCTTTATAAATAGTCTGTGTTAAGAAGGTAAAGAGAGCAACTTTACCAAAGATGAGGGATTAAGACCCTAGTTTGAGACTAACCATTTTTGGGGGGTTATTCTTATCTGCTCCTCACTCTCCTATCAATGTTGCAGTTAGAAATGAAGTAGTCCTTGTTATCAGCTTACTGAAGTGACTGTTACCTATCATTTTTACAACCTGAGAAAAAAACACACCTAGTTGCTATTTACTCTTCAACTTTTGCAGAAACTGATGAAATAAGGAAAGAAAGATGTTAAGGGCATAATCAAAAAATCCTTTAAACACTGTTCTGGCACTTCTGTTGACCACTCCACTTCCATGTGCATGGAAGCAGACGCATGTGTGACCATAAGTTTTGCAGAACTTCTTCATCACAGTAAAGCCAGACATACATGAATTGAAATTCGGATGGTTCAGCAAGCACCGTCTGACTTCTGTAAACCAGCCATTTGGATTTCCCCCACTTGATCAGCGCTGAAGGCTATAACCAGCAGCGTTGATCAGTGTATTCTGATGTCTGGGAAGTCTCCTGGCTGTTAGAATACAAAGACACAACAAGGAGGATTCCCCCATCCAAGTAGAGTGTGTGGAGGGACAATCATTTTTTTTTTTTTTTTTTTTTCAACCCATTGGTTAAACGAAAAAAAAAAATCACTAAGTGTTAGGGGGGCTGCTATACACAGAAGGCTTTTTATCCTAATCCATAGAATGCATTAACCACATCAATACTGGGCACTTTCACCCCCCTTCCTTCTCAGGCCAATTTTCAGCATCCAGCGCTCTCGCATTTTCAATGACAATTGTGCAGTCATGCTACGCTGTACCCAAATGAAATTTTTATCATTTTGTTTGCACAAATAGAGCTTTCTTTTGGTGGTATTTATTCACGACTCCGTTTTTTATTTTTTGTGATATAATCGAAAAAAGAGCGGAAATTTGGAAAAAAAACAAAATTTTCTTTATTCTATTTGAAAAGAAATCCAATAAAATCAAATTTTGTCATAAATTTAGGCCAAAATGTATTCTGCTACATGTCTTTGGTAAAAAAAAATCCCATTAAGTGTATAATAATTGGTTCATGTGATCACGGACAGATGTACGCAAATGATCACGTACAGATGTGCGCAGGTGATCACGGACATATGTGTGCAGATAATCATTGGGACATGTGATTTTACTGGGACATATGTGGGGGACAGATGTTTTTACTATGTATTTTGGGGAAATGTGTTTTGGGGACATGTGTTTTGGGACATTGTGTTTTACACTGTGTGTTACTATGCTGGTGATCAGTGTGTAAAAAACAGCACATATACACTGATCACCAGCCGGCTGTCCTCTCCTCACCGACAACTAATGTGTGAGGAGAGCTGATCGCCTAGCAACCGGCTCTCTGTTTACATCACATGACAGCTGTGATTGGACACGACCGTCATGTGATCAGGAGGGCCAATCGCAGAGCCCTCCTGCCGATCTGAGATGCGCCGTGTCCGGGTAACACAAGCGCATCGGGATCATGCCGAGCGCGATCCCCTCCTTCTGAGGGACGTTCCTGAACGTCCACTCAGGAGAGAGCGCCCACCTGGCCGTACATATGCAGTAACCGGGTGGGAAGTGGTTGAGATAAAAAAACCTTCTGCCTTTACAACTCCTTTAACTACTTCCCACCCAGCGAATGTACATAAATGGCTGGGTGGGTGCTCTCTCCTTCTGAATGGATGTTCATGTACGTCCCTCAGAAGGAGGGGGATCGCGGGCCCGTGCAGCGGTGCGATCCTGATGCGCTCGTGTCACCCGGACATGGCGCATCTCCGATCGGCAGGAGGGCTCTGTGATTGGCCCTTCTGATCACATGACGGCCGTGTCCAGTCACAGCCATCATGTGATGTAAACACAGAGCCGGTTGCTAAGCAATCGGCTCTCCTCTCCTCACACAGAAGTTGTCGGAGAGGAGAGGGGATCGCTGCTGCCGGCCAGTGATCAGTGAGTATGAGCTGTTTTTTACAGCTTTTTACTCACTGATCACCAATCTAGTGTCACCACACAATGTAAAACACACATATCCCCACACAATGTCCCCAAAACACATGTCCCCAAATAATAAAAACACCTGTCCCCCACATATGTCCGACTAAAATCACATGTCCCAATGATTATCTGCACACATATGTCCGTGATCACCTGCGCACATCTGTACATGATCATTTGCGTACATCTGTCTGTGATCACACAAACCAATTATTATACACTTAACAGAAATTTTTTTAACAAAAACATGTAGCAGAATACATTTTGGCTTAAATTTATGACAAAATTCGATTTTATTGGATTTCTTTTCTGACTCTATAGATTCAGTGCCTAATTGTGTATAAAAAGTAAATGAAAGTCCACAGGATCATCAATTGAATGATCAGTTGATCCCATATGGATAGGTGTCCATTTAATTATCCATCGTGGCAGGTTATTCCAACACACCAAATGTGCACCTCCACCACATAAAAGACACGCTTACCAGATGGCAAGTTTGAAAAGCTTGCGGCTAATACCCACCCAGGGCCTTTATCCTGAGGAGAAATCAGATGCCAGCTCTAGGACGGATCTCACTCTGTGCGGGAAAAGGCAAACAGACATCTTGATACTCTCGCAAGGACCAAGGAGTCACCTCAGCATTCAATGGACAATGCGCATGGATACCCAAAAAGAAAAACTCGCTATAGTGTAAAACCAACTACACCTTTAATGGTAAAAAATAGTATTGCACTTACAGCAAAGAGCAGATCCAGTATCTCACAAAAGTGAATACACCCCTCACAATTTTGTAAATATTTTATTATATCTTTTAATGTGACAACACTGAAAAAATGGTACTTTGCTACAATGTAAAGTAGTGAGTGAACAGCTTGTATAATAATGTAAATTTGCTGTCCCCTCAAAATAACTCAACACACACCCATTAATGTCTAAACCGCTGGCAACACAAGTGAGTACACCCCTAAGTGAAAATGTCCAAATTGGGCACAAAGTGTCAATATTTTGTGTGACCACCATTATTTTCCAGCACTGCCTTAACCCTCTTGGGCATGGAGTTCACCAGAGCTTCACAGGTTTCCACTGGAGTCCTCTTCCACTCCTCCATGATGACATCACGGAGTGGGTGGATGTTAGAGACCTTGTGCTCCTCCCCCTACAGTTTAAGGATTCCCCACAGATGCTCAATAGGGTTTAGGTCTGGAGACATGCTCGGCCAGTCCATCACTTTTACCCTCGGCTTCTTTAGCAAGGCAGTGGTCATCTTGGAGGTGTGTTTGGGGTCGTTATCATGTTGGAGTACTGCCCTGCAGTCCAGTCTCCAAAGGGAGGGGGTTCATACTCTGCTTCAGTATGTCACAGTACACGTTGGCATTCATGGTTCCCTCAATTAACTGTAGCTCCCCGTGCCAGCAGCACTCATGCTGCCTCAGACCATGACACTCCTACCACCATGCTTGACTGTAGGCAAGACACACTTGTCTTTGTACTCCTCACCTGGTTGCCGCCACACCCGCTTAACCCCATCTGAACCAAATAAGTTTATCTTGGTCTCATCAGACCACAGGACATGGTTTCAGTAATCCATGTTCTTAGTCTGCTTGTCTTCAGCAAACTGTTTGCGGGCTTTCTTGTGTATCATCTTTAGAAGAGGCTTTCTTCTGGGATGACAGTCATGCAGACCAATTTGATGCAGTGTGCGGCGTATGTTCTAAACACTGACAGGCTTACCCCAACCTCTTCAACCTCTGCAGCAATGCTGTCAGCACTCATACGTCTATTTCCCAAAGACAACCTCTGGATAAGACGCTGAGCATGTACACTCAACTTCTTTGGTTGACCATGGCGAGGCCTGTTCTGAGTGGAACCTGTCCTGTTAAACCGCTGTATGGTCTTGGCCACCGTGCTGTAGCTCAGTTTTAGGGGCTTGGCGATATTCTTATAGCATAGGCCATCTTTATGTAGAAAACAATTCTTTTTTTTCAGATCCTCAGAGAGTTCTTTGCCATGAGGTGCCATGTTGAACTTCCAGTGACCAGTATGAGAGAGTGAGCGCGATAACCAAATTTAACACACCTGCTCCCCATTCACACCTGAGACCCTGTAACACTAATGCCCCGTACACACAATCAGATTTTCCGACGGGAAATGTTGGATGTGAGCTTGTTGGCGGTAAGTCCGACCGTGTGTATGCTTCATCGGACTTTTGTTGTCGGACTTTCGACCAACAAATGTTGGCTAGCATGCTTTCAAATTTTCCTCCAACAAATGTTTGTTGTCGGACTTTCCGATCATGTGTACACAAGTCCGTCAGACAAAAGTCCAAAGTACAAGCAAGCATGCTCGGAAGCAGAAGTGGTCGGTCTTGTAAACTAGCGTTTGTAATGGAGAATTAACATTTGTGACGTGGCAAATTATGAAATCTCCAAATGCAGCTTTGCTGGTGATACTGATGGAGTTATTGCAAACGAATTTTCAAAGGCTTTTTTTCTAGTGATATCAAGAATAATATTATTATGTTTTTTTTTGTTTTTTTTTTTTTAATTTGTGCAAGTTACCACAACACCATTATCCCGTAGTTTATAAGAACAAAGATACAACTATGTTGGTGTCCCTTGTCAATTTTACATTGTACTTATTAAAATTTAACTGCCTACTCCCAAACTGTCATTTGAAGTAAAACACATAGCCAAGTATTATTCTACACAAATTTTTTTTATTGTGCATTAAAAAAAGAAAACAAATAAAATTAGACATGCTATCTGCCAATAGAACTTAACCAAAAAGTGCATTCTATGCATCCAGAAATATAGAAAATTAACCAAATCAAATCATTAGTCAACAAAAAAAATGTCAAAGCAATAACTCCAAGGCCAATAATAAATAACACGTTATCTCCTCCGATTCCGCAACATGGCTGGTTGACGAACGGCCATTCAGAAACGAAATGAAAAGCATGAATCAACACTCACCAAACTTTAGCGCCCAAAGTGTGGCGCTAAAGAGCTGAAAAACCACGTCGTACGTCACTACGTTCGTAATTGTTGGCCAACATTTGTGTGACCGTGTGTATGCAAGACAAGTTTGAGCCAACACCCTTCGAACAAAATTTCACGGTTTTATTGTTGCAAAGTCTGATCGTGTGTACGAGGCACTACGAGTCACATGACACCGGGGAGGGAAAATGGCTAATTGGGCCCAATTTGGACATTTTCACTTAGGGGTGTACTCGCTTTTGTTGCCAGCGGTTTAGACGTTAATGGCTGCGTGTTGAGTTATTTTGAGGGAACAGCAAATTTACACTGTTATACAAGCTGTTCACTCACTACTTTACATTGTAGCAAAGTGTCATTTCTTCAGTGTTGTCACATGAAAAGATATAATAAAATATATACAAAAATGTGAGGGGTGTATTCACTTTTGAGTGATACTGTATAAAAGCAAGGAATAAAAAGCCGGCCGGCTTGCATAAACCACCCGTCCTTCCTGGATCGAGGTGACATCAGCACGTCCCTCCTCCCGACGCATTTCGTCACAAGTTGAAGTCATCCTGGGACCCCTAAATAAGGAGTTTCCCTGAAGAAAATGTTGCTTCTTGGGTATACAAGCAGGGCTGAAAAGTTCTCGTCCCGACTAAAAGGAAATGAGCTAGAGCAACACAAATTGCCTGCTATGCGACATATTCTCCCCCAAGTTCTAATCTCTGTGCCTCCTAGTCTGCAAAGTCAGAAAAGTATGACTTCAACCCTATAATATTCTTTATCCATTTTAGCAATGCTGTTAGGGTTGGTTGACACTAGGAATTGCTCAGGAACGCATTGCCCAGTGTGATTCACATGCAGTTCAGCGTGGTGCAATTTGAGCCCATTCCTTTTGAATGAGCTCAAATTGCACAGCACCAAAAGTAGTGCATGCTCTACTGTTGGAAGCTCTCTGCAACCAGATTGCATGATACATCTGTGCCGTTTCATCTGGTGCAGACAAAAGCACTGCATTTGCAACCTGCGTTTGGCATGTCAGTAACTTAACATTGACACCTGCTGCAGATCACAACTGCAGTGTGTTTTGAACACTGATTTCTGGCACCACATTCTTGTGTGAATGGGGTCTTAAAAGTAGCTTTATGTTAACATTTTATTATAGGTCCACTATTTAATTTTCAAATATTAAGTATTATCATTTTTTTTTCTTTGTAATTACAGTGTCATGTTTTTTCTTCTTGATTTGTAATTACAGTGTCATGTTTTTTCTTCTTGATTTGATGAATTGAAGGCTTAGCACCCCCCAGATTTAGTCCCAATAAAGTAGCAATATTTTGAAGACCCTAACATTTTCCAGTGTGACAATAACATTTTGCTATCAGCAATGTTAAGGTGTGGGTAAAATCTTTCCATACTGATGTGATGAAAGTACTGTGAATGGACACTGTTACTTTGGCATAGACACGTTGGAGTGGATTGAATCCATGTTTCAGACTGAGTTTATTGAATATGTGTTTGAGTTTTCAGTCATATTTATTGACTTTTCTCCTTTCAGGATGAAGATATAGAGAAAGATGAGAAGAACCGTAAATCCGATTATCAATTTCAGAAGGAGGGCTTTGATTTCAGTAGTGATAGTGATGCTGAAATAAATGATGATTCAAGGAGAAAAAATAACCCCTCTGCAGGTGCAGACCGTGGTAAACAGCTTACCTTACAGCAATTTGGTTTTTCAAGGTTGCTTGAGGGAGCACTTGGTAATCAAGACAAGAAATCTGACCTTTCAGAAAGTCCTCCAGCTGAAGGCAAGCATTCTAAAATAAAAAGCAACAATGCTTATAAAGCTTGCAAGTTCAAAAAAAGCTCAGAAGTTACTGGAAAAAAAAGAGGAAGTGGTCATTTGGACCTGAATATATCATCTGATGAAGATGCAGAGCCAGTAGTGAAAAACAAAGGGCAGATTTTAGAAGATGTCATGGAGACTAACAGCAGCTCAGATGAAAGTGATATTATTTTTCCCACCCAAGCCAATAAAAGCGATTTATCCATAAAATCTTCCACACATGAAAGAGCCATGCCACAATCTGATGAATCATTGGGTTCAGATTTTGAATGTGACAATCCAGAGAAGAGAACAAGGAACTTAGACTCTGGCAGTGACTTTATTAGTGATGAGTCTGATGACATTGCAATACCATCTATACCTAGCTTTTCAAAACAAAAAAACACTTCATATACCAGCAGATGTGATATAGAGAAAAATTCACAGGTAATAGATGCTTTTTCTTCATCTGAGGATGATGACCTTCATGACAGCAAAATGTGTCCTCATCATCCTGAGAAGACAAGCAAAACCACAATGTATGACGATTCAAACAGATCAACTAAAAGATTTAAGTCAATAGTTCATAGAAAATACTCCAGAACAAGTAGAGATGACAGTGATGCTGATATTAGACCTGTCAGTCAAAAGGAAATTCGGGGGTCTTTGGATGGAATTTTAGGTAAGTGCTTCATAGACTTATACATAGGCTATCTGGGGGGAAAAAGCATACTGATTACACTTCATTGTCTTGTGAGTATATATACACTGTCTGAAAACACATACATATAATACATCTTGTTCTTATATAGTTGCCTGAATTCAGACCTGATGTACTTCATGGCCTTATACATATTGGCTGCCTGCACATACTGACCAATTAAACTTTATGGTCTTAAGTATGTTGGCTGCCTGGACGTATACAATATGCTTCACGATCTTCTGTATATTAGCTGCCTGATAATAGACTGCAGCAGCTGGGATATTAACAATACATTTTAAAAAGTAAAGGCCTCATCTCATTTTAGGTTGGACAAAGATGTTGTTGCATGACCTGTTTACAGGGATTACGATTAAGCCGCAAAGAGGGTTATTTACTAAAACTGTAGAGTGTAAAATTTGGTGCAACTCTGCATAGAAATCAATCAGCTTCCATGTTTTATTGCCAACGCTTAATTGAACAAATTTAAGTTAGAAGCCGATTGGTTACTATGCATAGCTGCACCAGATTTTGAGTGCTCCAGTTTTAGTAAATCTCCTCCAAGGTGACAGGGGACTGTATTTTTGGTGCATGCATATAGGCTATTTAACCACTTGACGACCGCCTCACGCCGATGTACGTCGGCAAGGTGGCACGGACAGGCAAAATCACGTACATGTACGTGATTTGCCTTCCGCGGGAGGGGGGTCCGATCGGACCCCCCCCCCCCCCCCGGTGCCCGAGGCGGTCGTCTGTTGTCCCACGGCGATCGGAGGTGAGGGGGAGGCCATCCGTTCGTGGCCCCCCCTCGCGATCGCCGCCGGCCAATCGAATCATTCCTTTGCTGCTGTATGCTAAACAGCAGCAAAGGAAATGATGTCATCTCTCCTCGGCTCGGTAATTTCCGTTCCGGCCCGAGGAGAGAAGACAGGTATGTGAGTGCACAACACTACACACACACAGTAGAACATGCCAGGCACACAAAACACCCCGATCCCCCCCCAATCACCCCCCCTGTCACAAACTGACACCAGCAGTTTTTTTTTTTTTTTTTTTCTGATTACTGCATTGGTGTCAGTTTGTGACAGTTACAGTGTTGGGACAGTTAGTATTAGCCCCCTGTAGGTCTAGTATACCCCCCTAACCCCCCCTAATAAAGTTTTAACCCCTTGATCACCCCCTGTCACCAGTGTCGCTAAGCGATCATTTTTCTGATCGCTGTATTAGTGTCGCTGGTGACGCTAGTTAGGGACCTAAATATTTAGGTTCGCCGTCAGCGTTTTATAGCGACAGGGATCCCCATATACTACCGAATAAATGTTTTAACCCCTTGATGGCCCCCTAGTTAACCCTTTCACCACTGATCACCATATAACTGTTACAGGTGACGCTGGTTAGTTTGTTTATTTTTTATAGTGTCAGGGCACCCGCCGTTTATTACCGAATAAAGGTTTAGCCCCCTGATCGCCCGGCGGTGATATGCGTCGCCCCAGGCAGCGTCAGATTAGCGCCAGTACCGCTAACACCCACGCACGCAGCATATGCCTCCCTTAGTGGTATAGTATCTGATCGGATCAATATCTGATCCGATCAGATCTATACTAGCGTCCCCAGCAGTTTAGGGTTCCCAAAAACTCAGTGTTAGCGGGATCAGCCCAGATACCTGCTAGCACCTGCGTTTTGCCCCTCTGCCCAGCCAACCCAAGTGCAGTATCGATCGATCACTGTCACTTACAAAACACTAAACGCATAACTGCAGCGTTCGCAGAGTCAGGCCTGATCCCTGCGATCGCTAACAGTTTTTTTGGTAGCATTTTGGTGAACTGGCAAGCACCAGCCCCAGGCAGCGTCAGGTTAGCGCCAGTAGCGCTAACACCCACGCACGCACCGTACACCTCCCTTAGTGGTATAGTATCTGAACGGATCAATATCTGGTCCGATCAGATCTATACTAGCGTCCCCAGCAGTTTAGGGTTCCCAAAAACGCAGTGTTAGCGGGATCAGCCCAGATACCTGCTAGCACCTGCATTTTGCCCCTCCGCCCAGCCCACCCAAGTGCAGTATCGATCGATCACTGTCACTTACAAAACACTTAACGCATAACTGCAGCGTTCGCAGAGTCAGGCCTGATCCCTGCGATCGCTAACAGTTTTTTTGGTAGCTTTTTATTGAACTGGCAAGCACCAGCGGCCTAGTACACCCCGGTCGTAGTCAAACCAGCACTGCAGTAACACTTGGTGACGTGGCGAGTCCCATAAGTGCAGTTCAAGCTGGTGAGGTGGCAAGCACAAGTAGTGTCGCGCTGCCACCAAGAAGACAAACACAGGCCCGTCGTGCCCATAATGCCCTTCCTGCTGCATTCGCCAATCCTAATTGGGAACCCACCGCTTCTGCAGTGCCCGTACTTCCCCCATTCACATCCCCAACCAAATGCAGTCGGCTGCATGAGAGGCATTTTCTTTATGTCCTCCCGAGTACCCCTACCCAACGAACCCCCCCAAAAAAGATGTTGTGTCTGCAGCAAGCGCGGATATAGGCATGACACCCGCTATTATTGTCCCTCCTGTCCTGACAATCCTGGTCTTTGCATTGGTGAATGTTTTGAACGCTACCATTCACTAGTTGAGTATTAGCGTAGGGTACAGCATTGCACAGACTAGGCACACTTTCACAGGGTCTCCCAAGATGCCATCGCATTTTGAGAGACCCGAACCTGGAACCGGTTACAGTTATAAAAGTTAGTTACAAAAAAAGTGTAAAAAAAAAAAAACAAATATATAAAATAAAAAAAAATAGTTGTCGTTTCATTGTTCTCTCTCTCTCTATTCTCTCTCTCTATTGTTCTGCTCTTTTTTACTGTATTCTATTCTGCAATGTTTTATTGTTATTATGTTTTATCATGTTTGCTTTTCAGGTATGCAATTTTTTATACTTTACCGTTTACTGTGCTTTATTGTTAACCCTTTTTTTGTCTTCAGGTACGCCATTCATGACTTTGAATGGTTATACCAGAATGATGCCTGCAGGTTTAGGTATCATCTTGGTATCATTCTTTTCAGCCAGCGGTCGGCTTTCATGTAAAAGCAATCCTAGCGGCTAATTAGCCTCTAGACTGCTTTTACAAGCCGTGGGAGGGAATGCCCCCCCCCACCGTCTTCCGTGTTTTTCTCTGGCTCTCCTGTCTCAACAGGGAACCTGAGAATGCAGCCGGTGATTCAGCCAGCTGACCATAGAGCTGATCAGAGACCAGAGTGGCTCCAAACATCTCTATGGCCTAAGAAACCGGAAGCTACGAGCATTTTATGACTTAGATTTCGCCGGATGTAAATAGCGCCATTGGGAAATTGGGGAAGCATTTTATCACACCGATCTTGGTGTCGTCAGATGCTTTGAGGGCAGAGGAGAGATCTAGGGTCTAATAGACCCCAATTTTTTCAAAAAAGAGTACCTGTCACTACCTATTGCTATCATAGGGGATATTTACATTCCCCGAGATAACAATAAAAATGATTAAAAAAAAAAAAATTAAAGGAACAGTTTAAAAATAAGATAAAAAAGCAAAAAAATAATAAAAAAAAAAAAGAAAAAAAAAAAAGCACCCCTGTCGCCCCATGCTCTCGCGCTAAGGCGAACGCAAGCGGCGGTCTGTCGTCAAACGTAAACAGCAATTGCACCATGCATGTGAGGTATCGCCGCGAAGGTCAGATTGAGGGCAGTAAATTTTGCAATAGACCTCCTCTGTAAATCTAAAGTGGTAACCTGTAAAGGCTTTTAAAAATGTATTTATTTTGTTGCCACTGCACGTTTGTGCGCAATTTTAAAGCATGTCATGTTTGGTATCCATGTACTTGGCCTAAGATCATCTTTTTTATTTCATCAAACATTTGGGCAATATAGTGTGTTTTAGTGCATTAAAATTTAAAAAAGTGTGTTTTTTTCCCCAAAAAATGCGTTTGAAAAATCGCTGCGCAAATACTGTGTGAAAAAAAAAAATGAAACACCCACCATTTTAATCTGTAGGGCATTTGCTTTAAAAAAATATATAATGTTTGGGGGTTCAAAGTAATTTTTTTGCAAAAAAAAAATAACTTTTTCATGTAAACAGAAAGGGCTTTGTCTTCAAGTGGTTAGAAGAGTGAGTGATGTGTGACATAAGCTTCTAAATGTTGTGCATAAAATGCCAGGACAGTTCAACCCCCCCCCAAATGACCCCATTTTGGAAAGTAGACACCCCAAGCTATTTGCTGAGAGGCATGTCGAGTCCATGGAATATTTTATATTGCGACACAAGTTGCGGGAAAGAGACAATTTTTTTTTTTTTTTTTTTGCACAAAGTTGTCACTAAATGATATATTGCTCAAACATGCCATGGGAATATGTGAAATTACACCCCAAAATACATTCTGCTGCTTCTCCTGAGTACGGGGATACCACATGTGTGAGACTTTTTGGGAGCCTAGCCGCGTACGGGACCCCGAAAACCAAGCACCGCCTTCAGGCTTTCTAAGGGCGTGAATTTTTGATTTCACTCTTCACTGCCTATCACAGTTTCGGAGGCCATGGAAAGCCCAGGTGGCACAAAACCCCCCCAAATGACCCCATTTTGGAAAGTAGACACCCAAAGCTATTTGCTGAGAGGTATAGTGAGTATTTTGCAGACCTCAATTTTTGTCACAAAGTTTTGAAATTTGAAAAAAGAAAAAAAAAAAGTTTTTTCTTGTCTGTCTTTATTTTCAAAAACAAATGAGAGTTGCAAAATACTCACCATGCCTCTCAGCAAATAGCTTGGGGTGTCTACTTTCTAAAATGGGGTCATTTGGGGGGGGGGGGGGGTTTGTGCCACCTGGGCATTCCATGGCCTCCGAAACTGTGATAGGCAGTGAAGAGTGAAATCAAAAATTTAAACCCTTAGAAATCCTGAAGGCAGTGATTGGTTTTCGGGGCCCCGTACGCAGCTAGGCTCCCAAAAAGTCCCACACATGTGGTATCCCCATACTCAGGAGAAGCAGCTAAATGTATTTTGGGGTGCAATTCCACATATGCCCATGGCCTGTGTGAGCAATATATCATTTAGTGACAACTTTGTGCAAAAAAAAAAAAAAAAAAGTGTCACTTTCCCGCAACTTGTGTCAAAATATAAAATATTCCATGGACTCAATATGCCTCTCAGCAAATAGCTTGGGGTGTCTACTTTCCAAAATGGGGTCATTTGGGGGGGTTTTGTGCCACCTGGGCATTCCATGGCCTCCGAAACTGTGATAGGCAGTGAAGAGTGAAATCAAAAATTTACACCCTTAGAAATCCTGAAGGCGGTGCTTGGTTTTCGGGGCCCCGTACGCGGCTAAGCTCCCAAAAAGTCCCACACATGTGGTATCCCCATACTCAGGAGAAACAGCTGAATGTATTTTGGGGTGCAATTCCACATAGGCCCATGGCCTGTGTGAGCAATATATCATTTAGTGACAACTTTTTGTAAATATTTTTTTTTTTTTTGTCATTATTCAATCACTTGGGACAAAAAAAATAAATATTCAATGGGTTCAACATGCCTCTCAGCAATTTCCTTGGGGTGTCTACTTTCCAAAATGGGGTCATTTGGGGGGGTTTTGTACTGCCCTGCCATTTTAGCACCTCAAGAAATGACATAGGCAGTCATAAACTAAAAGCTGTGTAAATTACAGAAAATGTACCCTAGCTTGTAGACGCTATAACTTTTGCGCAAACCAATAAATATACGCTTATTGACATTTTTTTTACCAAAGACATGTGGCCGAATACATTTTGGCCTAAATGTATGACTAAAATTTAGTTTATTGGATTTTTTTTATAACAAAAAGTAGAAAATATCATTTTTTTTCAAAATTTTCGGTCTTTTTCCGTTTATAGCGCAAAAAATAAAAACTGCAGAGGTGATCAAATACCATCAAAAGAAAGCTCTATTTGTGGGAAGAAAAGGATGCAAATTTAGTTTGGGTACAGCATTGCATGACCGCGCAATTAGCAGTTAAAGCGACGCAGTGCCAAATTGGAAAAAGACCTCTGGTCCTTAGGCAGCATAATGGTCCGGGACTCAAGTGGTTAAAGAGATTGTTGCCAGACCATAAAGTTTGACCAGTAAATAGAGTTGTCATCTGGGCAGCATGACAAAAGTGTTACGAACGGAATCAAAAATCCTGTGGACAGAAACCTAGTTTTACCTGTTTGAATTTCACCCCTTTGGAGTCCCACCTTAAAGCAACCCTGTTGCTATATGCTGCTAATATATGAAAGTGCATTATCCCCTTTTCAATAATTTGGGCTGCATTGTTTGTTTTTTACGTTGTGTAAGTGTCAGGGCTTTCTCAACAAGACAGTTTGCACTGCTTTCTCTCTTCCCCTTTGGCTCTAATGTCAGCAGGGCTGTTGGCCACTGCTTGTGATGCCTTCAGTGCTTTATAATGACATCGCAGAGGCTGAGTGAGTGACATTGGTATACAAGTTATCATTCAACAGAAGCACCCAATAGTGATTTTGTAAACGTTCTCCCAATGCTAGTTACTCTGTGTCTGAATATGTATGACATTTTTTCTTTATAGATGGTGTGGCTGAAGTTGTTTATATTCATTCAAATCAAAATGTGGTTGGTTCAAGCAAAGCCGAGAATCACATGAGTCGCTGGGCAGTGCGAGATGTATTTGAATTGAAACAGTTCTCCCAGCTTCCTGCCAATATTGCTTCCCATATTCCTGAGGTAAGGAGACTATTTAATATGCTTAATATCTTTTTCATTTGTTTATACTTTTTTAATACTGAGTTACTGATATTTGAGCTAATGAAGCTATGGTTTGTTATATTGACACATGGGTTCTCTTTTCAGCTGCCCATCAAATATTAATGTCCAGTTGGGGAAGATTAAAATTTTGACCCCTTAATCAACAAGTGGGTCATAATATTACCCACAATTTGTCACCTCCAGCAAGGCTTATACATTATAATTTAGAAGAGGGAGACTTAGCGCTAAAAAAATTTTATTAAAAAAAATCAACAAAAAGGTATAAAACGTACATGTAATGAGTACATATCCAGCACTACATTTGCTCAGCCTGTCTGGTTCTCTGCATACCACACTCCCAAATTGTGTGCACACACAAGTTCTGTGAGTGATGATGTCACTCTGCCACTACTCCATCCAAAACAATTTGCCACATAAGGACTACCTTAAGAGCAGTAATGGCATAGTGATCTTCTCCTTTTCAAATAGGCTTTTTTACTGTACTTCCTCCCAAGCCACCTCTTAATCACAACCTGTTGACTTTTGCCCTTAATGTTAATCCCTACCTTACCTCAGAAAAGTAATACTTATACTTAATACTTAACAATCTTTTTGTATGTAAATGTTAAACAGATCATAGACCAGCTATTGCATGGATCTCAGTTGTGACCCCCAGGAAAAGTCATATTATATCATTTATATAAATTATAATAACCACCTACATACCTATATATGATAGGATATGAGGTTAGCACTTAAAAAAAAATGTAAAGGAAAACTCTTCTTCCAAATCCAAAAACCCATCAATATTATAACTACACTTGTCCCACTATTATTACTTCAAAAAAATTATATTTTGCGATATAAAAGTCATATACAAGAAGAATATAAGGGGAACAGAAGAGATGCAATATGACACAATAAGTACGTAGCTCCGTTGGAGCTAGTGTGAAATCAGAGAGCCATATAAAGAACGTTTCAGAAAAATGAGCAACAAAAAGCAAAAAACAAAACAATTGAAGGAGCCATATAAACTAGCTGGAAACAACATGTGGGCTATTTTGGACCTCTGAGTTACATCAAGTCATACGTTACCGTAGAAAATTCGGGTCGTCTGGGGAGACCCCCTCTTCACCTGGCACCCCCATGGGGATCCAGCTGTACCGGGAGGGGAATCTCTAACCGCCGACTCTAACCCCCAACCCACCACTGGAACAGTAGTAAATATTTAATATAGTGGCTATTCTCATAGACATAAAATAACTGTAACTTTGATTTTCGAAATAACCTCTATAATCCAAGACGTTTGGGTATTATGATATGGGGTAAATGGGATAGAATAGGTAGGAGGAGGTAAGGAAGTTGAAGAGAGAGAAAGTAGAGAGTTTTGAGTTTGTCTATCAGCAGGCTTTAGGAACAGTTCAGTCTGGCTTAGCACTAGGGAGGAGGGAAATGCCTACATGTTGAGCCCAGGGCTCCGAGGTGGCTTCAAATTCATGGAATGTGTCTGATAATATACTGGATAACTTTTCCTGAGACATTATTCAGGATATTTTTCTGTGTGCAGCCTTTACCGAGAGTTTCAGTGGTTTCCATGCCTCGGCCACAGTAAGTTTGGCTCTTACTAGAATAAAGTGGATTAGCCTTCGAGTGGGAGCAGAGATCTTTGGAATCGCGGCATTGAGGAGGGCAACCATCGGGGTCCTTGGTATCTGGCATCCAGCAAGCTTGTCGATAACGTTGAAGACTTTTCTTTCAAAAAGGGCGTATTCTGGGGCATTCCCACCAAATGTTGGCCATTGTACCCGAAAGTTGGCAACCTCTAAAGCATAGAGGGTCTGCTGAGGGGAACATAGAGGCCAATCTGGAGGGTGTGTAATACCATCTAGAAATTACTTTCAGACTGGCTTCTGTGAGGGTTGTATTTAGGATGCCCTTGAAGGATTTAAAACAAACCGTCTGCCAGCTCTCCAGGTCCCAGTGGAATTGGAAATCCGACTCCCAGGAAGTCATGAAAGGAGATTTTGAGGTAGGAATAACAAATGACCAGTAGATGATCGAGATCCCTCCCCTCTGTTCCATGGCCTGTCCACACCAGAGTTCATACGCAGTGAACCTAGTCGGAAGTGGTTTATCCATCCAGATTGAGTGTAAAAAGTGTGAAATTTGTCTGAATCTGAAGCGGGTAGATCCAACTTGTTGAAGCAATAATTGAGGGAAAGAGGACCTGTGGAGGTGTAGAAATATCCGATTTGGTACAGTCCCTTTGCCTAGCCACCACTTAAATGCTAATATGTTCATGCTTGGAGGGAAGTCAGGGTTATTAAATAAATGGGACAGCGGCTTGCTCACTGAGGTCCGGGCCGTCGACATGCGTAAAGTGTCCCACAGGGCTAAAGAGTGAGCCATTATCTGAGGACGGGTTTTTGGGGACACCACTATTTGAACCCAGTCTGGTTTTTACGAATCTGAAATATACTATTGAAAGCTGGGCAAGTCTGGCTGCTAAATAGTATTGGTATAGTTGAGGTAAGCCTAACCCCCCCCCCCCTTTCCTATGATAATACTGGGTGCGTTGCGGAATTCTGTATCCACCCTTTCCCTAGGTGAATTTCAGTAACTTGCTCTGAAAGGATCGAATGTGGTCCCTTTTGATTGGGATGGGGAGGGAGCGAAACAGGTAGAGCAGTTTGGGAAGCAGTGTTGCTGATTCATTTGGCACAGAGATCAGTCAGTAGTGGTGGTGTACCACAAGGTTTACTAGGTCGCTGTTCTATTTAATCTATTTATAAGTGATATATTTGAAGGTTTGGTGGGTAAGGTATGTATTTTTGTTGATGACACAAAGGTGTGCAATAGTGTTAATATTTCTGGAGGTTTCTGTAAAATGATTCATGATTTGACATTGTTGGAAGATTGTTCAAAGCAGTGGAAACTGCCGGTCAATGTTTCTAAGTATAAAATAACGCACCCAGGGAAAAATAATCCCTTGATCGAGTACAATATTGGGGGTACAGTGTTGTCAAGAACTGCAGATGAAAAAGATTTGAGAATACTTATTTCAAGCTATTGCAAAATGAGCAAATCATGTAGCTAAACAGTGGGAAAAGTGAATTTAATTCTAGGTTGAATCACTAGGAGAATCAACAGCAGGAGGGAGGAGGTTCTGATTCACCTATATCAGTGATGGCGAACCTTTTTGAGCCTGAGTGCCCAGACTGCAACACAAAAGCAACTTATTTTTTTCAAAGTGCCTGCCGAGCGGTGCTATGAAAAAGGTATACAGCGGCACATCATTTAATGTAACAGAGGGGATTGTAGAAAGAAGACTCAGTGGCTTAACAACCACTTTAAGTCACAGCATGCAGGTCTGACACCTTAAGGCTGGGTTCACACTACAGCACACAGCGGCTTACAGCAGGGGTTCTGGTGCATCTCCATTTACCGTTTCAGGTCTGATTTCAGCCTGAATTTTGGGCTGAATTCAGACCTGAAATGGACCAAAAGACACACAGGACTCCTGTGCAATTTGCACCAGAGCCGCTGCAGAGATGTGTGAACCGGGAAACCCGCATCCAATTCACATTGGTGTAAGCCCAGCCTTACTGATCTTGTGGCAGCCACCTGTTGCTGCTCTCTGCATACATTAGCAGCCATGGGGAGGGGTTAGAGGTGGAGATGATGGTCACCATATGGAGTAGCTTGCAAACAGAAAGAATGGGGTGCATATCAATGACATCTTGGAGCACCAGTCAGGTTTACTGTGCTAGCAAAGATGACAAACAGCACACACAGCACTGCACACCAACACCTCAAGCCACACCCCTAACAGGGCCTAATCATAGAGATGAGGGCAGCTGGGGGGGGAGGGGACCATTTAAAAATCTGTAATACAACAGGCTTGACTAATCATTTCACAGTTGTTAACCAATTAAAAGCATTTAAAAGCAGTATAATGTGTCCACATTAAAAGTTTCACCCAGCTCCGGTGTTGGTGTGACTTCCAACCTGGCATCTCATTCCTGCCCACCCCGGACACGTCACTGCTGGCCCCAGACCCGTGTGGGAGCCGCTTCCTCTCGTCCACGCCCACCCCGGAATCGTCACCACTGGCCCCAGAGCCCTGTGGGAGCTGCTTCCTTTCATACACATGCCCACCCTGGACACGTCACCCCTGGCCGTAGGCAGAGCCTTGTGGGAGATGTGACACACGTGCCTCAGGTTCGCCATCACTGCCCTATATAGATCTTTAATTAGGCCTCATTTAGAATATTGTATCCAGTTCTGGAGACCTCACTTACAAAAAAATTGATAAGATAGAATAAGTCCATAGATGGGTAACAAAAATATTGAAAGGTTTGGGAGGTAAAACATATCAGGAGAGACTTCGGGAACTTAAAGAGCAGTTCCGCCCGCCTCTTTAAAAATGAAAAGTCAGCAAATACACATACTGTAGCTGCTGACGTTTAGCATTAGGACACTTACTTGTCCTGGAGTCCAGTGATGTCGGCACCGCATCCAATGTTTACATCGGCTGGTCTGGTGCTGCCGCCGCCATTGCTGGTAAGGGAACCCGGCAGTGTAGCCTTTTGGCTTCGTGGCCGGGTCCCTACAGTATGTGCATGCGCAAAGTGAGTGCGCTCGCTCACTGCCCCGACAGAGGGAGGAGGGGGCCGAGCTGCTGATGTACTTCACTGTGGCCCAGTCTCCCGGAAGTGGGGACAGGGTACCTGTAAAAAACAGGTACCCGATCCCCCAGAAAGGTGCCAAATGTGGCACCGGAAAGGGGGGGGAATGGGATAAGCGGAGATTCCATTTTGGGTGGAACTCCGCTTTAATATCCACTTCAGCCCCGGAAGATTTTACCCCCTTCCTGACCTGAGTACTTTTTGCTATTCGGCACTGTGTCGCTTTAACTGACAATTGCGTGGACATGCGACGTTGCACCCAAACAAAATTGACGTCCTTTTTTTCCCACAAATAGAGCTTTCTTTTGGTGGTTTTGACCACCTCCATGGTGTTTTATTTTTTGCGCTATAAACAAAAAAATTGTGACAATTTTGAAAAAAATGCAAAATTTTTTACTTTTTGCTATAATAAATATCCCCCAAAAATATATAAAAAAAAAAATATTTTTTCCTCAGTTTAGGCCGATATGTATTCTTCTACATATTTTTGGTAACAAAAATCGCAATAAGCGTATATTTATTGGTTTGCACAAAAGTTATAGTGTCTACAAAATAGGGGATAGTTTTATGGCATTTTTATTATTATTATTATTTTTTACTAGTAATGGCGGCGATCTGCAATTTTTATTGGGACTGCGACATTATGGCGGACACATCGAACACTTTTGACACCTTTTTGGGACCATTGGCATTTATACAGCGATCAGTGCTATAAAAATGCACTGATTACTGTAAAAATGTCACTGGCAGGGAAGGGGGTTAACACTAGGGGACGATCAAGGGGTTAATTGTGTTCCCTAGTGTGTGTTCTAACTGAAGGGGGGAGGGGACTGTGTAGGAAAGATGACAGATCGCTGTTTATGCTCTGTATGACCAGACAATCTGGCTCTTTTCCTCTGAGAGCACCGGAAACTGTGTGTTTACAGATCCCGGTTCTTGGTGTGTCAGCAGCGATCGCGGGAGCCCGGCGGTGATCGTGACCTCCAGGCATCGGCTCCGGGGGAGAGCAGCGCGTGCGCGCCCCTAGTGGCCACAGGGCGAAGCGACGTAACATAACGTTGTTTCGCCCAGCCGTGACATTCTGCCGCAGTAAAACTGCTGTGGCTAGTCAGCAAGTGGATATGTACAGTCTTGGGGACAGAAGGGAAAGGGAAGACACAAATTAAATGTTTAAATACATGAAGGGTGTGAATAAGGTTCATGTTTTCATTATGATGCTAAGATCAAGAGCACATGGACATGACCCCTTACTGGATGACTTATCCTAGATGGTAGAAAGAATAGATAGAGATAAGCTTTTGAGGGACGAAGGAAAGGAAAATGGGATTATGAATATGCTTTATAACTGATTTTAATGTACAGTACAGGGACTTTGAAAAAGAAAAAATCTCCCTGGGATAAGTGTAATAGTAATAATGTGGGAGTTTTGCTTTTGGAAGTAGAGCCCCTTTACAGTTTTTCCAGGTGCTAAGATCCATTATTTTTTGCATGTATATAGAGATGGGTTTTTATTATAATTTATATGTATTACAGGCAATGTATGAATTTAGGCATTCTAGCAAATGCTTTTAGGGCAAAGCATGAACTGTCTGTTATTTTTATAGTTGGGGTGTAACTTGTAACATGTTCCTAAACACCCACCTCTCACTGCCAGCACTCCTTGCTCTGTGAAGGGGATCTTCTCTCTGCATCAGCAGTCGCTTTTTAAAAACTGCTCTGCCCGCACAACCATGTCATTCATTCACAGTTTCCTTTGAATGAATGAACTACAAGTACCATTAGCCACAGTAGCGGACAGCTTATTTCTCAGTGAACTGCGAGGGTGCTGGTAAGTGCTCTCATAGTTAATTAATTCTTCCTGCAGTTCAGTAACTGTCTGCCTGTATGGATGGTACCGTCAGACCGCTGACTGAGAGTCTGCAAGATCCTGGCATTAAACCCGTGATCTGCCGATCGCGAGTGCAATGCTTTAAAGGCTGCAGTGTAAAAAAAATAATAAATGCACATTTTCTTAACCTGCAAAATATGAGCATCAATTTTTTTAAATTTATTTTAAAAGGTGAACTTATACTTAAATGAATCTGACCCTCTCCATTCAGAAAAAAAGCCTTGTATTCATTGAAAAGAATACAAGACAGTTTTTAATTTGAAAAGTTAGTGTCCCCCTGTCATCACTATGCCAGCAGTAGAGCTCACAGCAGATGAGCTGGAAGATCAAAGCCAACAGTGGAATGTGGCATAATACAACTTCCTGGCACCTCCTGCCAGGAAGGAGATGAAGAGTGAAAGTGGAGCAGTGGTAAATGTTGGAGGAATCCTCAGCCAGGGAACAAGTGAACATATGAAGACTGAACAAAAAAAAATCGAACCCATCCACACTTCACAGTGCAGATGGATAAATCTTCCTCTGCAAACTTCTTTTTTTTTTTTTCTTTTTACAGCTGGCCCCACCAGCTGTCAAAATACCCGAACAGTACCTTCACCAGATTGGATGCAGACACTTTTTGGTTGAAAATTTCCTGATTTGACAGGGCCACCCATGGAGCAAATTTTGTCCTGATAGTCAGGAATCAGATTAAATGTGCTGTTTGCCATTCTGAAGCTTCCCTCCAACCAATTTACATATTATTTTATATATACTGTGATTCTGTACTTGCCAAATATGCTGCAGAAATCTCCTTCCACTGAGTATGGCTGCAACCATTTTAACTGTGGGTAGCTGAAGCTGCTGCCTGTTCACTTCCTGGATTTACACAGACACACAGAGGCACACCTCCAGCTCTGCAGCCCCCATTGGCCCTCTTATGACTCACGCCCCTTCCCTTACTGGCAAAACTTTTATGAGAGTTATAGAGAGCTGTGTATGATGTCATAAGCCTTTTACCAGACAAGAAATGGGAAGTGGGCTGTATAAGGTATTTACTGGCAGAAAAAAAGTTAAAACAACAAGGGCAGAAGATTTAATAGATGGAAAGTTGAAAAAATGACTGCAGTTCCGCTTTAAGGCCCCTTTCACACTGAGGCGGTTTGTAGGCGGTATTGCGCTAAAAATACCGCCTGCAAACTGCCCCTAAACAGCCTCCGCTGTTTGTTCAGTGTGAAAGCCCTCGGGCGGTGCGCTGGCAGGACGGTGAAAAAAGTCCTGCAAACCGCTTCTTTGGAGCGGTGAAGGAGCGGTGTATTCACCACTCCTAAACCGCTCCTGCCCATTGAAATCAATGGGACAGTGCGGCTATACCACGGCAATACCGCGGCCATAGCCGCGATGTACGAGTGATTTTAACCCTTTTTCGGCCGCCAGCGGGGGTTAAAACCGCACCGCTAGCGGCCGAATACAGCTACAAGAACGACGGTACAGCAGCGCTAAAAATAGCGCTGTTGTACCGCCGACGCCCCCACCGCCCCAGTGTGAAAGGGGCCTAAGTGAGCCTGCCCAGTGAACAATGAACTTCCAATAATGGCTACATTTATTGACTCTTAGAAAGTCTCATCTGCTATGTCTCATTTGAACAATAACTGCTACACTTCCAATCATTTCTTTCTTCACATTCCACTATGTTGTGCTGAGAGCAGTGATTGGTCAGGCAGCCTGGGAATGGAATTCCCTTTTTTTTCTTCTTTTCCCTCTGTTGCATAGCTGAATTTGTACAGTTTTCTGGTTTACTAAATATTTGAGTGGTTTTCTCTTGGCAGCCTTATGCCGCGTACACACAATCGGACTTTCCATCAACAAAACCGTGGATTTTTGTTCGAAGGTTGTTGGCTCAAACTTGTCTTGCATACACATGGTCACACAAATGTTGGCCAACAATTACGAACATGGGAACGCGTAATGAGCCGAGAAAAAGGAAGTTCAATAGCCAGTGCGGCTTCTTCTGTTTGATTCCGAGCATGCGTGAACTTTTCTGCGACGGACTTGTGTACACACGATCGGACTTTCCGACAACAAAGTTTTGTTGGCGGAAAATTTGAGAAACTGCTATCAAACATTTGTTGGCGGAAAGTCTGTCAGAAAATGTTCGATGGAGCATACACACGGTCGGACTTTCCCACAACAAGCTCACATCCAACATTTGTTGTCGGAAAATCCGACCGTGTGTACGCGGCATTTGCGTTTCGACTTCTCAGAGCAGTGTGAACTGCCTGCGAGCCAGATGCGATGCGGAAACCTGAACTGGAATCACTGTGGTTCCCGCATCGCACCAGTATGAACCCAGCCATAAGCATCGTACACACTATCGGATTTTCCGCAGACAAAGCGTCTGACTTTTGTCCAAAGGGCTTATGCTTGGATTTTGTCTTGCATACAAACAGTACACAATTGTCGGCCAACAAACATGAACGTAGTGACGTACTAGTCATGCTACGAGCCGATAAAGAGGAAGTTCAATTGTCAGGTGCCACCCTTTGGGCTCCTTCTGCTAATTTTGTGTTAGTAGAAGTTTGGTGAGTGTTGATTCGTGCTTTTCATTTTGCGCTTTTCATTTCGGGCTTTTCAGTTAGTTTCTGAACGGCCGTTCGTCAACCAGACATGTTGTGGAATCGGAGGATATAACATGTTATTTATTATTGGCCTTGGAGTTATTGCTTTGACCCAAGTCCAGTCCAGGAACAGGGGGAGGAGGATTTCTTGGACCAAAAATTGGTTGCTTTATTAATCGTGACCAATCATGTCATATGCCTTTGCTGCGGGAGCTCCAGGAAAACAATCCGGATGATTTTCGGAATTATCTCTGGGTGACGAACCCCTGCTTTCACCAACTCTTGGCATTGTTGACCCCCTATATTAAAAAGCAGGACACATGCATGAGGCTTTTATTTTATTTTTTGGTTGAATAATGATTTGATTTGGTATATTTCTATATTTTTGGATGCATAGAATGCACTTTTTGGTTAAGTTCTATTGGCAGATAGCATGTCTAATTTTATTTGTTTTCTTTTTTTAATGCGCAATAAAAAAATATGTAGAATAATACTTGGCTATGTGTTTTACTTCAGTTGACAGTTTGGGAGTCGGCAGTTACATTTAAAAAAATACAATGTAAAATTAACAAGGGACACCAACATAGTTGTATCTTTGATCTTAAAAACTACAGGATAATGGTGTTGTGGTAACTTGCCCAAAAAAAAAAAAAAAAAATAATAATATTATTCTTGATATCACTAGAAAAAAAAGCCTTTTAAAATACGTTGGGCAGAACTCCATCAGTATCACCAGCAAAGCAGCTTCATTATTATCCCATTAAAGAAGAAGAGAATGTGCGATGCATTGCGAGATTTCATAATTTGCCACGTCATGAATGTAAATTCTCCATTACGAGCGCTAGTTTATAAGACCAACCACTTCTGGCTCGTCCTTGCTTCCAAGCATGCGTGTTTGTACTTTGGACTTTTGTCCAATGGACTTGTGTACACACGCTGGGAAAATCCGACAACAGACCGTCCCCTTCTGCACAGCCATTCACTGGGAAGCTTGGTGTGCTGCTGCATCTTTTCCCCCAGCTCTTATGCAGCTGAGAACAGAAGGAATGTGATCACTTATAAAAAAAGGGAGAATAGGTATTTATAATGTGATTTTAGATCTATACAAACATGTTTTGCCTTTTATTTCTATTTTAAACTGAATGGGTTGGTAATCATTTACAATCACTTTAATGCCCTGTTGTCCCAAATACTAAATTTTTCTTTATTAAAAAATTAAGAACATCCCCTGACTTATTTTCTTTCTTGTTTTTTGTTGACAGGTATATTTAAAAAATACTTCATTTTCTAGCATTTGTGTTTGATGATGCCTAATCTAATCAATTGGGCCCATTCACACTATTACAGGTTCATTGGTGATTCTAAATGGCACCTCAATGCTCCTTGCTGACGGACACGTGCTTATGTTGTGCTGCCAGAAATTGTACATTTTTAGTGTGGTCTGGTGGTGCAGTAGATTAGCCTATTCAAACAAAATGGATTGCCTTACCCCAACACACACTGACATATGGCATAACGCACAGCAACATACTGCAGCAGTGTGAATGGGCCCTTTTCAGTCTATAAAATCTCCCGCTTATCCACTCAGCCTAGCAAGCTAAATTTAACACTACTGTAGCAATTATGGTTTCATTTATCTTCCAAGATCCTGATGTTGCATTTTAAGAAGTAAGAGTCTCGGTACACAGTTGAAAGTGTAATGTTACAAGAACTCTCTGGCCAGGCCTTTGCCTTTTTGTTTTTACTTGCATAGAAGAGATCAGAACATGGTGCTGGAACAAAGTTTCCACAGAATAATTAGCTGTGTGCCGGAGGTGTAGAATTTTGGGAGCAAAAAAAAAAAAAAAAAAAAGATCTGAATTTATCCCGAGTTAGTATTACATTACTGTTTCAATATACAAGGTCTGCTGGTCACAACCTCAGCACTGTACCTGCTAGTCACATGCAGCTTTTTTTCAATCAACTGCAAGATTTTTAGTTAAGTTTACATAAAGTTTTGCTGAAAAGAAATGTACAAAGACAACCATTCAATTCAGGATTAGTCACCATGGAGACTGAAATGTGGTAACTGAGACGGGGGAGGTTGCAGTGCTCTCCGTTTCCTACCAGCTGTCATGTGCAAACTCTAAAGCAAGAGCTCCAGCCAAAATATAGACGGGTATCAGCACTAAGAAATCATATCTATATTTTTTATAAATTGGTACAAGTATCACGCTATAAAAGAAGAACCTAATCCCTCAAACTAGATGACAGATGCTTGGCTCCCTTTAGGGAGCCGGACAGAGGCATAACAGGATGCTTTGTAGTAAAACCTGGATTATTGGGAAACCCCCTCCTTATGTTATTGCAGTGTGATGTAAAATAAAGTATTAAAAGTCAGCAATATGTGTGCCTATAGCATAACTAAATCATGTGCGTATAGAAGTTGTTTTAAAGATGACTTTTTCATACTTCATAATAATAAAAAAAAAATATTTGTAAATCATACATTACAGGGCATAGGATGAAGGTACATTGGGTTATGCTGCTGCCTTCAGTATATCGGGCACTGGCAAAACAAAGCAATAAGGAAGTAAGAACGGACCAGTATGACCCCTCTCACTCCCATCATGGCTCCGTTTTTTGCTAGTGTCCCAGAAGATGTCCTTTCTCCTCTGAGAGAAGAAAAAACTTTTCTTTTTATTAAAATGTATTTTTTAACTAGCAAGTTTCTTCATTTACCGGAAAACTGGAAGGTGCTCATTTTGCAGCTTTCCGGTTCAGCTGATCTTCAGTTCTGCGACAGAAACTCTTGCCAGAACTCACTGGGAAGAAGAAGCAGGGCTGGGACTGTAATGTGTCATTTTCCATTAGACTCTTGCCCAACATGTTGAGTCAGCTGCAGAGTGCTTTATAGGGCCAGGGCAACAATGCGCCCGTCTGGTGAAGGCTTGTCCCTTAAAGAGGTTGTAAAGGCTGAAGGTTTTTTTATGCAAGAAGGTAAAAAACCTTCAGTGTACAGCTCCCCCATCAGTCCCTCTAATACTTACCTGAGCCGATCCTGATCCAGTGATGTGCACAAGAGCAGCGGCTCTCCAAGGTCTCTCCCTCCTCATTGGCTCCTATTACTGTCAATCAGCCAGTGGGGAGGAGGTGGGGCCGAGCCGCACTCTGTGTATCCTATCTACACACAGAGGCAGCTTGGAAGCGAGCACGCTTGAGCGCCCCCCAGAACAAGCAGCTTGCTCTGTAGGTATTCGACAGGAGGTGGAAGCCAAGAGCACCAGCGAGGGACCCCAGAAGAGGAGGATCAGGGATGCTCTGTGCAAAACCACTGCACAGAGCAGGTAGGGAGAACATGTTTGTTTTTTTGTTTTGTTTTTTTAAAGCTGAACATTTAGCATCACTTTAACTATTTCCCACCCAGCCACTGCACATAAACGGCCAGGCGGGCGCTTCCTCATTCTGAGTGGACGTTCCTGAACGTCCCTCAGAAGGAGCGGGATCACTCCTGATTATCAGTGTAGTTCAGGGATCTGCAATTAGCGGACCTCCAGCTATTGCAAAACTACCAGTCCCATCATGCCTTTGTCTCTGGGTGTCATGCTTGTGCCTGTCAGAGTCTTGTTATGCCTCATGGGATTTGTAGTTCTGCAACAGCTGGAGGTCCGCTAATTGCATATCCCTGGTGTAGTTGATTATCGGTGTAGCTGTCCCCTTCACACAAGCCGGTTATCGCCTCTCCTCTCCTCACGCTGTCAGTGTGATGAAAGGAATGCCAATAACCGGCTTGTGTTTACATCGTGATCAGCTGTCATTGGACACAGCTGATCATGTAGTAAAAGGCCTCTGTGAGTGGCGTTTTACGCCAATCTGTGATCAGCCGTGTCCTAAGGACGCAGCGATCATGCCCTTCCGCCAATGTAAGCCCGCACTGTAGGCGACTTTTGGCTATAGCGTGGGTGGGAACTAATTAGATACTTTTTTTGGAGCACAGGGTTACTGGTCCCTCCACTCCTTTCTTCTGATCCACTCCTGCAGTTGCTTGCTAACAAAACCTATGAATGCTGAGAGGGGGGGTTATACTGGGCGGTCCTTACAGCTTTGTTTTGCCAGTGTCCAGTCTACTAAAGGCAGCAACCTAACACAATATACTCATTTACTTCATCCTGTGTCCAATATTGTAGTCCAAGAAAAGTGAAAAGTTGTTTGTGAAGTGAAAGGCATTTACTTAATAAAAATTAATTTCAGCTTGTTTACATAACTTCTTATCACTTCTGCGATAAAATGCTATCAGGTCACATGATTTCTGACAGAATGAACCACTTTTTTTTTGGCACTTGTAGAACAGATATTTTAAATCACTTTCAGTGGTATAATTAAAAGACCAAAAAGGAGCAAATAAGAGCATATTATTATTAGAATTTACATACACTCTGAAAGCTGTGTCCAAAAAAAATAAAAAAAATAATAGGTCAAAGGACTAATCACAAGTATTGCCCATTGTCTCCCTGCATCTTATCTTTTTCCCCAAAGACTGACTTACCATTCCTTGTTCTGAACAGACCTTCTATATGCAGGCGACCATCTTGGTAGAAACAGAGCTTAGTTTCCACGTCAGAGCTCTCAGCAGCAAATCTTCACTTTTTAAGTTCAGGTTCACTTTAAGCACATACAAATTCAGCAAAGGCAGCTGAAACTTCTGCTTTTACTATTAGTGTGTAAACAGGCTTTTAATAAGTAATGTCTATTTATCCTTGGATCCAACTCTTTGCCTATTATCTCTAGGCCATGACCTTCCTGACTGCTGAATTTCTGTTTTTTTTGTTTTGTTTACTTAAAGCTAATCTAAAGCAATAGCTTTTTTTGTTGAGATTAGGGAGTGGATATAACCCTGGAATCTTTTTTTGTCCTCTGAGTCCCATTGGATAGATTTTTCTTTAACTTTTTTTCCCTGTAGAAACAACAGGAAGTGAGAAGATACTGTGTGTTTCCAAGGGTGACAATTCAACATTTGGATTTTCCCTCATTTCCTGTTTCAGTGACAATTGTTGCTAGGACAAAAAGAGGGGTAAATATCAACAGTGGTGACACAGACAGCAAGAAAAACCCGACAGGGCATCTAACCCCTCCCCACTCCATCCACAACTACAAAACAAATAGGTTTAATTACTCTTTAAATGGTTAGTTACACTTGTCAGAAGGTGAACACTCTGCAACCACACCCCTGGTCCCTGCTATACTTACTTTCATGGCTGATGAACCCGTCAGTGTCCACACAGCTGGTGTAACAGTCCAGGGATTTGAAAACTCCATTCTTCTTCCTCTTCTTTCTGTACGTCCAGGGTGGATCAGAGTGATTCTGATTGGTCAACGTTGACCAGTAATCGCTTTGACCAATCGGATTACTGAAAGTCCTACAGAAAGAAAGGAAAAAAAGAGTGAGGATTTCAAATTCTCAGACTGCTGCACTGACTTTCTGGCCACTAACAGCTCATTACCCATGGAGGTAAGAACTGCTGGGAGGGATTAGTGTATTAGTTCACCTTTTAATTTTTTCTGGAAAAGGTGAACTTACACTTTAAGGCCAGCAGTGAGATAGGGTAGTGAACATCACTTGCATTTTCTCTGCAAAACTATGACATTCAAAACATTCTGCACTTTGGCACAGATCTCTCCCATTAGACCTATGAACAGGGCTGATTGCCATATCACAAAAAGGCACTATTTAAATATAAGGAAACATCTAGCATGCAAGGTTGACATGAGCTATCCCTGGTAAGATTTATCCCTGGTAAAATTTATCAAGCCCAGTGTTATTTATTTATTTAAAAAAAAGTATGAAATAATTTTAAGACGCATTAGAGGAGCTCCAGCCTCCCCCCAAAACATTAAAGTGGATGTAAACCCTCACATATACCCAGTAGAGTGAACAGTCTCAAATGAAGATGATGAAACAAATCTCCCTACCTATTTTTTCATGTATATCTACTGTCTCCAGCTTGCTATATTCTTTAGAAAGTTCACATTATGTTGTGTTAGAAATTTTCTCTTCCTGTTCAGCACTGGGAGTGAAGTCTTGGCATACACTGTGTGACAGCTGATTGGAGGAAAGGTACATACCCCCACTCCACATAGGCAGAGGAAGGAAGGAATGTGCTGTGAATAGACCAGCTCTCTGCTAATCTATTTATAGAACCCACCCCGACACAAATTTCAGGCTGGTTTTATCTCAAGGTGTTGGAGAACTTGTCGGAAAGTTATCAAGCTGATAACAGAAGAATGGAGTAGCAGAAAGACACGGGACTTAGGGCTTTGGAGAGAGCTAAGAAATCCTGTAGCTGCTGACTTTTAATATAAGGACACTTACCTGTCCCAGGATCCAGTGCTGTCTTCACCCAAGCCGATTCTTAAATCCGCTTCGGGTCCAGGCGCCGGCATCTTAGCTAAGGGAAACCAGCAGTGAAGCCTTGTGGTTTTGCAGACTGTTTCCCACTGCACTTTTGGGGGCCACTATGCTTTGTGAATGGCCCCTCAGTCTTCTGGGACCCAAGATGTGTCCCAGAAGACTGGGGGGGAAGGAGGGGGGCATCATAACCAGGTATCTGCCCCCCCTCAAAAAAGTTCCAGTTGTTAAAAAGGAGGGGGAAGGATGCAAGCAAGTGGAAGTCCCCTTTTGGGTGAAGTTCCACTTTAATGACAGGTGGTAGAGAGAGAAACTATTAGATGATTGCAGGAACCTGGCAGCGGAAGAATCACCTGGTTACTAAACCATATTAGAGCTGCACGATTCTGGCTAAAATGAGAATCATGATTTTTTTGCTTAGAAGATAGATCACGATTCTCGCACCGTAACATCATCTTTCACATTAAAACCAAAAAAAAAATTGGGCTAACTTTACTGTTTCGTTTTTTGTTTTTTTTATTCATTGAAGTGTATTTTTTCCCAAAAAATTGCATTTGAAAGACCGCTGGGCAAATACAGTGTGACATAAAATATTGCAGCAATTGACATTTTATTCCCTAGGGTCTCTGCTAAAATATATGTAATGTTTGGGGGTTCCAAGTAATTTTCTAGCAAAAAATATTGATTTTAACTAGAGGTCGACCGATATATCGGCCGATATTTGGCTTTTTTTACTTAATCGGCATCAGCCGATTGTGCTGATAAAAAAAGCCGATTATACCTTCAGCGGGACTTGCAAATGACTTCTGTAATAGAAGTCAATGCAAGTTTTCTGAAGTTTTCTTCTCTCCTCCTCTGGGCAGCCTGCCAAGTCTGATAAGAAGATACATTGTATCTCTTTCAGGTTCTTTTATCAATAGACTGAACTCCATGGAGAAGTTCTCAGTTTAACCATTTAAAGACTAAATCTTTTCTGACACTTGTTGCTTACAAGTAAAAATCCTGTATTTTCTGCTAGAAAATCACTTAGAACCCCCAAACATTAAATATATTTTTTCTAGCAGAGACCCTAGGCAATAAAATAGCGGTTGTTGCAATATTTTATGTCACATGGTATTTGCGCAGCGGTCTTTCAAACGCAATTTTTTAAAAAAAAATACACTAATGAAATAAAAAAAAAAAAAAAGCAGTAAAGTTAGCCCATTTTTTTTCATCCAAAAGTTTTGATTACCTGTTTTTGTGTATTTAATATTTAAGATAGTTATTTTTTTTTTTTATCTAAATTATACATACAAGTGAACTGATTGGAGGTTTGTTTTGTTTAATAAATGTTTAAATATAAAAAATTTTCTGTATCACTTATTACTTAAAGGGGTTGTAAAGGTATTTTTTTTTATTTTTTAAAAATAACAAACATGTTATACTTACCTTCACTGTGCAGCTCGTTCTGCACAGAGTGGCCCCGAACCTGCTCTTCTGGGGTCCCTCGGCGGCTGTCTCAGCTCCTCCCCGCAATAATTAACCACCTTAATGCGAGCTCCCTCGCATGGTGGTTAGTTATTGCGGGCGCGCTCCCGTGATACAGCCGGCGGCTATAGCCACTCGCTGTATCACTCGGCCCCGCCCCCCAGCGCGCCACGTCATTGGATGTGATTGACAGCAGCGCGAGCCAATGGCTGCGCTGCTTCCAATCCATCCACTGTAGCCAATCAGCGGCCAGGCTGAGCAGCGGAATCGAGGACGTGAACGAGCAGCCGAATTTCGAGGGGTCAGGTAAGTAAAACGGGGGGGCTGAGGACGGCGGTATTGTTAGTAGTTTTTTCACCTTAATGCATAGAATGCATTAAGGTGAAAAAATGTTTACCTTTACAACCCCTTTAAGGCTGCTTTCACACTGGAGCGGGCATGCATTGACGGTAAAACGCTGTTAGTTTTAGCGGCGCTTTACCGTCATTTTAGCGGCGCTATTCGGCTGCTAGAGGCGTGCTTATAACCCAGCTAGCGGCCGAAGAAGGGGTTAAATGCGCCCCTGAAGCGCTGCTGCCGAAACGCTTTGCAGGCGCTTCGGCAGCGGTGCGCATTCATTTCAATGGGCAGGAGTGGTGGAGGAGCGGTATACACCGCTCCAAAGATGCCGCTTGCAGGACTTTTTTTTTAACATCCTGCCAGCGCATCGCCTCAGTGTGAAAGCACTCGAGCTTTCACATAGACTGCAGGGGAGCCGTTTTACAGGCGCTATTTTTAGCCCAAAAGCGCCTGAAAAACGCCCCAGTGTGAAAGGGGTCTAACTGTTAGATTTTATGCGATGAAGGGAAAAAAAAAAAAGAAATCGGCCTAATATATCGGCCCAAAAAAATCGGCATCATATATCGGCCATCGGCCACCGCGATTTCTAAATATCGGCTTTGGCATCGGCCAGAGAAAAACCCATATCGGTCGACCTCTAATTTTAACTTAAACAAGTGTCAGAAAAAGATTTAGACTTTAAGTGGTTAAACTTCCTGCATTTACAAAAAACTTGGCAGACTGCCTGGATTTTTTCTTTACACACAGTTTATCTCTTTGATCTAAGAAGGAAGAGTTAGTTACAATGTTTCATTTTAAAAACTTGGCAGACTGCCCTGATGTTTTCTTTTGACAGCTGAGTGAGCAGATAAGTCTCTCCACTTGTTATATGAAAGAATCCGTAAACTCTGCAATAGAGATCGTCAGGGGGGTTGAATCGAGATCACGATTTTTTTAACGATTAATTGTGCAGCTCCAAAACATATGAACAAATATTGCTGAACGTTGGTGTGCAGGCTGGCAAATAAGTTATGCCCAACTGACCTCTTATAGCTAAGGTTAGCTTAACAGATATTGGATCAATTTCTATAGTCAAATAAAGACAATAGTTGACGCTTTTAATCTGTTCTGGTCTGGCAACAATAAAACATGACAGAGGTTCTAGCCTTTTTCCACTGTATGCAAAACAAATTAATAAAAAAAAAAAGTTTTGTGTATCTTAAGCTTTGGAAGAAGGATGAAAGTTTTCTTTCTCCATGCTCTGTCTAGACATTGTAACTCCCAAAAAAGTTGTTAATTGGTTTCGCATGTAGTGGGGAAGGGCTGGAAGAAACTATATCATGTTTTAATTGCTGATTTCCTTTCAGTAGAAACTTACAGAGCAAGAAAAGCCTAAAAAAGGGTCTAACCTTTCCCCATGCTTTTTAAAAATTAAGTGGTTTATTGCTTTATGTATCCCAACCTAAATATAAAATATTTTTTTAGTTTTGGATAGAGTGAGGAAGTGTTAGAACCCTGCTCAAGTTTTACTACTATCAGTGTCCCAGCTGAGGAGGGTTACCTTCTCTATTTGCCCTGGTAACCATTTCTGAAGAAATCCTCCTATGGGGACACCTGTTCCAGTGGCAACTGTCTTAGAGGGGATATTCCCTTTGGAGAGATTTCCTTTATGTTTCTGGAACAGGAAGTGAAGGGAAATCTCCTCAATGGGACATATATGGCAAACTCCAAAACTGACAGGGTCTTAACCATTCTTTAACCATTTGATGGCCTTATTGGTAAATGAGGCGAAAAGGTTATAATGTATTAACACAGAATTCTGGCAAGCTGAAAGGCACATTTGATGCTTACATTTTTAGGCACCTTGAAAGTTATTCAGTTTTGCCTGCCAAAATGTGGTACATGATTCCTGTTTTGCTAAATCTGATTGTAGGTTGGCAAATCAAGTGAATGCCCTGGTTTAGTTACTTTGGATATATGAACATTTGTTATTTAACTTCATTAACATCAGCTTGTGAGTTTATTTTACTCTGAAAGGTTAGAAAAATATTGAGAGAAAAAATGTCACTGTTCTGAAATCTAGAAGATTGAGTACAATAGTGACAAACATTTAGTTCTTTTCTAGCTTATCGTATGTATTTTGTAAGGAAGACATCACATTGACATAATCACAGATATATTTATTATAGCATACTTTTTAAAGTATTGTTTATATTTACCGGCAGGCATATTATAAATGTGAACATGTAAGTAATACCTAATAACTATAAAGTTATATTTGATGATACTGTACTTTTCTAACACAAAGTTGTCAATCTATAAGATAATTCTAACACACAGCATGGACATACTTAGAATTAAACCCCAAAATACATTCTGCTACTCCTCCCCAGTATAGAGATATCACATGTGTAAAACTTTTTTCAATGTCTGGACTGATTATGTACCCAACATATATAGAAAACAATGTACTGTAATGGTCGCTACTGTACAAGTCGTCAGTGAATATAGCATAGTGTAGCTTCACCTACAGCAGTGCCTGTTCCTAAAAGCCAAGCAGGCCTAACCCACTGGTACATGACTGCCCCCATAGCACAATGCTATATTCACTGACCAGGAAGTACAGGAAGCTGAACAAAGGGTAACCTGTGGTTCTAGTAGTGCAGTTGCCCACAAAGGATGGGTGGAACGTAGCCAGTGGGACATGCAGATGGGTCAGTACTGGTGCTAAGCAGAGACATGGACAGCAAACAGGCAAAGGATTGATCCAGGCAGCAGGCAGAGACGTGGTCAGCAACAGCCAAAGGAATCGCCCAGGCAGAGACATGGTCAACACCGCCTAAGGATTGGTCCAGGCAGCGGGCAGGAGCTTGGTTCATTAACAGACCAGGGTCAATAGAGGCAGCAGACAGAGATGTAGTCAGCAAATAGCCAAAGTATTGGTCCAGGCAGCAGGCAGGAACATGGTCCATAAATAGGCCAGGGTCAATACAGGCAGGAGGCAGAGACGTAGTCATCAAATAGCCCAAGTATTGATCCAGGCAGCAAACAGGAACATGGGCCATAAACAGGCCAGGGTCAGTACAGGCAGAGATATTGTCAATAAATGACCAAAAGATTGATCCAGGCAGCAGTCAGGAACATGGTACATAAACAGGCCAGAGTTAGTGCAGGCTGAGACGTGGTCTGTAACTAGTAAATAGCCAAAGGCTTGGTCTAGGCAGCAAGCAGAAACATCAGGCTTAGGGCCTTGGTCAGGTAAGACCTGGACACAGGGATAGAGGCTTCTTCCCACCCAAAGCTCTTCTAAGCCTCGGAACTCCAGACCCTGATCCGTGAATTACAAAACTCGAAGGTCTCCACATGAGACCCCTTGTTGTCGTGTATCCCACTACTACAGTGCCAGGGCAAAAGATTAGTCCAGGTGGCAGGATAAAAGCATGGTCTTTTACAGGCCAAGGTCAGTTCAGGTACAAGGCAGAAACGTGGTCGATGAAAAGGCCAGGGGTCAGTTCAGGCGGCAGGCAGTGGCATACTTAATTCATAGGCCAGAGTCATTTCAGGTAGCATGGTCAGTAAAAAGGCAAATGGTCAGCACAGTGAATGTTAGATACGGAGAAATATTGTAGTGAAGTATAGTATCAACGGAAGCAGTCTCCTATGCATAGACCCATCTGCTTACTGCATCAGAGCAATTTTTTTCTGGTGAAGGGCCTTCTTTTTACACAAGGGCAGTGGTAATATCCTCTTGATATTTAAGAAAGGATCCAGGTCTTTCTGTGGACTTGCAATAGATTACATAAGAATTAAAAGAATATATGGAAAGAACCCGCACTCTGGAATCCGTCCAAATTCTTTATTTGATAATCACCAAGTACAGAGTAACTATCGAATCAAGAATTTGGACAGATTCCAGAGTGTGGGTTCTTTCCATACATCCATATTCCAAGTTTGTGACGAGTGGGAGGTCGTCTGAACCTGGCACCTGGAGAGAAGAAGGTACCAGTAACCAACACGCATATTTGGAGGTTTTCACAGTTAGAGGTGCTACCCTGTGTGTACATAATATTTATAAACTGCCAAATGGAAGAGGTAAATTGATTTTTTTTTTTGTACCAGTGGTGGATTCTTATTGTTGCTAGATAGAGCTGTATCATTTGATCATTATAATCGATACCCCCCATGAACCGAGTGCAGTCATGTACACAATCAGGTTTTTGGACCGGACCATGCCTTTCTTGAATTTCTTCTGAGATGTCATTGTGAGTAGAGGAAAGCAAATACACCTCTCACTTACAGTGGGACAAAAAAGTATTTAGTCAGCCACCAATTGTGCAAGTTCTCCCACTTAAAAAGATGAGCGAGGCCTGTAATTGTCATCATAGGTATACCTCAACTATGAGAGACAAAATGTGGAAACAAATCCAGACAATCACATTGTCTGATTTTTTAAAGAATTTATTTGCAAATTATGGTGGAAAATAAGTATTTGGACAATATCAAAAGTTCATCTCAATACTTTGTTATGTATCCTTTGTTGGCAATGACAGAGGTCAAACATTTTCTGTAAGTCTTCACAAGGTTGTCACACACTGTTGCTGGTATGTTGGCCCATTCCTCCATGCAGATCTCCTCTAGAGCAGTGATGTTTTGGGGCTGTCGCTGGGCAACACGGACTTTCAACTCCCTCCAAAGGTTTTCTATGGGGTTGAGATCTGGAGACTGGCTAGGCCACTCCAGGACCTTGAAATGCTTCTTACGAAGCCACTCATTTGTTGCCTGGGCGGTGTGTTTGGGATCATTGTCATGCTGAAAGACCCAGCCACGTTTCATCTTCAATGCCCTTGCTGATGGGAGGAGGTTTGCACTCAGAATCTCATGATACATGGCCCCATTCATTCTTTCATGTACACGGATCAGTCATCCTGTTCCCTTTTCAGAGAAACAGCCCCAAAGCATGATGTTGCCACCCCCATGCTTCACAGTAGGTTTGGTGTTCTTTGGTTGCAACTCAGCATTCTCTCTCCTCCAAACACGACGAGTTGTGTTTCTACCAAACAGTTCTACTTTGGTTTCATCTGACCATATGATATTCTCCCAATCCTCTTCTGGATAATCCAAATGCTCTCTAGCAAACCTCAGATCGGCCCCAACACGTACTGGCTTAAGCAGGGGGACACGTCTGGCACTGCAGGATCTGAGTCCCTGGCGGCGTAGTGTGTTACTGATGGTAGCCTTTGTTACGTTGGTCCCAGCTCTCTGCAGGTCATTCACTAGGTCCCCCCGTGTGGTTCTGGGATTTTTGCTCATCGTTCTTGTGATCATTTTGACCCCAAGGGGTGAGATCTTGCGTGGACCCCCAGATCGAGGGAGATTATCAGTGGTCTTGTATGTGTTCCATTTTCTAATTATTGCTCCCACAGTTGATTTCTTCACACCACGCTGCTTGCCTATTGCAGATTCAGTCTTCCCAACCTGGTGCAGGTCTACAATTTTGTTTTTGGTGTCCTTTGACAACTCTTTGGTCTTCACCATAGTGGAGTTTGGAGTGTGACTATTTGAGGTTGTGGACAGGTGTCTTTTATACTGATAACAAGTTCAAACAGGTGCCATTAATACAGGTAATGAGTGGAGGACAGAGGAGCCTCTTAAAGAAGAAGATACAGGTCTGTGAGAGCCAGAAATCTTGCTTGTTTGTAGGTGACCAAATACTTATTTTCCACCATAATTTGCAAATAAATTCTTTCAAAAATCAAACAATGTGATTGTCTGGATTTGTTTCCACATTTTGTCTCTCATAGTTGAGGTATACCTATGATGACCATTACAGGCCTCTCTCATCTTTTTAAGTTGGAGAACTTGCACAATTGGTGGATGACTAAATACTTTTTTGCCCCACTGTATCTCTCCATTTCAGTACCAAAACTTCTTCATTATGCAAAGCTCCCCTTTGTAGCTTTGTGGTTATCAGCCTTTGTGGGAAGCCCTTCCGATTTGCTCTCACTGTGCCACATGCTAGAGTTTGCTTCAGAAAAAGATAGTGGAAAAGGGGCAGGCTGGTGTAATAATTGTCCACATGGAGGTGATACCCCATATTGAATAGTGGTGTTACAACCCACATATTTTTTCCACTGTTCCCCATATAAGTTGGGCATTCGGCTGTTATTTCATTCATATATGCAAAAGGCATATGTGTACCCTGTGGCCCTTTCCACAGAGTTTGTATAACTTCCCCCCATTCATGGCCCTTCTACTGGCCATATATGGGGATGTACTGTTTGATGCCCAGCTTTCTGGTGAAATGGATGAGGGACTCGTCAACATAAATATGTTTCTCAGGAGTATACATCTGAAAAAAATTCTGGGAGAAAAATTAATAAGTGGCCAAATTGTATTAAGTTTGCCTCATCCAGGGTGATTTTGGGTAGGGCACAGTGTATTTTTGCTAAAGGAATTTTTCATAGCATGACATAACAGATGAATACATGGGCATATGATGAATGGGATCTGTGGATCAGTAAGGCCCCTTTCACATGGGGGACCGATGCATTGCCCCCTATGGCGCGGCGAGTGTCAACGGACATGTGTCCGTTGACACCTGCCGACATCCGATCCTGTCTGCTGCCAAAAACAAACGGAAGAACATTTGTTCCCTGTCTGTTTGGCAGATTGGATGGCCATCCGGCGTAAATGGACATCGGTCCCTTTACATTCGACCGCCCATAGAGGACAGAGCCATCTGTCTGATCAGTGGACAGATTCCCCACTGACTGGTGGAGTCCGCCCGAGTCCTAAACAATAATTTATCCTCCTCTTTGTGGATGTTTTTTCCTTTTCTTTTCTTTAGAAGAGGGGTTCAGGATTACATTTAATTTAAGCCTTTTTTGTATAAATGATACAATATATACAGTGGCTTGCGAAAGTATTCGGCCCCCTTGAACTTTTCAACCTTTTGCCACATTTCAGGCTTCAAACATAAAGATATAAAATTTTAATTTTTTGTGAAGAATCACCAACAAGTGGGACACAATTGTGAAGTGGAACGAAATCTATTGGATATTTTAAACTTTTTTAGCAATTAAAAAACTGAAAAGTGGTGCGTCCAAAATTATTCGGCCCCTTTACTTTCAGTGCAGCAAACTCACTCCAGAAGTTCAGCGAGGATCTCTGAATGATCCAATGTTGTCCTAAATGACTGATGGTGATAAATAGAATCCACCTGTGTGTAATCAAGTCTCTGTATAAATGCACCTGCTCTGTGATAGTCTCAGGGTTCTGTTGAAAGCGCAGAGAGCATCATGAAGACCAAGGAACACACCAGGCAGGTCCGTAATACTGTTGTGGAGAAGTTTAAAGCCGGATTTGGATACAAAAAGATTTCCCAAGCTTTAAACATCCCAAGGAGCACTGTGCAAGTGATCATTTTGAAATGGAAGGAGTATCAGACCACTGCAAATCTACCAAGACCTGGCTGTCCCTCTAAACTTTCAGCTCAGACAAGGAGAAGACTGATCAGAGATGCAGCCAAGAGGCCCATGATCACTCTGGATGAACTGCAGAGAACTACAGCTGAGGTGGGAGAGTCTGTCCATAGGACAACAATCAGTCGTACACTGCACAAATCTGGCCTTTATGGAAGAGTGGCAAGAAGAAAGCCATTTCTCAAAGATATCCATAAAAAGTCTCGTCTAAAGTTTGCCACAAGCCACCTGGGAGACACACCAAACATGTGGAAGAAGGTGCTCTGGTCCGATGAAACCAAAATCGAACTTTTTGGCCACAATGCAAAACGATATGTTTGGCGTAAAAGCAACACAGCTTATCACACAACACACCATCCCCACTGTCAAACATGGTGGTGGCAGCATCATGGTTTGGGCCTGCTTTTCTTCAGCAGGGACAGGGAAGATGGTTAAAATTGAGGGGAAGATGGATGTAGCCAAATACAGGACCATTCTGGATGAAAACCTGTTGGAGTCTGCAAAAGACCTGAAACTGGGACGGAGATTTATCTTCCAACAAGACAATGATCCCAAACATACAGCAAAATCTACAAAGGAATGGTTCACAAATAAACGTATCCAGGTGTTAGAATGGCCAAGTCAAAGTCCAGACCTGAATCCAATCGAGAATCTGTGGAAAGAGCTGAAAACTGCTGTTCACAAACGCTCTCCATCCAACCTCACTGAGCTCGAGCTGTTTTGCAAGGAAGAATGGGCAAGAATTTCAGTCTCTCGATGTGCAAAACTGATCGAGACATACCCCAAGCGACTTGCAGCTGTAATTGCAGCAAAAGGTGGCTCTACAAAGTATTAGCGCAAGGGGGCCGAATAATTTTGCACGCCCCACTTTTCATTTTTTTATTAGTTAAAAAAGTTTCAAAAATCCAAAAGATTTTGTTCCACTTCACAATTGTGTCCCACTTGTTGGTGATTCTTCACAAAAAATAAAAATGTTATATCTTTATGTTTGAAGCCTGAAATGTGGCAAAAGGTTGAAAAGTTCAAGGGGGCCGAATACTTTCGCAAGCCACTGTAAATAAGGGCTTATACACACAGGAGCATATTATTATATCCAACACCTTCATTATTGCCTAGGTGTGCTAAGAACCCCTTTTTATTATTGAAGTGTGCAGGACCTAAGGTCTCTGGTTAAAAATTTTAATAAACAGGGACTTCAGCAAAAGTGCAAAGCTGATGCTTCACTGAGTGCTTGGATGTTTGTTAAGCTTTGCTATGGCATCTGGAAGCATTGGATGGACTTTAGGAAACTGGACACCACCTAGAGCCTGAGGGTAAACACTATCTTAGAATTTTTTTTTATATTTTTATTGCTCAGAGTTTTTTGGGTTTTGTAAATGTTGATAGGATGAGTCCCGAAATGGGCAGCAAAAATTGTGACAGGTCTAGGGGATAAAGTGTACAGTCTGAGGAAACCTTATATTCATAAAAGTTGTGAATAAGGTTCACGGGGGGGCAGTATTTTCAATATGAGGCTAAGATCAAGAACATGGGGAATTGACCTCAAACTAGCAGGGAGAAAGGACTAAACTAACCTTAGAAAGTATTATTTTACAGATAGAGTAGTTGATGCTTGGGATAGACTTCCAGCAGAGGTAGCGAGTCAGGCAACAGTAAGTGGATGAATGCTTGGGCCAAACATTGATCTGTACTCAAAGTTAAATAAAAATTGGTAGATTTGATGGACCACTTGGTCTTCTTCTGCCATCAGTCTCCTATGTCCCTATAATATATATATTTGTAAAATAAAAATGTTAAAATTAATTAAAGTTGTGGTCCATACATGATAGTAGCATGTGAGCTATTTATTTTTCCAGGCATGTTAACCTAAATTACAGTACATAACGCTTAAAAAACTGTAAACTTGAGGTATATCTCTGTTAGAAACTAAAAGGTGTATGTTTGAAAGGAAACACTGAAGGATGTTTTGCCTAACCTCAGTAGAGTCTTTCCAATTTCTTCTTTAGAAAAAGGTTGTATAAGAACCATAATTGACCCTGTCTAAATGTGCTTAGATCTCCTTGTCAAACCAGTTGCTGAAAATAAAGATATTAAAGACATCTCTTTTTACAGGGAACACACCAGACAGTTAAATGAACTCTCTTTCAGTGCGAGTGTGTGGTAGGTCTTGTAACTGATTGGCACAGATCCCAGAATGCTGATTTAAGACAATTCAAGGATAATTCATGGTTGCCTCAGGCTTATACTAGAATTAAATCTTAGAATATTGTGTTTACTGTAGCATTTTGTACCTTCGGGCAGAGATCTTTGACCAGCTATACTGAAAAGGACAAGACTTTCTTAACATGTTTGCACAAATGCAATTAAAACATTTTCCTTTTTTGTTTGCCTTTGAGTGGTGAATGCCATCTGTGTTGATTTATTTACAATGCATGTTTTTACAGTAATTTTGTTTTTCTTTTTTCCTTGCGGAGACGAGTGAATAACTTTTCTAAGTTTATAGGATTTGGCTTTTATCCCAATAAATCTGTTTTCATCTTTTCTGTTTGAACAGATGTGTAAACAAAAGCATTGTTGCTTCATGTACGTCTGTGTCTTTGAAATAGAGAGTGAATATGGCAACTTATATAAAAGAATGAAACATTTTGTCATGACTGGACTGGTAGCCTGGTAAAACGAGTACATATATGCATTTGTAATTAAAGTTTTTTTTTTTCTATTTAAGCTGAGACTTGTGGTTTTGGTTTTCAGTAACCAAATTCCTACTGTTTAAACATTATGACCTCATTGGCAACTATTTAAAGAGGAGTTCCACCCGTTTTTTAGTTTATTAAAAGTCAGCAGCTACAAAAAGTGTAGCTGCTGACTTTTAATAAACATACACCTGTCCCATGGTCCAGCGATGCAGGCCCCCTGAGCCTCGCTCCTCTCCCCCTCTTCTCCGCGGCGCCGTCATAGCAACTGTGGGCACCTGGCCGTGACAGCTTTTGCTATTGGCCAGGCAATCTGGGACCTGTGACGTGTCACAGAAAATGCTGACAGGGAGGGGCCACCTAGGGCGAGATAAGGAGTGGCCTAGGTGGGCGAGAAGAGGAAGTGGGACAGGAAATCCAACTAAAAAAAAGGTACCCACTTCCCCCCCCAAAAAATTACATGCCAAATGTGGCATGTAAGGGGGCAAGGCATGCTTAAAGCGGAAGTTACACTTTTGGGTGGAACTCCGCTTTAAGTTGAAAAGCTTAAGTTATGTTTCCACCCAGAAAAATTGTCTGTGTATCCGGGGCTTTAGAGTTGCTTTATAGCCAAAGCAAGCTAGAAAAATAGTTAACCACTTCCCGCCCGGCCTATAGCAGAATGACGGCCAGGCGGTGGTTCCGTTATCCTGACTGGACGTCTTTCAGGATAACAAGCCGGCGCGCGCCCCAAGCCGGCAGTGTGGCGATCAGTGGTGCGGTGTATCAGACTGACCTGGTAGTGCAGTGTGTCAGACTGAAATCAGAAAAGAAAGAGGGCGCACCAACCTAGTGCATTACCACTGATAAACTTTAATGCAGCATAAAAACAGCAAAAATTATACTTACAAACGAGTTAAAAAAAACAGCTTTCCAAAGGGCGCAAAAGCGCTGTTCTGTGGATCGACACACCAGGACCTGTTGCCGAGAGGGTCAGACCGGTGCAAATGGCCAATGGCTAACGCGTTTCGGGGGAGCACCCCTTTCTTCAGATCCTAAGCGGGCAATGGTTGGTCTCTCGAAATACCCTCTCTATAAATGTATATATGTGCCTGTGTCTGTCACACCCAATTGGTGGCAACGCCCCCTCCCACAAATAATATGCACCACCCACCCATTTGGGTTAGCCCTCCCTAAACCCATCCCTCTGAGTACAATTCCCCATTTGTAGCCAAATAATAGAGAACAAGCATCACTCTATGTTAACTGCTATATAAAAACTGAGCCAACAGATCAATATCACTCTCAGCATAGACCATATACAACAGGGGAGGAGAGGGGGGGGCGCGCCAAACACAATGACCTCACCTCCTGCATGCAGCTCAAATTGTGTCCCCATGCCTTAGATACACTGGGGTGGATAATGCGAGGCGAGTGGTGGAGAGCGCGCGGCTATGGTGAGATGCGCGCGCACTAATAATCCTAGGTATGACGGTCGGAAGCAGCGGGTGGAACGCAAACACACCCGCGCTTCCAGGTCGTGCCCCTTGCGTACAGTGACCTCTGACACCTGTGGAAGGGGAAATGACGTCACGATCGGCCGGAAGTTGCGGGTGGAACGCAGGAACGCCCGCACTTCCTGGTCCTTCGAATGGCGTGCGCTCCACACGTATGCAGCACTATTATGGCTCCCGGGAGCCCGAGAAGCCCCGCATTATCCACCCCAGTGTATCTAAGGCATGGGGACACAATTTGAGCTGCATGCAGGAGGTGAGGTAATTGTGTTTGGCGCGCCCCCCCCCCTCCCCTGTTGTATATGGTCTATGCTGAGAGTGATATTGATCTGTTGGCTCAGTTTTTATATAGCAGTTAACATAGAGTGATGCTTGTTCTCTATTATTTGGCTACAAATGGGGAATTGTACTCAGAGGGATGGGTTTAGGGAGGGCTAACCCAAATGGGTGGGTGGTGCATATTATTTGTGGGAGGGGGCGTTGCCACCAATTGGGTGTGACAGACACAGGCACATATATACATTTATAGAGAGGGTATTTCGAGAGACCAACCATTGCCCGCTTAGGCTCTGAAGAAAGGGGTGCTCCCCCGAAACGCGTTAGCCATTGGCCATTTGCACCGGTCTGACCCTCTCGGCAACAGGTCCTGGTGTGTCGATCCACAGAACAGCGATTTTGCGCCCTTTGGAAAGCTGTTTTTTTTAACTCGTTTGTAAGTATAATTTTTGCTGTTTTTATGCTGCATTAAAGTTTATCAGTGGTAATGCACTAGGTTGGTGCGCCCTCTTTCTTTTCTGATTTTTTTCTAGCTTGAATACCCATTATTCAAACGAGGGCTGCAAGACGCTAGACATTACTTCTCTAGGTGGCTGCACCACATGTCTAGTTCATGGACACCTGAGCGCAGGAGAGATTTTTATTGTGTGTGTCAGACTGATCAGACTCCAATCTAGGTAAAGAGCCTCTGATGGAGGCTCTTTACCACGTGATCAGCTGTGTCCAATCACAGCTGATCACTGTGTAAACAGGAAAAGCCGTGTATCGGCCTTTCCTCTATCACGTCTGACAGACAGGAGTAGAGGAGAGCCGATCGGCTCCTCTCCAGACAGGGGAGGTCTGCGCTGATTATCAGCGCAGCCCCACCGAGGATACCCACCATGGATGAACCACCAGGTATGCCACTCAGTGCCCATAAATGATGCCAATCAGTGCCCATCAGTAATGCCTGCCAGTGCCTCCTTGTCAGTGATGCCCCTCAGTGCCATCAGTGCCCATCAGTGCCACCCATAAGTACCCATAAATGCAGCCTTTCAGTGCCACCTATGAGTGCCTGTCAGTGCCGCCTATCAGTGCTGCATATTAGTGCCCATCACCACCTCATCAGTGCCGCCTTATCAGTGCCCGTCAGTGCAGCCTCATCATTGCCCATCAGTGAAGGAGAAAACTTAATTATTTACAAAATTTTATAACAGAAACAAAGAAAACGTTTTTTTTTTTTTTTCAAAATGTTTGGTCTTCTTTTATTCGTTTATCAAAAATAAAACCCCCCAGTGGTGATCAAATACCACCAAAATAAAACTCTATTTGTGGGAACAAAATGATAAAAATCTTGTTTGGGTACAGTGTTCCATGACCACGCAATTTAAAAAGCATTTAAAAAGGGAAAGCACTGAAAACTGAAAAATGGCTTGGACAGGAAGGGGGGAAAGTGCCCTGTACTGCAGTGGTTAAAAAACAGCTATCAGACTCTGAAAGAAATAAGTGGCACAGATGTTAGTGGTACTGGCATTGAATCACATGTTTGTAATACAGATGATATGTTCTGGGATCCATTGGGTTGGCTACATATTGTTGGTGAGAAGATAGCACACCTATGCTACCCTTTCTAGATGCAGCTTTTGTAGAAAAGTCCAGACAGATTAAGGTAAAATGTGGTCCTAGGCAAAGTAGCAGCCTTCCCCCCATACTGTCCATTGACATTGGCCACAATTTCAGTTCTGATATGATGCGTAAGCCTCATAAAGTAAAAAAAAAAAAATCCTATACCATTCCTGAGTGAGCCAAATCCATCTCCATTTGTGTCTCACCTGCTACCCCTCTCAGACTCTGCAGCTCACAGTGGGAGGGTTGCAGCAACATAGACAGTGCTGTCAATTCAGAAAGCAGCGGGCAGGGCTAATCATGTCCGGGTGCTGAGTTAAAGCGGAGTTCCGACAAAAAAAAAAAATTTAAGTCAGCAGCTACCAATACTGCAGCTGCTGACTTTTAATAATCGGACACTTACCTGTTTCAGGGTCCAGCATTGCGGGGGAATGAAGCCCCGCTCGTCTCCCCCCTCCTCTCTGTGGCGCCAGCATTGTCAGTATGGGCGCCCGGCTGTGGCTTCACAGCTGGGCACGCACTGCGCAAGCGCGAGCCACGCTGTGCGCTGTGACTGGCCGGGCAATCATCTGGTACCATTGACGTGTCACAGATGATTGTCGAGAGGGAGGGGGAGAGGTGAACTTACTTCCGGCGCTGCGGTTCCCCCGGGAGTAAGTGGGAGCTGGAACCCTCTAAAAAGAGGGTTTCCTGACATGCTAAATGTGGCATGTCAGGGGTTCCCCTTCCCTTAAAGTGGAAGTTCCATTTTTGGGTGGAACTCCGCTTTAAGTTATAGAGTTGTGAATCAGCAGTGACAATACTGATCGTTCTCATCCCATTGTTGTGCAAGCAGGCAACAGCCTACAAGAGGATGAAAATGCTGTTCTGAATCCAAGAATAGCACTCCATCACAAGAACCTGCTTGAGGTGAACTGGCAGGAATAACAGATATTTGTGGGACCTTGCAGTGGATCCGAAGGAAAACTAAGTGCAGATGCACTTACAATTAAATACTGAAGCGCAAGTCTTTTTATTTTTGACTACCAACGTTACTCCTGTTACAACTTTTTTATGAACTACTAAATACCTAAAGATGTATTGCAAATATATTTGATATATGTATTGTTTTACCCAAGGAGTTTAGCTAAGTGTTGTGCGTAAATATGAAACTGATATTTTGTATTTTTTTAGTATGCTCCATTTTTTTACTCTCTATACTTGTGTTCTTAAAGAATGTTCTGCAGTGGAATAGGACTAACTAAAATTTCAACAATTCATTTCCTGTACTTGTCATTAGGCACAGGGTACCTCATCAGTATCGGCTCATAGGAAAATACGATATCTGTGTCAATGTTTAACATACAGTAAAAAGTTTTGTTGCTATTTGAACAAAAGGTGACATAAAATAAAGAAATATAAAATGTTAATGTTGATGGATGAGTTTCTTCTGCCATCTTTGTCTGAAAATATGAAATACTGCGGGGTAATGTAAAAGCCATAGATAACTTCTGTGTGTGTTTTTCCCATCATAGTCAACTTCCTAACTGAGTTTCCCTGTGGCATATACTTAGGTGACACTGATTTTTTTGCTTTCAACAAGGAGCAAGCCGTATTAAGCGAAATATTAAATATTTTTTGTAAAGTTACTTGAAAAATGTAGCTGAATGACCTTGCTAGAATGAATTTAATGGAAACTGGAGATGATAAAGACTTGTTCACACATCAGGTGAAAAGCAATCCTATAATAACCTTTTATTCCGTCTGGATTATTACTATTGGATATTTTCTCATTTATATTCCAAGAAGATATCAAATAGTAATTTTAAATGTAATGTGGATGTAAACTCATTTCATGAAATTTGAGCTGGGCACATATATCTGCAGTGTTCTGTTATCTCTCTTCAAAGCACTATGTCCTGTAGCTGTCTCCCGTTCTGTTATCAACCTGATAACTTCTGACAAGTTCTCCATCAACTGAGATAAAAGCAACCTGAGTTTTGTGTTGGGGAGGATGCTATAAATTAGAGTGCTGAACCATTTAACAAACAGTTCTGAAAGTCTCTACCTATGAGGAGAGGGGGTGTGTGCCTTTCCTCCAATGAGCTGTCTTGGCTGTATGCCCAGGCTTCATTGCAGTGCTGAACAGGAAGAGAAAATATAACACAATCTGAACTTTCTAAAGAATATATAAAGCTGAAGACAGCAGATATCCATGTAAAACTTATGTATGGAGATTTGTTTTATCTCTGTGTATCATCGGAGGCTGCTCACACTGGGTATATGTGAGGGTTTACATCCACTTTAATGCATTGTTTACAATGCAATGGTAGTGTATTATACTTAATATGCATATACTGTACATAATATGAATTATAATAATAATTATAAGCTCTCTCAAATTATTTTATTTAAAACCCCTTAAAGCGAATCTAGCAAAAAGCACCTGATGCCCTTTCCACCCCTCCTTCTGACAAAATAAAATAAGTTGAAACGTTTTTGTGAAGAATTCAAAGTGATCTAAAAAGACAAATCTAAAATACAAAAAAAAAATGTGCTTAGATTTAACTTTGACCTTTATTTGAGCTTACCTTCCTCCTCACTCCTGAGGAAGGGAGGCCCTCTTAATGCCTTAGAACTGTTTAGAGCACAGCAGCTCCTTCTCCTAGGTCTATACTTTGTGTAGCCCACTCATTCCTTTACTTCTTTTTTCTGCCTTGGTGGTGACACTATTTACAGTCATCTTTCCTGGTATTTTTTTTTTTTTTAACGCACCTTGCATTTTTTTTTTGTTATATGCACTTCACTTGAATGATTTGACATGCATTCGACTGGATATTGCACATATAATGATTTGATTAATTAGTTTATTTAGTGTGCATGTTCTATGCAGTGTAGCACATTATTTTATCACTTTATTTCTGAGCACTTTTGCACTGCATAATCTGAGTTATGGCATAAATGACAAGTACTCTGGAGGAAAAAGAATTAACTTCCACATATGTAAAAGTTTCTTCACAGTAAAAGCTGTGAAAATATGGACTAGACTCAGTCACTAGTTCTGACAAGCTCAGTAGATTTTTTAGTAGATGTTTTAAAAATGAGCTGGATACATACCTAAATGCACAAAAGATACCTGGATATTAACATGTATAGGGTATGACACCAGAGATTTGGTTGGCCCTAAGGATTATCCAAATTGCCTTTTGGGGGTCAAGAGGAATTTTTTTCCCCCCTGCTGGAGCATTCTTTATAGGTTTTTTTTTTTTTTTTTTTTTTTTTGTCTTCCTTTGGATCAACTGTTGGTATAGATTGTGTGTGTACAGAGGTTAGAGATATATATTTAGATTTTTTTTCTATTGGTTGAGCTAGATAGACCATGTCATTTGTAAATTCTTTATTTGTGGTACTCAGCACCTAATATACTTTAAATGTTCAATGACAAAACATGTATAGTTCCTTTTGCTGAGGTAAGTAAATCTGAACAGATGCACATTAATACATTATTGCGACATTGGTAGTACAATAACAAAAAGTGAAATCGACATACTTAAAAAGCCATATATAGCATGTATATATCATTTCTAGCCTTCTCGGCTATATTGCTCAACCATCGAGAGTGGTAGCATTATGGTAGCAGTATCTTTAACAGTTCATCTGAAAATATAAGCATGCTCCAAATGATCCATGTTTTGGAGCAAATATCATGTTTTTTTGTGATTGAAAGTAACTAGGTCTTTCATCTTGTAAATGTTTCTACCCTTGAGATCCAAAGTGAAATAGAAGGAGGTTGTGGTTGTCCTTCCATCTCAGAGGCATGTATGATTGATTTGGCGACATTAAGTAGGTGGCGTTAGATAGAATTCTTATAAGTTTTGGCTGGAATATTAGAAATGTGGAGAAGGAAAAAGCAACGGTCCTCAGGAAAGACATAATCGGTAAATTTCTTTCCAAAGGTACGCTAATTTTGGACAAAACCTAAACATGTATTATAGTCCCCTGTACAGTGATCTGTAACTGTAGTAAAGTATTTATGAAGAATGGTTGGCATGCAATACCACTTTGGAAGGATCTTGAAGTTAGTTTCTTGAAACCGTGTTCATATGGATGATTTCAATGCAAAGCAGATGATGTTCCTGCATTGTTCTACCTTGAAGGATCTATGTAAGTCAGTTTCTCATTTCTGGAGTTAAGGTGGTTTATAATCGTTGAGTAGATGGACTGTGTGTTTTTTCACAGTGACTATGTAACTATGATATGAGAACTGGAGATTTAGAAACGCACGATTGAAATTGTGGTTTAGTTATCATAGCTACTTTTAATTGATTTTATGAATTGTTTTTTTCCTGATGTTTCAGTTATTTTATATAATCACTTTAAGAAAATTGAACAATTATGCTTAGTGATCATGACAGCTAGTAAGATGAAAGCTTTTAGCAGTTTAGGCAATTTGTTCGCTTTCCATAAATTACTGCAGCTGTTTTTTGTTGTTTTTTTCATCAGTGATGTAATTGAGCACATTTTCAATTGCAGAAATGTGAATTTACCAAAGAAGAATCAATATCACAGAAAAATAAGGAAGAAGAAGAAAAGAAAAGTCCTAGCACCTTACAGTATCCAGTAGTTCACAATCAAAGTCAAGTACTGCAAGTTGGCGAAAAAATGTTTCTGGTTGGGGAGACTCCAAGATCAATATTAAAGTAAGTGCAAAGACAATAAGGGACACTATAGCAAAACCAAGCTATAATTGCATGAAAACATAATATGTATAAAGCACAGTTACCTATTTTCTTTCATAGCTGAATGATCATTGGTTAATGTAATGAACCTATTACCATAAGTGGGTAATTCTGTATTAATACTTGGAGTACTTAACTTAGTGTTAGGTGTTAGGGTCCATTCCATTGCGATGCATTGTACACATTTTAAAGAACACATTTTCATGCTTCATTTTGAATAGGCTGTCAACACACCTCACAATAAAACAAGTCTTGCATACAACCCATTGGACATTACCACCTGCTGGTTGTAGCGTGTTTTAACATAGGTATGTTGCAGTAACCTGTAGAAGTTCTTGGGGTGAAGTTGGCAATAAAAGGCAACGCACTGCAAACACTAATACTTGTACAGTGCATTGTGCGATAAACTGTAATGAGTATGTATGCGTGTTGTGGTGTAAATGAGCCTTCAGAACCAGAGTAAGGGTAGAGGTTAAAGATAAAATAAAGGTATTTAGGGATTAAGTGTATGGTTTAACCACTTTACCTCTGGAAGGTTTCACCCCCTTCCTGACCAGAGCATTTTTTGCAATTTGGCACTGCGCTATTTTAACTGGTAATTGCGCTGTCATGCAATGCTGTACCCAAACAAAATTCACATTTTTTTTCCCTACAAATAGAGCTTTCTTTGGGTGGTATTTGATCACCACTGGGATTTTTATATTTAGCGATATAAACAAGAACAGACCGAAAATTTTTGAAAAAAAAAAAAATATATATTTTCTATTTTTTGTTTTACAAAATATCCAATAAACTAAATTTGTGTCATACATTTAGGCCAAAATGTATTCAGCTACATGTCTTTGGTTAAAAAAAATTCTAAAAGCATATATTTGTTGGTTTGCGCAAAAGTTATAGCGTCTAGAAACTATGGTATATTTACTGGAATTTACGCAGCTTTTGCTTTCTGACTGCCTCTCGTTTCTTGAGGTGCTAAAATGGCAGGGCAGTACAACCCCCCTCCCCGAATTACCCCATTTTGGAAAGTAGACACCCCAAGGAATTTGCTGAGAGGCATTGTGAGCCCATTGAATATTTCATTTTCTTGTCACAAGTGATTGAAAAATGACACAAAAAAGAGTTGTCACTAAATTATGTACTACTCACACAGGCCATGGGTATATGTAGAATTACACCCCAAAATACATTCTGCTGCTATGGGGATACCACATGTGAGAGACTTTTTAGCAGTTTAGCCACATTCAGGACGCCAAAAACCAATCACTGCCTTCAGGCTTTCTAAGGGCGTAAATTGCTAATTTCACTTCCTCACTACATATCACAATTTCGGAGGCCCTGAAATGCCAAGATGGCACAAAGCCCCCCCCCCATGACCCCTTTTTGGAAAGTAGACACCCCTAGATATTTGCTGAGAGGCATGTTTTTTTACACAAAGTTGTCACTAAATGATATATTGCTCACACATGTCATGGGTATATTTGGAATTGCACCCCAAAATACATTCTGCTGCTTCTCCTGAGTATGGGGATACCACATGTGAGAGACTTTTTGGCAGTCTAGCCACATACAGGACCCCGAAAACCAATCACCGCCTTCAATCTTTCTAAGGGTGTAAATTGCTAATTTCACTTCCTCAATCAATACCTATCACCGTTTCTGAGTCCCTGAAATTTTAAGGTAGCACAAACTGCCCCAAATTACCCATTTTTGAAAAGTAGACACCCCAAGCTATTTGCTGAGATTTTGTAGATCTCTCTTTTTGTCACAAAGTTTTGAAAATTGAAAAAAGAAAAAAAAAAATTTCCTTTTTCTTTCTTCATTTTCCATAAAATTGTGACAACAATTGAGATCTGCAAAATATTCACCATGCCTCTTAGCAAATACCATGGGGTGTCTACTTTCTGAAAAGAGGTCATTTGGGGGGGTTTGTTCTATCTTGACATTTCAGGGTCTCCGAAACTGTAAGGTAGTGAGGAAGTGAAATGAGCAATTTACGCCCTTAGAAAGCCTGAAGGCAGTGATTGGTTTTCGGGGTCCTGTACATGGGTAGACTGCCAAAAAGTCTCTCATGTGGTATCCCCATACTCAGGACAAGCAGCAGAATGTATTTTAGGGTGTAATTTCACATATACCCATGTCATGTTTGAGAAATTTTCCAGAAAGGCAAAACATAAAATATTCCATGGATTTAACATGTCTCTCCGCAAATAGCTTGGGGTGTCTACCTTCCAAAAGAGGGTTATTTAGGGAGTGTTTGAACTGTCCTGGAATTTTATGCCCAACATTAGAAACTTATGCCACACATCACCCACTCTTCTAACCACTTGAAGACAAAGCCTTTTCTGACACTTTTTGTTTCCATGAAAAAATATTTGTTTTTGCTAGAAAATTACTGTGAACTCCCAAACTTTAGTAGCAGAGGTCCTACAGAATAAAATGGTGGGTGTTGCATTTTTTTTTTTCCACACAGTATTTGCTCAGCGATTTTCAAAACATGATTTTCTGGGGGGAAAACACTTATGAATTTTAATGCACAAAAACACAATATATTGCCCAATTGTTTTGGTAAAATATAAAAGATGATCTTCCAAGTACATAGATCCCAAACACAACATGCTTTAAAATTGCGCACGCCCGTGCAGCGGCGACAAACTACGTAAATTTTTAACTTTCAGTAATTTGTATTATTATTGTTATTGTGAAAAAATTACAATAAAACAATGTCATAATACACATCATAGCAGCCAAAACCCTGGCACAGGCTTACAAAACCATGGTAAACATACACGTATAAGGCATTGCCAAAAAACGTAGTGACCGAGTATCAGAAGCCATTGCAATCATCTCACTTTGTTGAAAGGAACATCAAAGAACTAGCAAAGAGTCTGTCTAAAGTATCTCACAGGAGAGAAATCCTGTATACCATACATCTTGAAAGTATCAGAGAAGAAAGAAGCAAGGAAAGTTAAGAGCCTGTGGAGAGAAGAGAGGGGAAACCCAGAAAGAGGACAAGATAGTTTTCAGGGACAAGCTAAACATTGACAAGCCCTCTAGAGCCTCACTTGTACATAGTCAGCCCATGGGTTTCAGATGGTCTCAAACCTCTTTACAGTATCGTTAAGTACACTAGCGATTTGCTCATTGAGCATTATCCAAGATACCTTTTTTCTCTACAACAATATGCTCACAGAGGCCTTCTTCCATGACCTGGCTATAGAAAGCTTAGCCGTTAAAAGCATAAAGTAAATTAATCGCTGTTTGGAGCGAGGCAGATGTGCCTACGTACATTTTTAAAACCCTTTACAGGTTACTACTTTAGATTTACAGAGGTCGTCTACTGCTAGAATTACTGCCCTCGATCTCAAGTTTTCGGCGATACCTCACATGCATGGTAAAATTGCTGTTTGCATACGACACAAGACCGATGTTTGCGTTCACCTTTGCACGCGGGGACAGGGGTGCTTTAATTATTATTTTTTTATTATTATTTATTTTGCATTTTTATTTTTTACACTGTCCCTTTCATTTTTATTTTTTTATTACTTATATTTTTATCACAGGGAATGTAAATATCCCCTATGATAGCAATAGGTAGTGACAGGTACTCTTTTTTTGAAAAATGTGGGGTCTATTAGATGATGCCTAAACCTGCAGGCATCATTCCGGTATAACCACTCAAAGTCCAGGGAAATACCAGTACGTTGCTGGTCCTTGATTGGCATATATTGTAATGTTCTTTTTTTTCATGCAGCCTGTGGGCTGAACAAAAAAAGAGAGCCTAACAGATTCCTCCATTCACATTGATCGATTTCAGAAAAAGTGTGTGGTATGCCCACCATTAGAATATACGGCCCTGCACCTACCCACTTCTCATGATGGGCAAACATGTAATGTTCTTTTTTTTCATGCCGCCTGTGGGCTGAACAAAAAAAAAAAAGAACCTAACAGATTCCTCCAGTCACATCGATTGATGTGGACGAAGAAATCTCTACGGAGAAAAGTTTTAAAAAATATATATGCGGAAGCATTAGGGCGATCCACCCTCTGTCCTCCCTAGCCCTTATGCTAGATAGCATAAGGGTGGACAGAGAGCATATATGCTTTCTTTTTTTAAACTGCAGTGGTGAAATCACCTCCTACAGCTCTATAGTCACTGATTTGCGTATGGTGAAAGCAAACCCTGTTGCTGTCAGAATAAGCAGATTAGTGCTGCAGCTGAATGGCGTACCTGCAAAGCAAACGATGGTTAACAAATAAAACACAGTAACATTAAAACATTAACTCAATAAAACAACAACTTTCTTTATTGCAATCTGTGCCAAAAAAAGAGTAAATAATATATGGCGAAGCATAGGGCCTATCCTCCCTCTGTCCACCCCAGCCCCTATGCTTCGCCATATATGCTCTTTTTTTTTTTTTTACCTACAGTTGTAAAATCTCCTCCTACAGCGCTGAAGTCACTCATTTATGTATTGTGAGATCAAACCCTGTTGCTGTCAGAATAAACAGATCAGTGCTGCAGCTGAATGGCATACCTGCAAAGCAAACAATGGTTAACAATAAAATACAGTAACAAAAAAACATTACAGTATAGTATACAATACAGTAAAACAGTAAGAACAATCAAATAAAACAACTAACTTTTTTTGGACTATAAAAAACGTTAAATGTTCCAGGCTAAGGTCTCTTAAAATGGACCACAGCACCTTCTGTATACAAAAGGGTTGTGATGATCTCTTCCTGGAATATTCGGAAGGATCCACTTCTTCCTGATGCTTTGTATAGTACATTGAACAGAGCCAATTGGAATAAATATACAGACACTTTCTTGTACAAGTGTCTGGCCTTACAGGCAACTAAGTACGGCCCCATCATCTGGTCGTTGAAGGCCACCCCTCCCATTTTAAGGGTGTAGTGGTGGACAAAGAGGGGCTTCTCAACCACACCAGTCACCATTGTCGTATATCTGCGTGAAAGGACGGAAATGTTCAATTTGTCCTTTCACCTCACTACAAGCAAAGCAATTCATACAGGAATTTGCCCATTTGCCCATAGTCAGTAGGCAAGAGGCTAGCCTGCAGTCCCCTCCAAAAGCCTCTGTCCCGGGTGAGTCTGTCACACCCATGTTGAGGGATAGGCCCAGAAAAGTCTTAAATATCAGAAATCATGATACGTTTCCATGCAAATTGTGTGGCAAGGGTCAAATTTGGGTTTGCAGCGATAAATTGATTGGCATAAAAATTCCTTTGGTCCACAATAGATCAGTACAGATCTTCGTGAAAAACAGCTCAAAAAACCAAGGGGCGGTAAATCTGCTGTTTCCACCTGAATTCCGGGTTGGCCAGTGAATGGGGGAAGTATGGGTGCGGCAGAATCTATGGACTGCCAATCAGGCTTTGCAAGCGCATCAGGATGGGCACTATGGGCTCTACGGGCCTGTGTTTGAATTCTTGGCGGCTGCGGAACACTACTTGTGCTCCAGCTTGAACTGCACTTATGGGACGCACCACATCACCAAGTGTTACTGTAGTGCTGGTTTGTCTACGACCAGGATGTACTAGGCTGCTGGTGCTCGCCAGTTTACCAGAAGGTAGAGCTGTACTAGTACTGGCACTCTGCTGCATATGAGAATCATGCGATTGTAGCACCTCAGCATACCTGACCTTGGCAAGGACGTCTACTCGGTCGTCAGAGCTATCCAACAGGGTGCCGCTGCTCTCTTCAGGTTCTAATACTGAGCCTGATTCTGACAGTGAGGACTCGCCGTTGCTCTCATCTGTCATGCTCAGTATCCTGTAGGCCTCTTCACTAGTGTACCTTTCGTTTGACATTTTGGCCAATAAATTTATAGATACCTAGTGCGACTCACAGGTAAAAAAGCACCTTGTTGTCAAGGACTGTTTGAGACTTTACAAAAAATGTAACTGCTAGCGCTAGCAGAGATCAGGCCTTATTCTGCTAACGCTGCGGTTTTGTGTACTGTGTATCAGAAGTGACAGTGATGTACTGACACTGCATTTGTTGGGGGGGGGGGCAGAGGGGCTAAACACAGGTGCTGGCAGGTGTCGGGGCTGATCCTGATAACGCTGCGTTTTTGAGAACACTATACTATTGGGGAAGTTCTGATCTGATCAAAGATATTGATCCTTTCAGACTATACTAGTAATAGAGGTGTATCGCGTGTGTGTTAGTGTTACTAGCAATCAAAGGGCTAAAATATATTAGTGAATATGTGGCGGGCAATCTGACCCTTTCTGGGATTGACGCTAAACAACTGGCGTCACCTGTGACACTAATACAGTGATCAGAAAAAAGATCTGTACACTGTACTAATGACACTGACAGGGCAGTGAAAGGGTTAACTGGGGTTGATCAGGAGGTTAAAACTTTATTAGGGAATATATGGCGGGTACCCTGACCCTATCTGAGACTGATGCTAACGCTATCTAGCATCACCAGTGACTCCAATATAGTGATTAGTAAGAAATGTGTACACACTACCTAGTGACACTGTGACAGGGGGTGAGAGGGTTAACTGGGGGGGGGGTCGCGGGTGATCAAGGGGTCAAATGTGCCTGTGTGTTCTGGTGTCAGTGTAGTGCTTTTACTCTGATGCCATCTCCTCTCACGCTGGAACTGAAAAGGGCTGCAGGAGAGAAGACTGCATCATTTCCTGTGCCTGTGTTTACATTACACAGGCACAGGGCATTCTGCCATTCGTCAGAACTAGGGAACTAGTTGGCCGAACAGCGAACAATTTGGGGTGTTCGTGGCAAATTCGAATGCCGCGGAACACCCTTTAAAAGTCTATGGGAGAAATCAAAAGTGCTAATTTTAAAGGCTTATATTCATTGTATTGTCATAAAAAGTGTTTGGGGACCTGGGTCCAGCCCCTGGGGACATGGATCAATGCAAAAAAAGTTTTAAAAACGGACGTTTCTTCGGGAGCAGTGATTTTAATAATGCTTAAAGTGTTCAAAACAGTCTGACAACAAAATGACATTTCAAATTAAAAAAGTCATTTAAACTACTCGCTGCTATTAATTAATTGCCGGTCCAACAATACACATAAAAGTTAATTGATAAAAACGGCATTGGAATTCCCCACAGGGGAATCCCTGAACCAAAATTAAAAAAAAAAATTACATGGGGGGGGGTCCCCCTAAATTCCTTACTAGGCCCTTCAGGTCTGGTATGGATATTAAGGGGAACCCCGGCCAAAATGCTTTAAAAAAAATGGCTTGGGGTCCCCCTCAAAATCTATACCAGACCCTTCAGGTCTGGTATGGATTTTAAGGGGAACCTCGCGCCAAAATTAAAAAAAAAACGGCGTGGGGTCCCCCCAAAGATCCATACCAGACCCTTATCCGAGCATGCAACCTGGCAGGCCGCAGGAAAAGAGGGAGGGACGAGAGAGCGCCCACCCCTGAACCGTACCAGGCCACATGCCCTCAACATTGGGAGGGTGCTTTGGGGTAGCCCCCCAAAACACCTTGTCCCCATGTTGAGGACAAGGGCCTCATCCCACAACCCTTGGCCAGTGGTTGTGGGGGTCTGCGGGCAGAGGGCTTATCGGAATCTGGAAGCCCCCTTTAACAAGGGGACCCCCAGATCCCAGCCCTCCCCCCTGTGTGAAATGGTAAGGGGGTACAAAAGTACCCCTACCATTTCACTAAAAAAGTGTCAAAAATGTTAAAAATGACAAACGGTTTTTGACAATTTTTATTTAAATGCTTCTTCTTTCTTCTATCTTCCATCTTCCTTCGGTTTTTTCCTCCATCTTCTTCTTCTGGTTCTCCCTCCGGTGTTCTCGTCTGGCATCTTCCTCCGCGGCGTCACGGGGAATGCCACAGGGAAGTCCCGTCAAGTCCCCGTGCGTCAGAGGGGGGCGGGGTCACCGGGTGTCCCACCCTCTTTTCCTGCGGCCTGCCAGGTTGCGTGCTCGGATAAGGGTCTGGTATGGATTTTTAGGGGGACCCCACGCCATTTTTTTAAAAATTTTGGCGCGGGGTTCCCCTTAAAATCCATACCAGACCTGAAGGGTCTGGTATAGATTTTGAGGGGGACCCCACGCCATTTTTTTTTTTTTAATTTTGGCCAGGGTTCCCCTTAATATCCATACCAGACCCCAGACCTGAAGGGCCTGGTATGAAATTTAGGGGGACCCCCCACGCCATTTTTTTTTTTTAATTTTGGTTCGGGGTTCCCCTGTGGGGAATTCCCATGCCGTTTTTATCAATGAACTTTTATGCGTATTGGCAGACCGGCAATTCATTAATAGCCGCGAGTAGTTTTAAATGACTTTTTTTCCTTTGAAATGTCATTTTGCTGTCAGACTGTTCTAAAAACGGGAAACATGCGCCCCTTTACAGGCATACTATAGACACCCCCCAGGTACAAAATTTAAAGGGATATTACACTTTTATTGTTTCACTTTAAGCATTTTTTAAAATCACTGCTCCCGAAAAAACGGCCGTTTTTAAAACTTTTTTTTGCATTGATCCATGTCCCCTGGGGCAGGACCCGGGTCCCCAAACACTTTTTATGACAATAACTTGCATATAAGCCTTTAAAATTAGCACTTTTGATTATTCATGTTCGTGTCCCATAGACTTTAACGGTGTTCGCGTGTTCAAACAAATTTTTTGCCTGTTCGCAAGTTCTGGTGCGAACCGAACCGGGGGGTGTTCGGCTCATCCCTAGTCAGAACTAATAAGCAGATCCAGGCCATAAATCATTGGCCTGGTTCTGCAGATCGATCCGTTCTGAAACAAATCTGATCACCGGCGGGGGCACACATCATGTACAGGTACGCGATTTCGCGCACAGAGGCCGTCCTGCTGCAGTATATGTACGTGGGGTGGTCCAGACAAGGTTAAACAACAAATCTGTTGCCTCAGGAAGATATTGTGTCCATAAATGAGCTGACTACCCCTTCCAAGTTATTGTCAGCTAGCAAAGGGCTTCCTCCACCAATTTTTATCATAGTTTTTCATAAAGGGAAAGCTTTGTACCCAACAACTAGTCATAATTAGAGCTAACTAAGGCAGGCCATACATAGTGCAAATTTCTTTCAACCACAGGACATTTTTTTTTTCAACTTTTTTTGTTGAATGAGTAGGGGTACAATGTACCCCTACTCATTCACATGGGGGGGGCAAGATCTGGGGGCCCCCTTGTTAAAGAGTGCTTCCAGATTCTGATACCGCCCCCCCCCCCCGCCTGCAGACCTCTACAACCACCAGCCAGGTGGTTGGAAGAGGCCCTTATCCCCATCAATGCCCCAGAATGTGATCGCTCGCCCCCCTTTGCTGGCCTGCCCATGGATTTGGGGGACCTCCCTCCTTCTTTTTTTTTTTAATTTTGGTCTGGGGTTCCTGCTGATGACTCATCAGCTGTTAAGGATGCGGCGGCTGCCCGCTCGTTAACCAGCTATTCACAATTTGTTAGGGAGAAAAAAAATGCAAAACGCATGTAAAAACTCATTAAAAACGCAACACTTGCATGTTTGTTGCTGGTCCATTGAAGTCTATTGCACACGAAACACAATCTGCTGCAGAAAAAAAGTCCCTGACCCTTTCCAAAAACGTAGCGGCTGAAAAACACATAGATGTGAATGTGTCCCATAGGAAACCATGTTTAATGGACTGTAGTGCGTTTCTACAAACCGCAAAACACATTGAAGACGGCATAGGTGTGAACCTAGACTTAATTAGCGAAGATCCCCAAACCTTTTTTTCCTTGAATTCTGTGACACATATTCACTATTCCCTGTGTTTAGGCACTGCTGTGTCGCACATTTCACAGAGCCTGCTTTCTGAACTACAGAAGTGCTGAGAGGAGAAGTTTCAGGAGGCAGAGTCAGTAGATAAATCACTGCTTGCAGGTAGCAATGTACCATGGGATATAGTCCTTAAAATGCAAATTAACCCTGTGGTGCGGGCCCTACGCAAACATATGGCCTCTCGGAGCCTGGTCCTTAGTGCCTAGGGGCCGCATATTTGCATTAATTGCCCCAATACACCTGTGCCAAGAGCACACAGTTACCGTCGCTTTACCAAAAGTTTGCGGACCATGTGATCGCCGTGACAGCCAATAACGGTGGTCACGTGATCATAAGCTGCACCCCGAGTCCCGGCATCATAAATCTCTTAAAGGGCCAGAAGGCGCCTGCGCCAAGAGGTTAATGAGCAGAGGAGAAGCTTCTAGCCTGCAGGAAATCCAGAAAGTCGAGGAAAGAGATTGCCAGCAGTCAGGCAGCATTTACAACATGCGAGGAGATTGCCTAATTTTGACAATTTTATCATTGTTTATTTCTTTTGTCACCCTAATAAGTGCTGGATTATTTATATCCATATGAATTCAGTGTATTCATTGTGCCAGTGGTAAAGAGTATGAATAAATACATTGGATTAATCATATGCAACATGCATCTACAAAATATTTAGTTTAATATGTATGGCTGGTATGTTGGCTTTTTTCAAACTATGTTCTGATATTTGTAAGTAAGATATGGTAGTATTAGATGAAAAGGAACTGCTTGTGTATATTGCATTTAGATGTAGCATTCCTCTAACTGCTTTCTTTTTGCCAGAAATTATTTTATTTTTTTGGCAGAAAAATTGTGTAACTAAAGTAAAAATAAATTTGGTAGCTTTCAAAAGTAGCCTATGTTATATTATTTTTCATTAAATGCTTCAGTGCTCATTGATAGTCCTGTAATAATTTACAGATGCAGTATTTCATATCAGTTCTTCTGTGCTAATGTTAAACACTATTAGTAAAATGTAATTGAACACTACAGCTAAAGTAAACTTTCATATGCAGCATGATAAAACGACACTTAATTTTAATCACCAAACAATGTTTACTACATTTTTTTTAGCATATTTTCTACTTAATTTTCTACTTGCTGTGCTATCCTGTTTTTTGAGGTGTGAACAGTGATGATATTATGATCATTTGCACTGTTCTACACAGACCTCATCTCCCAATGTACACTTGTATGGAGATAGAAGTTGCAGTATAGTAAAGGGTTAATGATGCAGATTGGCTGGGATAGCCCTTCTTTTTCAGCTGAGAAAGATGCTCCCCCCAGTCTGGTGTATGCCTGGTGTGTAAACACTGGAGATCAGTGTACAAAGTGCAGTTGGCCAGCCAGGTATAAACTCAGTACTTCCTCTGATAATGGGTCACAGATCTCAAGACATCCTCTAAATACATATTCCAATTTAGCAGCCTGATGACGTAATTCATGCATGTTTACTGCCTTCAAAGCTCACACCTCCACTTGAATGTTTCTGACCCCAATTTAACTTCAGCACTTAAATCATAATCGGGGGGACTGACCTAACCCCCTCCATTTGCTTGCTGTAACTCTGCTACATAACTGCCATATCTGTGTGGCATGTGTGCAAATTATGTATTACCTACAGCCCCTATGAGTGGCTCTGATTGCTGGTACTTCCCATGAGTGATAAATAGAGAAGTGGGCTTAGCTTTTGGTCCCACTGTCTTTTAAGTAGCCTATAGGCAAGGCTGTTATGAATTTGTGAATGAGTTCACATGAAAAAAAAAATTTATGTACCAGTGCTGGATGGGTCTAAGGAATGTAGTTCAAATTGGGAATGTGCCCAGGAGAGTAGCCGCATTCCCATATACAGAAGGACCATTAGGAGCCAGCGTAGCTACCCTCAGAAAGGAAGTGTGATCAGAAGAGTTTTTATATAAATTTATCCCAGGTATCCAGATTAATACAAGTAAGGAAATGGAAGGTTTTCTGTAACCAATAGACACCCAGAACAGACTTTCTATTTTCCACCTTTGTTGTGGAAATGAATATTGGCAAGGTTGGCATTTTCTCTGGTAACCAATTTTGGTACATCTGAATCATTTGGCCTATTTAGGAGAGCTTCTGTAGCTCATCAAATTTCCCCATTGATTTTTTATTTATTTTTTACCCAGCCTTGCCTTTTTGCTGCAGGAGGATTACTGAGGTGTAAATATTGGACAAAAATATTTAGAAATTGTATTTAAAATGTTCCAGATATTTATTGTTATTTGTAATTAAGATATTACAAATTGGTACTATTTTGGGGGCATTTACTGGCTATAAGACTAACACTAAAAAGATAAACAGTCATTGGTTAGGTAGGTAGGTTGTGACGTTTGATATGAAAATGTCTTTGAACATCGATGAGAAGGGAGAGACCCAAAAGAGCCACTACTCTTGTGCACTTTAATCTCCTCACCTCATTTAATGGGCCGATTTACTAACGGCAAATAGTCAGCTCACATTACAAGGTAATTTTCCCTTTGCATAGTAAATGTAGTAAAAATTGATTTTGCAAAGCATACACAATGATGTCAAAGGAAAAAAATTAAAATGTAATTCATAATTGTACAGAACACAGGAACTTTATTCTTAGATCATAGATTATATGCCTCTACCTTTAGGCAAAGCTTTATAGGGAGCGCCACCCCCACCCGTTCCAATATATTCATATAACCCAACCCACGCAATGAGGCTCTGGTTTTGTAAGTGTCCTTAGGTGATGGACCTCTTCTCCTGTGAGAGATTTTTTTTCTCAGGATTTTCACTGTTTTCTTAATTCCTAATCTTCGAATGACACTTCTATCAAGATTTGACTCCTTTTTGCCTCATGGCTCACTAGCAGTTTCTGGATGGGTTATTCTTGATGTCCTCATTCTGGTACATGGTACAACATGTGAGTTAGCTGCAGGTTGCTATACAGGTCCAGGGCCGTGGTCCATTTCTATGGCACCCGAATCTCGAGGACCCCTCAAGCCTGGACAGGAGTAACAATGTAAACAAGGTTTCCCTGTACATTACAACCCAGTTCACGGATCTACAAGTGTTGTTGGATCATTAGTATACACTACAAGACACACCACAGTGCTAAGCGTACAGGCAGTTTTTTAAGGCACAGGTTATTATAGCGTTTGCCTATTAAAATATTGGCGGTCTTTTCTTCACCTCACTACCGGAATTTCCTCTCTGGCTAGTGATGTATTACCTATAAGACTCTATAAAATCTGCATGCCCCCTCCAGGCATCACCCTTGACAGCAGGCCCATCTGTTCCTGGCAAATCTTCTAAGTTACCAGACATGTCTACTACTGACTTGCCGTAATTTGGTGATGTTAAGGTTTTTTCATTTCACCTTACCAGGTACCGTATATACTCCAGTATAAGCTGAGTTTTTCAGCACATTTTTGTGCTGAAAGTGACCCCCTCGGCTTATACTCGAGTCAAGCACTTTCCTGGTGCAAAGAATGACATTTTCCGAACTGACTTTGGAGTGGAACTAGCACTACAACATATCCAAAGCTGGGGTTCCTAGCACCAAGTGGCCCAGAGATATAGGGCCCCAAAATCGGTTCGGAAAATGTCGTTCTCTGCTGCAGAAAAGTGCTTGACATTTTCGGAACCAACTTTGTATCTCAGGGTCACTTGGTGCTAGGAACCCCAACTTTGGATATGTTGTAGTGCTAGTTCCACTGGGTTTGCACACCAAGTGGCCCAGAGATACGGGGCCCCAAAGTCAACTGTGTCCATCTGCAGCAATGTCATTTCGGGACCCTTTGGGTCCAGAGACCCCAAATTTTGGCTGCAGCTAGGGGGCATCTAGGAACCCTTAACTACCGAGTTTAAAGTTCGGGGAGATCTATGGCTGCAATTGGGCACAGTGAGGCATGCAAATGAGGCACAGTGAGGTATTGTTGACCCTCTTTTCCACTTATAGTAGCTGTGCATTTCTCACCCTAGGCTTATACTCGAGTCAATAAGTTTTCCCAGTTTTTTGTGGTAAAATTAGGTACCTCGGCTTATATTCGGGTCGACTTATACTCGCGTATATACGATACGTAACGGGGCCTCCCCTGCTGTCCTTTCTTTATTACCTTCTAATAGACATTTTTTATATACTCTCTGCCTTACAAGAACAGCCTGATTTTCTCTTTTGCAGCCTCAAGATCAGAGAGAATGTTCATTTCCTTCCCTTTTCAGGAAGGTTTACAAGGCTCTTAAAAAGACCCATTTAGGAACTCTTGCTTGGCATGTCCCATAATTATTCATAAAAGGATATAAAATTGACTACAGTAATTAAACTTCAGCCTGGTCACCCATGATCCTGTCATTATGCTTTCCTTAGTAGCTCAACCTCTGCCTGATCTCTTCTAACCCTATGAATACATCCCTCACATGAGAGATTTTTGCATGACATTTTTGCAAATGCATTTAGATGGGTTATACTCCCATTGACCTCCACATCAGGATATCCCTTACCAGGTGCAATAGCCATAGCAGTCTGTGGTTTTCTTTTATTAGACACTTGTTAACGGCTAAAAGTGTTAGTAAACCCACAACAGTAAAACCAGTCTGCATATGCAGTAAAGCATGCTTGTTTATACCCACTGTGGAACCTAAGCGGTTAATCCTCTGCATTGTGTAAAAAGGCTGTTTAATCCTGTCTTCTCTGATCCCTTCTTCCACAATCCCCAATCTATCTGCTGATAGAACAGAGCCTTGGGGGCAAGCTGCACATCCTTATTTTAGTGTGTATTGCTAGAGAGTTTTTGTTTTCTTGGGAGAGTGCATGTGATCAGCACAGGGCCAATCAACACTGCCCAGACAGAGGGTCAGGGGTCCTGCAGCCTCATAGGACAATTGGGGGAGAATGAAAACTCCTCCTACAAGCTTTAATCACTGATAGAAGTCACCAGACTGCTCTAACTGCTAAGAAAGGGTATTTAGCAGTTTAAATTTACTAAAATAGTTGCATTTCCATGTTCTGTGTACTGTGGGAGACCAAATATTGTGAATTCAGGATCCTGGGTTTAGTAAAGCAACAAATATTCAGAAAACAAGATGCCTTGGAGACCTGATTCTAATAGGCTCCTGAGTCTAGGTCTGTGATCAGATGGTCACACCTCTCCTTATATTGAAAAAAATCTTCATCCCCTTACTGAAGTTTTACCAGGAGAGGTATATTATTAATTCTTCACTACTCCGTTTGGATCCCTAATAAGACCTGACCAAAAGTAGCCTTCTCAGACTCCTGTTCTCCACCCTGTACAACTAAACAGTGTCTAGGTTTCTTTTGACATAATTTTCATGAAGGTTTCCTTCAGAAGGACTTTAGTCTGTGGCAGATTTCAAGTTTATAAACATCCATTTATGGCACCCCCTGGTTGCCTCTATCTGAAAAAAATCTACTAGATCATGCTGGCAAATGAGACACGGCTTATTCCTGAATTTCCCTCTACTCGGGATACCTAGCAACAATCTTTGCAAGGAAGGTTAGCTCTTTTGCCTGGACCAAATTTTTATGGCGTTTTCCCTATACAAGGCTTGCAGACTATCATATTGCTTGGAGCCGTCTGAGATGAGAAGCCTTTTTCTATTGCCCCATTAAAAAATGTTTGCACCAGTCAATTCCACTCACTGACTTGGTAAGGGTTTTTCTAAATTCTCCCCTTAGACATTTATTTCTACATGCACACACAGTCTGTCTGGCGCATGCCTAGCTTGATCCAAACAAACGATTTAAACTTCACTAAAAGTTAGTAGCTTTGAAGTATTCATAAACCCTTACATATACCTAGTGAAGTGACTAGTCTCAGATGATACACAGAGATGAAACAAATCATCCTACGTACAGTAAGTTGTGCCTGTTTATCTACAGCCATCTATCTTCCAAAGCAGTGATTTTCAAACTGCAGCCTTTTGCTTTCTTTTATCTGGCGCTTAGGGCACATTTCTTCCTACTGATACAAGACACTATTCTTTTCACTGACACAAACAATGGAACACGGGGGCATAATTCCTGCTACTCACATAAATAATTGGACACTATTTCCCCCATTGATGCCACTGATGTGGCACAATTTCCCAAACTGACACCATTGATGGGTCACTATTTCTCCCACTCTCCCACTGACACCAACAATGGGCCACTATTCTTCCCACTGACACCAATGATGGGGCACTATTTCTCCTCCTAATACTAAAGATGAATTGTTTGCTCCCACTGATGCCAGGACAATTTCTACTCCCAGTGACCACAGTCCCCCCCCCCCCCCCCCCCAAAGCCTTAAATTGGCCCTTTGTTAAAAAAGTTTGGAGACCCCTGCTCTAAAACCTTGTAAAACTCACGAGTAAAAAAAAAAAATTTTTTCACAGGCCCACAAAGCAGGGGGCGGGGAGCTGATGTTACATATAGTGTAAAGCTAGAGAGGGGAGCTCTGGGATCTGATTGGAGGGAAGGGACACACCCCTCCCCCACAGCAAGATGCATAGCTGAGGATATTAATCACAGGCTATGTGCTGAGCTCTCCTCTCAATCACCTTTTTTATTTCTTGCTGTAGGGAAAACCTGTTAGAAGTGACTCATGCTAAATGACACGGAGGGATGAGGCAGCAGAAAGAAATCACACTCCACGCATTAAATAGAGAGAAATGCACAGCATAGAAGGATGTGCCTTGTTTATAATTCATGTCTGAGGGTTACAACCATTTTAAGTTACTACCCAGGTCTGTGCACAAGAAAAGAATTACCCTTGCAGTATCCATACCCCTCCCCATACCCCAATGATGCCAGGGTCGCTCACAGCACGCAGGAGAAGAGGAAAGCATTAAAGCGAGGGGTAAGGTAAGTAAGACAGTCTCTATCCCCTGGAGTTCATGCATTTGTCCCTTGCAGTGTGCGGGAGGGGGGCACTGCAAGTGTTTTTTTTGATTAGCCCAGTGGTGGGCTTTAAGATTTCCAATATATTTGCCAATCACTAAAAAAAAACATGTTTGAACCAAATTTCATATACAGAAATTTTGTATAGGAGTCGGGAGTATGAACGATTGTTTTGGAAAGACCAATTTAAATCTGTTTAGACATTGCATTCACAAAGTAATTTATTGGAAATCCATTATCTTAAACCGCTGGGTTCCTGCTTCATTAGAAGAAGGAACCAGAGTATTGCATATTTACTTGGACTTTTCTAAATTTTAATTTCTTAAAATCAGTAGCCAGCGCTTTGGGGTAATAATTTATGGTCCGAATAGGCACTAAAGAGAGCTGATTACACTCTGGCACTCTCTCTCAAAGATGATACAGTTTCTTCCTAGGTATTTATAAATACACAGGGATGTGGAAATGAAGTTATGTTGGCAGGCAGTGGCCTAGAATGTTGAAGAGCAATGGAAATTCTACATATTACTTACCGAATTAAAAAAAAAAAAAAAGACTTGATTGTACAAGTATTTATCTTCTTTATTGTCAAACCTCTAAATAAGCTGGTGCAATCAAGTGCCTACAGAAGTCATACTATTACATGAATTGAGTCCACCAATGTGCAAGTGTCACACAATCTCAAAATAAATACACTTGTCTTAGTGAAGCCCTAAAGTTTGTTGAACATTTAAACAACATGTAAATTTCCAGACTTATGTGTGAAAATGGGTTAAATTGCCTTGAAAATTATACAGTGCTGAAGCAAAGCACAACCACATCCCTTAGTTTAGTCTGTTGGGTGAATATGGCAGCTGGAGCTGCCTTTTTTTTTTTTTTTAACTTGCTGGGTAGTTCTCTTACCCAAGATGAAGCTTAAAGTGATTGTAAAATCAGAAGCATTTTTTTCTTAATGCATTCTATGCATTAAGATAAAAAGCCTTCCATGTGCAGCAGCCACCCCAGCACCCTCTAATACTTACCTGAGCCCCATATCCAGTGATGTCCATAAGTGAATCGGCCGTCCGGGACTCTCCCTACCGATTGGCTCCTGCTGCTGTCAATCAAACTCAGTTAGCCAATCAGGAGAGAGAGGGGGTGGTGCCTAACTGCAGCTCCGTGTTTGAATGGATATACTAAGCTGCAGCTTGGCTCGAGTGCTCCCATAGCAAGCAGCTTGCTGTGGGGGCCACTTGACAGGAGGGAGCGGCCAGGTGCTTCAGCCAGGGACCCGAGAAGAGGAGGATCCTGGCTGCTCTGTGCAGAAACCCCCTGCACAGAGCAGGTGAGTATAACGTTTGTTATTTTAATAGAAAAAAGGAGACCTTACAATCACTTTACAGCATTTATTAAAATATATACAAAATATATTATTTGAATATTTTTGGATATGGATCTGGAATAGAGATTGTTAAATTATGCTTAGAAAGTTGTAATCATCTTTTTTTTTTAAATAAATGTATACATGTGTTGGCCTTGTTCAAAATTTTTAAATATTAATACAACAAAATCTTGCTCTGGTAGACATTATTTGTGGAGAAGCATATCCATTTAATAGCATCTAATATAACAAACATGATTAAATCACAACAGAGCTTTACATCTCTGTAATACCACCATGTATTGCTATGTATTGACTAAGCATTGGTTCAAAACTGCAGATTTCTACTTCACTTCAAAGACTGTCAAGCACAATGAAAAAGCTGTATAAGTGCACCAGTCCAAAGCCAAAGTTCCTTTTTATTAGGGAAAAATGAGTGAAGCAATTCCCCATTTCTAAGGTCGCTTTGTTGGGTTAAGGTTGAGGTCATAATCTTGGCAGAGGGAAGGTAAAGCTTTCTTGGCAGCCATAAACAAAATACCAAACTGAAATTTGGATACATAAAACTACAGTGTCCCACAACTGCAATTCCTAAGCTCCATAAACCAAATATTTATTTGTTAATCCCCAGAATGGATTTTGGATATAATTAATAAACAGCACAAGATCTTGTAACCCTGTGCAAAATCTACACAGTGGGCCTGTATATATAACATGTTTTCTTGTGCTTAGATAAGAAATAACATTGCACCAAATGTCTTTAGCAAAGTGATTTCTAATGAATTGTCTTATGATGTAAAAAAAATAAAGGGATGTTTTGAAAAAAAATAGTTTACAAATTACATTTCCTATCACATTAATTATTGGAAAAAAAATTAAAACAAACATACATCTACTCTATCAATGTAGCTAGACCATCTCTCTGAGCCCCTGCCTGAGATTAGAAAGTGAAGCAGGAACAACAGAGAGGACATCTCTCTGCTTACTGCTCCAGTCAGTATGTTCTTTTTAAACTCATGAGCACGTAGTATCCATGATAGGACCCATACACTGCTCCTCTCCCAGCCTGAGTGTTGCTGTACAGGAAAGATTGCAAGAGACTGAAATCAAATTCAGGTATTTATACTGGTTGTTTTTAAATGCATGAATAAAAATTGATCAAACGTGGAGCAGATGTGCATGGCAACCCATCAGCTTCTTTTTTTTTTTTTTAAAGCCTAAGGCCCCTTTCACTCGGACGGACCGTCTATCCGTTTTTCTTCCATCCGTCGACGGACGACAATGCATTCCTATGGGCAAACGGATGACCGTTAACCTCCGCATCTGTTTTTTTTTTTAACGTACAAAGCTACGTCCAGATCCGTCAAAATGGATATTAACTGGCAATATCCGTCAAAATCCGATCAGTTAAGATCTGCTTTGAAGAATAAACATACTTTGACAAATGAAAAAACAAAGTGAAAAAACCTTTATTTTAAAAGGGTTATTCAGAATAATAAAACTAAAATGGTTTTGAACATATCATGTGCTTTTGTGTCTTTTTATGCTATCAAAACACAAGGAAATAACCAAATTAATTAATTAATAAATACATTTAAATTTGCACTGCATTATTTATATATATATATTGGTACTGCCATGGATCTTCTCCTGATGGAGATAGAAAGTAGTCGGCAAATTGTCATGCATTGCAGTGTAGGATGGGAGGAGCAATACTTTCTGGGTAATTTCCTTAAAGGCACAGAAACTGCTGTAAACTGATGAAAACGGATACAAAAACGGATGTAAACGTGTACATTAACGGATGATAACGGATATTAATGGAAGACGGATGAAAACGGAGATTAACGGAACAGAAGACGGATGAAAACGGATGAAGCAACGGATAAGAACTGATACATTTTTAACGTGGCTAAACTGATGGTGCCCGTGTGAAAGGGGCCTAACTGAACAAGCTGAAGATAGGGACTAATTGGTTGCCATGCACTGCTGTTTTAGATTCTGCTCCAGCTTTGATGAATTCTCCCCATTTAGTGTTTTTTTTTTTTTTTTTTTAAATAAAAGAAGAAATGTATAACTGCATTCATTGGTGTTTCAATATCTCCTGGCAGACTGACAACTGCTAAGTGGAAGGCAGTGGGTAAATGTCATTCTGCACACACACAAAAAAAAGTGCTATTAGGGTCCTTTCACACTGAACGCAGTTGGATGTATTTTGAACTGCATTCCAACTGCATAGACAGCCCAAAATCAAAGTAATCCCATTCACATCATTGCAGTGCATTTCAGCGCAGTTAAAAAAAAAAAAAAAAAAGTAGAGCATGCTGCATTTTTCTGCATTGCAAATGCAGGTAACGTGCTACAAATGTGCTTCAGATGCACTGCAGTTGGATGCATTTTGAACTGCATTCTAACTGCATAGACAGACCAAAATCAAGGTAATCCTATGGGCATAGTTCACATCATAGCAGTGCAGTTCAACACAGTTAAAAAAAAGTAGAGCATCTGCACCCCAAATGCAGGTAATGCACTACAAATACAGTTCAAATACACTGCACCGCGCCCCTTTAAGGGCCCGTTCACACTGAACGCCGTTGGATGCATTTTGAACTGCACTCTAACTGCATAGACAGACCAAAATCAAGGTAATCCTATGGGCATAGTTCACATCATTGCAGTGCAGTTCAACACAGTTAAAAATAAGTAGAGCAGCTGCAACCCAAATGCAGGTAACACGCTACAAATGCACTTCAAATGCACTCCACCACGCCCCTTTAAGCCAAGAAAGCACTGCTAAACGCTGCACAAAATGCATGCAAAGTGCATTGAAGCACGTGTCAAGCACACATCAAGCGTGCATGAAGTGCACGTCAAGCGTGCTTAAAATGCATATACACATGCAGTCAAAATGCGTAATTATGTGCAGTTTCTGGTATGAATTTAGCCAGGAAAATAAAGACCAAAAAGCATAGAAAAATGTACTGCAAACCCAGTGCTAAATGCAGCACAAAATGCATTCAAGCACACATCAAGCAAGCATTAGACGCACGTCAGGCATGCTTCAAATGCATGTAAACATGCAGTTAAGTGCAGTTTCTGATGTGAATGGACCCTAACTGGCAAGATTTACAAGGTAAGAGACTTTTTAACAAAAAACTATTTGCATAAGAAAATGGAAAAAAATGGGACTTGATGCCATACTAAAAAAATATTCTGAGTTTACATACACTTTACGCATTATTCTGTATTTTCTGTACAATTCTAACTGTATTTTGTTTTCTTTTTTATTACATTGAGGGACACAAGGTCCTACTGCCACCTATGGGAGGGTTGGCCACTGGCAAACAAAAAACTGTAGGCTAGCCCAAGATAACCCCCCATACTAATAGAATGCCTCTGATTTTTCTAGTGTTCTATGAGGATATGTCTTTTCTTCAACTCTTTTTATTTTTTATTCAGTATTTTCTTTAATCAGCATTGCTATGGGAGCTTCTTTTGATTGCAGCTATCTGGCATGGTCATCCTCAGCCTGGCTTTTGGAGTACCCTGTCTGGTCTCTGCTGGACTGAGCATTGCAGGATTGCTTGGGAAGTAACCTTCGGGCACTGGGTTCCTCATCTACTCGGGTAAAAGTTAGCTTGGAGTGTTTTCCAGGTCCAGGGCTGCTGGTATTGCCTCAGTTCTTGTCCTGTCTTTAAAACCACTTGCCAGCCGCAATATATATATATATATATATATATATATATATATATATATATATATATATAATACACATTGCGGTTTGCAAGTGGGCTACCTGGATTATGGCTGAAGCTATCGGCCATAATCCCAGTCTTGTTTTTTTTTTCCAGATGGCAGCTGGTTTTCTCTTGAAAGCGTTCCGAGGGGCTCATGATATCCCCTCCCGCCGGTGTCTCTCGGGCTTACCGTTTCCGCTGGCTCACCCGAGAAACGATCCGATGGTGCAGCTAGATGGTCACAGAGGCAATAAAAGAATAGATTGTCTTTATGGCTGATCCAGGCTGGAAGTAAACAACTTTTTTTTTTTTTTAAAACAAAAGATCAAAAAAAAGTTTTTTTTATCTTTTTTTCTTTTAAAGGTAAAGAGATTTGGGGTCTCTTTGACCCCAGATCGCTTCATAAAGAGGACCTGTCATCCTTATTTCTAATACAAGGGATGCTTACATTCCTTGTAATAGGAATAAAAGTAATCAAAAATGTTTTAAAGGGACAGTTTAAAATTAAAATAAGAAAAAAAATGTTTAACGCGCCCCCATCCCTCCGTGCTCACGTGCACATGTGAGATATCGCTACGAACGTTAGAGCATAAGCAATAATTCTAGCACTAAAATTAAAATTAAAATACTGGAGCTTTGAGGCTTTTAGTGGAACATCCTGCTGAGCAGTCATCTGATCCATATGCAGTCAGACAATGCCACAGTGATGGCATATGTCAACCATCAGGGAGGAACCAAAAGTGTCCTTATTATATTACATTATATTATTACTATACAGGATATGTAACCCACAAACAGTTTGGGTTGTGCTTTACTAAATGAAGGCGTACAGTTACAATACAATTCAATACAAGAGAGATCAGATGGTTCTACTTATTCCACCTTACAATCCAAATTTAAGAGTCAAGGGATACTTAACTTATTAATGAGAGGTAGGAGAGGCCTCTCTGAGGACATGGGTTTTCAGGAATCGCCTAAAGGCAGATAGAGTAGGAGGTAGTCAGACAGATTGGAGTTAAGGGTTCCAGAGGATGAAAGACTCTGGAGAAATCCTGGAGGTCAGCATAGGAGGAGGTGCCAAGGGAGCTAAACACAAGGGGGGAGAGGGGCTATGGAGCAAAGAGAATGGTTTGGTGTTTTGAAATTAGGTTAGTGATGTAGTTGGGGGAAGAGTTGTAGATGGCTTTATACTTTGCTGGAAGGTTTGGCAAAGAGGGGTTAGCAGACAGTGAACAGTTGTAAAGCCTGAGCTTGAGGAAATGGTCTGATATCGATATGTCAGTTAGCAAATTATTGACACATAAGGAGACTGGTGGGACAAGCTGAGGGGTAGAAAGATCGTTTTGGGTGTCGTCAGCATTGAAATGGTATTGTAAGCCATGAGAGTCTATCAGCTAAATCACGGAGGAGGTGTGGATAGGGAATAGAAGAGGTATTTGAATGGAAACTTTGGAGACCCCAGCGGAGAGAGAAAGAGAGTTTTGGACACTGAAGGTGCAGTAAGATGAGTAAGAGGAGAACCACCAAACAGCAAAATCATGGGCACCAAGGCAATGGAGTTTTTTGAGGAGGAGGGGGTGGTCAACATCAAACTGGATAGCTTTGTTTCCAGATACAAGGATTCTCTATAGGAAGCATTGGATGCTCTGGTGGCTCTGTTGGATCAGTACAGTCTGATCTGAGCATTTCCTGCATGAAACTTCTTCCTTGTTTGCTTAGCAGGATCAAAATGGTGGGCATTCCAATCATCCACATTGGTGTGGACTTGCCAATATCGACCCGGTAAGACCCTGGCAGATGGTCTGTTGGCACTAAAAGATCATCATGTCTCGAGGACTGTTTTGTTATCCTGCATCCCAGTCGCTGGCTTTAATGTCATGGCTGTTAAAGCTCAGATTCTGAGGGACAGGCATCTGCTTCTCGGGTCTTCCCCCAGGAGTTTCTCCATGAGACAAATACTCTCCTTCCTACAGCAGGGTCTGTCAGCACTTTGAAAGGTTCGATTTCTGCCCTTTTATCCGGTTTCAGAGACCATAGGCCTCTTACTCCTTGATTGAGACCTTTGTACGGGGGGGGTATCCCATGTAGCTATCCCCATCCCTTCCCCTGTGATTCTGTGGGAACTGAAACCTGTTTTTCTCTGTGCTTCAGAAACCAACAGTTGAACCTATTAGAGACATTACATAGTTACATAGTAGGTAAGGTTGAAAAAAGACACAAGTCCATCAAGTCCAACCTATGTGTGATTATGTGTCAGTATTACATTGTATATCCCTGTATGTTGTGGTCATTCAGGTGCTTATCTAATAGTTTCTTGAAGCTACTGATGCTCCCCGCTGAGACCACCGCCTGTGGAAGGGAATTCCACATCCTTGCCGCTCTTACAGTAAAGAACCCTCTACGTAGCTTAAGGTTAAACCTCTTTTCTTCTAATTTTAATGTGTGGCCACGAGTCTTGTTAAACTCTCTTCTGCGAAAAAGTTTTATTTCTATTGTAGGGTCACCAGTACGGTATTTGTATATTGAAATTATATCCCCTCTCAAGCGTCTCTTTTTCAGAGAGAATAAGTTCAGTGTTCGCAACCTTTCCTCATAACTAAGATCCTCCAGACCCTTTATTAGCTTTGTTGCCCCTCTTTGTACTCGCTCCATTTCCAGTACATCCTTCCTGAGGACTGGCGCCCAGAACTGGACAGCATACTCTAGGTGCGGCCGGACCAGAGTCTTGTAGAGTGGGTGAATTATCATTTTATCTCTGGAGTTGATCCCCTTTTTAATGCATGCCAATATTCTGTTTGCTTTGTTAGCAGCAGCTTGGCATTGCATGCCATTGCTGAGCCTATCATCTACTAGGAACCCCAGGTCCTTTTCCATCCTAGATTCCCCCAGAGGTTCTCCCCCCGGTGTATAAATTGCATTCATATTTTTGCCACCCAAAATGCATTATTTTACATTTTTCTACATTGAACCTCATTTGCCATGTAGTTGCCCACCCCATTAATTCAGATCTTTTTGCAAGGTTTCCACATCCTGCGGAGAAGTTATTGCCCTGCTTAGCATCATCTGCAAATACAGAGATTGAACTGTTTATCCCATCCTCCAGGTCGTTTATGAACAAATTAAATAGAATTGGTCCCAGCACAGAACCCTGGGGAACCCCACTACCCACCCCTGACCATTCTGAGTACTCCTCATTTATCACCACCCTCTGAACTCACCCTTGTAGCCAGTTTTCAATCCATGTACTCACCCTATGGTCCATGCCAACGGACCTTATTTTGTACAGTAAACGTTTATGGGGAACTGTGTCAAATGCTTTTGCAAAATCCAGATACACCACGTCTACGGGCCTTCCTTTATCTAGATGGCAACTCACCTCCTCGTAGAAGGTTAGTAGATTGGTTTGACAAGAACGATTCTTCATGAATCCATGCTGATTACTGCTAATGATACCGTTCTCATTACTAAAATTTTGTATATAGTCCCTTATCATCCCCTAAAAGAGTTTACATACTATTGATGTTAGGCTAACTGGTCTGTAATTCCCAGGGATGTATTTTGGGCCCTTTTTAAATATTGGTGCTACATTGGCTTTTTTCCAATCAGCTGGTACCATTCCAGTCAGTAGACTGTCTGTAAAAATTAGGAACAACGGTCTGGCAATAACTTGACTGAGTTCCCTAAGTACCCTCGGATGCAAGCCATCTGGTCCCGGTGATTTATTAATGTTAAGTTTCTCAAGTCTAATTTTAATTCTGTCCTCTGTTAACCATGGAGGTGCTTCCTGTGATGTGTCATGAAGATAAACACTGCAGTTTTGGTTACTGAAGCTCCCCGATTCACTCGTGAAGACTGAGGAGAAGAATAAATTCAATACCTTCGCCATCTCCCCATCCTTTGTAACCAGATGTCCTTCCTAATTCATTATGGAGTCAATATGGTCTGTCCTCCCTTTTTTACTGTTTACATACTTAAAGAATTTCTTGGGATTTTTTTTGCTCTCCTCCGCTATGTGTCTTTCATGTTCTATCTTAGCCATCCTAATTGCACCCTTACATTTCTTGTTGCATTCTTTATAAAGTCTGAATGCTGAGGATGATCCCTCAACCTTGTATTTTTTGTATTCTTCTCCTTTGCTTTTTTATGCATTTTTACATTGGAGTTAAGCCATCCAGGACTTTTGTTCGCTCTTTTAAATTTATTACCCAATAGGATACATTGGCTAATGCCCTTATTTAACCACTTTAATACCAAGGACGTCATATGACGTCCTGGGCTTTGAGCAGGTATATCTGAATGATGCCTGTAGTTAGACATCATTCAGATATTGCCGGTTTCAGCCGGCGAATCTCTACACCATAGGAACGATCATAGCGACCGTTCCGCCACTTGATCGTTCCTATGGGAGGCGAGAGGGGACGTCCCCCCCCCCTCCCACCGCCCTCCGGTGTTTGCTCCAACTCACCGTTACGATCGGTGAGGCGGAGAGTGGATCCGCCGGCGCCGGATGTAGATCATAGAGATTTCCAGCGGACCAGATGGTCCCCGGAGTCTCTATGATCGTCGGAGGCTGGGCGCGATGTTATGACGTCACGCCCGGCCTCTCCATTCAAAAAAACATCGCCGCTTCGGCTTGGAAGCGGCGATCGTTTTATTTTTTTTTTTTTTTATTTCAGGCTTCCCAGCCTAGTGGTGAGATATGGGGTCTTATTGACCCCATATCTCACTATTAAGAGCACCTGACATGTCATATTGCTATTACAAGGGATGTTTACATCCCTTGTAATAGGAATAAAAGTGATCAATTTTTTTTTTTTTTCAAAAAAGTGTCAAAATAAAAAAAATAAAATATAATTAACAATAAAAAAAAAATTTTTTTAAAGCGCCGCTGTCCCTGTGTGCTCGCACGCAGAAGCGAACGCATACGTAAGTCCCGCCCACATATGAAAACGGTGTTCAAACCATACATGTGAGGTATCGCCGCGAACGTTGGAGCGAGAGCAATAATTTTGGCCCTAGACCTCCTCTGTAACTCAAAACATGTAACCAGTAAAAAAATTTCAAGCTTCGCCTATGGGGATTTTTAAGTACCGAACATTGGCGCCATTCCACGAGCGTGTGCAATTTTGAAACGTGACATGTTAGGTATCTATTTACTTGGCGTAACTTCATCTTTCACAAAATGCAAAAACATTGGGCTAACTTTACTGTTTTGTTTTTTTTATTAAACAAAAAACATTTTTTTTCCCCAAAAAAACGCGTTCGAAAAATTCCTGCGCAAATACTGTGTGAGATAAAAAGTTGCAACAACCGCCATTGTATTCTCTAGGGTCTTTGCTAAAAAAAAAACATATATAATGTTTGGGGGTTCTATGTAATTTTCTAGCAAAAAAATTATGATTTTTACATGTAGGAGCAAAGTGTCAGAATTGGCCCGGTATTGAAGCGGTTAATATGCTCTTAAAGCAAACCCATCTCTCCTCCGTATTCTTCCTAATATTTTATCCCAATTTATGCCTTTTAGCAAGGTTTGTAGTTTAGGGAAATTGGCTCTTTTGAAATTCAATGTCTTTGTATTCCCTTTATGTTTCCTAGTTGTGTGATTTATACTGAAACTAATTGACCTGTGATCGCTGTTACCTAAATTGCCCCGTATTTCCACATCCGTGATCAGGTCTGTATTGTTGGTAATCAGTAGATCCAGTAATGTTTTATTTCTAGTTGGTGCGTCTACCATCTGACCCATAAAATTGTCCTGCAAGACATTAAGGAACTGGCGAGCCTTAAATGAATGCGCGGTTCCCTCTGTCCAGTCTATGTCTGGATAATTAAAATCCCCCATTATGATAACACTTCCCATCCTTGCTGCTAATCCAAATTGTGATAGGAGATCTGTCTCCACTTCCTCCCTCAGGTTAGGGGACCTATAGCATACTCCCATTATTATTTTCCCCTTAGCTTCATCCCTTTCGAGCTCTACCCATAAGGATTCTACCTCCTCCCTAGCTCCCTCAGTGATGTCATCTCTCACATTCACTTGTACATTATTCTTGATATATAGGCATACCCCTCCCCCTTTTTTACTCTCTCTATCCTTGCGGCAAAGGGTATACCCTTGAATGTTTGCCAGCCAATCATGAGAGCTGTTGAACCAGGTCTCTGAAATTCCCACAAAATCCAAATCCTCCTCGTACAACAGTATCTCTAGTTCACCCATCTTGTCCGCCATGCTCCTGGCATTGGTGAACATGCCACATAGTTTAGACCAGTCGCTTATTGTCCTCGTATTGGGTGTTTTGAGATTGCAACTAGGACTTGCTACTATACTTACCTTGTGTTTTTGTGCTTTGGTCAACCTACCACTAATGCCCCCAATACTACCCTCTGGAATATCTTCCGCGCTGACTATCTCTACCTCTGAACCCTCCCCCCATCGCCTAGTTTAAAAACCCCTCTAACTTTTTGGCCATCTTCATTCCTAGCAGATCTGCACCCTCCTCATTTAGGTGCAGTCCGTCCCTTCTATAGTACCGGTTATCGACTGAGAAGTCGGCCCAGTCCTCCTGGAACCCAAACCCCACCTTACTACACCAGCTCTTCAGCCACTTGTTTACTTCCCCAATCTCCCTCTGCCTTTCTGGTGTGGCTTGATGTACCGGTAGTATTCCTGAGAATACTACCTTGGAGGTCCTTTTCCTCAATTTATCTCCTAAGTCCCTAAAATCGTTCTTTAGGACACTCCATCTGCCTCTGACTTTGTCATTGGTGCCAAGGTGCACCATGACAGCTGGGTCTTCCCCAGCCCCTCCCAGTAATCTGTCCACAAGATCCGTGATGTGCCGAACCCAAGCGCCCGGTAGACAACATACTGTTCGGCGCTTAAGGTCTTGGTTACAGATTGCCTTCTCTGTCCTTCTAAGAATTGAGCCCCCTACCACCAGGATCTGTCTTTCCTTTCCCTTCGCTCCCCCCACTCTCACTGGAGGAGTTCTTCCCCCAGCAGCTAGGAGAGTCCCTCAGCTCCAGAAGTGCTGGTCCCTGACTGGTTTCACCAATGTCACTCAATGGAGCATACTTGTAGGGATGCTCCAGTCCTGGATTGGCCTCCCTGGCACTTCCCCCTCTACCCTTCCTGACTGTCACCCATCTACTCTTTGCTAGTGCTTGCACCTCTTTGCCTCCACCCGCCTCTGTGCTGGCCCCTGCCGGCACCTGCCGTGTACGTTCCTGGCTCTCCTTTAGTATGGAGGGACTTCTCAGTGCTGACAGTTGCTTCCCCAGATTCAGAACCTGGGCTTCCAGGGAAACAATGTGCTTACATTTTGCACAGCAGTATTCGCCCTTGATCAGATGATCAAGGAACGCATACATGCAGCAAGATGTACAAAGAGTCGCCTCTCCACACCCACCGGGCATCGTACCTGTTAAATTTAGTGAGGATTGGGGATTATACCCTGTCCAAATTACCTAACAGCTAGCTTCCTGGCACTAATACTCAAGACAATACACAGGTACACAACAAGACAATACACATTCCTCTCCCTTTTCCCAGCTACAAAGTGCTGTTTATTATAGTCATCACCTCTTTGAGGCGAGTTTCTGAACTGGCGGCCTGCGCATTCTAGTCCTGCTTTTGGTGCTTTCTGATGCTGTACTTTACTGTCTGTCTGTCGCAGGGGCCATCCAGACCACCACCGTGCAACTTTACTGAGCCTGTGCCTCCATAGTTAGCAGGAGAGTTCTGAGCTGTGAGACATTCATGTGTCATACGCTTTGTACTTTGGGGCCACAACACTTTTTTTTTTCTGTTGCTTGCCTAATTGAGGGGCCATGACACTTTTTTAAAATGTTGCATGTCTTTAATGGCTGGACCGTGACACTTTTTTAAAAAGTTGCATGCCTTTTTTTTATTTATTTATTTATTTATTTTAATTCTGTGATTTGTTCTGTTTACAATGACACTAAAATTATGATTCTGGTGCAAAGCATTGAAAAGTTATTTACAAATGAAATAAAGTTTTTTTTTTTGTTTTTTTTTTTTTGTTTTTTTTTAGTTTTGCACTTTTTAAAATGTGAAATATATGTTAAATGTGCAAATATGTTTACAAACAAAACAAATGAACACCAAAACGTTTAAATATTAGTAATAGAAATGAACAAAAAAAATAAATAATCATGAAAATGATAATTTAATGGACAAGGAGTTATCCAAAGCTGAGAAGAGTAAACTAAGAGATTACACAGAGAAACATTTTATTAACCACTTCTGCCCCGGAAGAATTTACCCCCTTCCTGACCGGGCCATTTTTCGTGATACGATACTTTTTTTTCCCCCACAAATGGAGCTTTCTTTTGGTGGTATTTGATCACCTCTGCGGTTTTTATTTTTTGCGCTATAAACAAAAAAAGCGACAATTTTGAAAAAAAAAATATATTTTTTAGTTTTTGCTATAATAAATATCCCCAGAAATGTTTTTAAAAATCAAATTTCTTCATCAGTTTTGGTCAATATATTTTCTTCTACATATTTTTGGTTATAGAAATCGCAATAAGCGTATATTGATTGGTTTGCATTTTTATTATTTTTTTTTTTACTAGTAATGGCGGTGATCTGCGATTTTTATTGGGACTGTGACATGGTGGAGGACAGATCGGACACTTTTGACACATTTTTGGGACCATTGATATTTATAAAGCGATCAGTGCTATAAAAATGCAGTAAATGTCACTGGCAGGGAAGGGGTTAGCTCTAGGGAGCTATCAAAGGGTTAACTGTGTTCCCTGGGTGTGTGTTCTAGTAGGGGGATGGGACTGACTAGAGGGGAAGACAGATCGTTTCGTTGTTCCTAGCTAGTAGGAACACACGATCTGTCTCTCCTCTCCTCACAGAAAGGGGATTTGTGTGTTTACACACACACGTCCTTGTTCTGGCTCTCGTGCCCGCAATCGCGCGTGGTCGGCGGTCATCGCGACTGCCGGCCACGCACATCGGTTCCCCCGCAGTGCGGCGGCGGGCGCACGCCTGCTATCCCTGCTTAAAGGGCCGGCGTACAGCTATGATGGCTCGCGGGAACGTGCCGACCTGCCACAGTATAATAACGGTGGCTGGTCGGCAAACATTTAAATTTAAAAAAATAAAAGTACTTTTTTTTTTTTTGCTTGTGAGGTTGCTTTAACTGGCTTAATTTGCAGATCAAAAATGATCCCTTTGATCTGCGGATGAATGAACAGAATGCTAGAAAAGTAACAGTATGTTACATTGTATTTTTCTGTAGCCTGTGAGCAAGTGTTATTTAAAAACACTGTCAGGCTGCTTTTTTTTCCACAGTTATGGGCCCATTCACAGTGCGGGAAAGCCACATTACTGTGCGGTTTCCCGCACCGCATTCCAATCATACTTTTCTTGCGATCTACAGCGGGTGTCAGTGCAAAGTTAACAACACCCCTAACGCAGGTCGCAAACCGTTGCAGTGCCTTTCAAAAGGTAGTGCGTTTTCCATTCAAAAAAAAAAATTTGCTGAAATCACAATACACAGAACTGCATGTGGACCACACAGAAACCACACGGCGTTACTGTGCGATTTCAGTGTGTGATTTCCTTCTCTGTGTACACAGCAATGTGGCTTTGTACTGGGAAGGGGAGGCTGGGCATTAGGACATGCTACACATGTCCTGTGTAAATGATGACCTTTTTTTGGGTGTGCGTGTAGCATGCCCAAAGTCTATAACTAGTTAAGCAATTTCAGCCTCGGAAGATTTACCCCCCTTCCTGACCAGGCCATTTTTTGCGATACGGCACTACGTTACTTTAACTGACAATTATACATTTATTGTATCCATGTTACATTTATTAACCTCCATTTCTACCCATGTGGAAGCTTATGTATTTCCATATAAAAGACAATATGGAGGTCCATCTAACCATACCAACAATTGTGTTCTGTACCTATGTGTCAGCTCAAATTTTAAAAATCAGATGCACATAGATAGATGTGGCCTAACATAATGGGTATGATCACTGGGCGGTCACATTTAACAGGACTTCTATATTTAAAACTGAAGATATACAGGTACAAATAACGTCGCCCCAGACCTGTATTTCCACCTCTGCGCTATACTTATAAATGTCAAACCCCTAACAAAGCTGCCACTTTATAATAAAGTGTATGAAAACCGAATTCACCAAAGGAAAATTGAGGATGAATAGTGGCGCTGATCCCCAGGTGGTGGGGAGATGTCAGACACTCCTATACAAACCGTGAGCTGAATATAGACGTGACTAAATCAACTAATACTAAATGGGGAAGATTGACATATTATACATCAATAATCCCTAGTGCCCAAAAAAGTATATTAATATGAGCTAGTGAAAAATTATATATATACACAACACCTTGTGAAAGTGGTATACAGATAAATCCAAAGAAAATTATTTAAAATGATATATTTTTAAAAAAAATAATAAAATGATAAAAATATATATATAAAGTCCAAAAATCAATCAATCGTGAAACAAAAAGTGAAACAAAAAATGAAGACAGCCCAAGGAAAAGTGAGGGTGACTCCAAAACTGCTCAGCTGTGTTTTAAAACATCCACCACTCCTCTGTGACGTGAATCCACTCCCTTCTGAAATTCAAACTCACCAGCTTTTAAGGCCTCTCACTCTCGTGTTTGGCCTGACAGAGCTTCTAACCCACCGTCAAGGGGGTCAACATGCGAGCATACACATCAGCGCCACTGTTCATCCTCAATTTTCCTTTGGTGAATTCGGTTTTCAAGGACTTCTATATTGCCAAGGACATTTTGCCATGCATCAACTTGGCTTCCTCTGGGTATAATTCATGGTTTCTTTTACATTATTATTATAGAGGTGAACCCCTGGGTCTGGCAATGATTAAAGTTTTACTAAACCCACAACAGTAAAATCAGTCTGTATATGCAGTAAAGCATGCTTGTTATACTCAACGTGGAACCTAGGGGGCTAATCCTCTGCATTGTGAAAAAAGGCTGTTTGATCCTGTCTTCTCTGATCCTTCCCTTCTTTCACTGTCCCCAATTCATCTCCTGATCAAACAGAGTCTTTGGAGTCACTCTGCACATGCTCCGTTTAGTGTGTATTGCTAGAGAGTTTTTTTTATTTTCTCAGGAGGGTGCATGTAATCAGCACAGGGTCAATTGGTACTGTCAAGACATAGGGTCAGGGGTCCTGCAGTCTCATAGGACAGTCAGAGAAGAATGAAACCCTCCAACAAGCTTTTTTTTTACATTATAACAAACTTTTTATTTGCAAGATTGTACATAATACATGGAAAGCATTGGTACACATGTCTAACATCATACAGAAGATATTCCGTACACAAAGAACATGATACACATATATTTCTATCATATAGTTAGTTCTTTAGGTTCTGATATAATCCGTACACTTCCACACTCATACTTAGTAAGTATCAGGATAAGCACCATTTATGTGCATGTCGTAGACTCTTGTAACCATCTATCCCATATTCTGTTATATTTATTTGGACAACCTCTGTTTATATAAAGGAATTTTTTATATGGAAGGGTTGTGTTAATGTCTCTTTTCCAGTCCACCAATTGAGGGGGTTCGGATCTCATCCATTGTCTGGCAATAATTTTCCTAGCTGAAAATAAAGTTTCATGTAGGAATATTAGTGTGAATTTATCTAGTACATCTGGAAAAATCCCCAGTAGGCATTGCTTTGGGTCAAGAGTTAATGGGGACCCCATGTCGTCATGCAAGAAGATAACTTTGTTTCCAGTAGTCTTGTATCTTATGACAAGACCATATAAGGTGAAAGAATGTGCCTGTTTCAGTTCCACACATTGGACATGTGGTGGATTGACTTCTTTTATATCTAGCTACCCTAAGAGGAGTGAGGTATGCACGATGAAGTATAAATATCTGGGACAGTCTGTCTGAAAGTTTGGGTGAAACCAACTTGCATGTTTCTACGGCCTCCTCCCACTCTTCATCCTCCATCCTTCCAACCTCCATCTCCCATCTTGGTTTCAACGCGTAAGCTAATTTTGCAGAGGTAGGGGCGGATAACATGTTGTAAAAACAGGAAATGAGTTTTTTTTAATCTGTATCCTTGACTATGGCTATAATAGAGTTAGGGGTGGGCTGTGGCAGACCCTGTGAAAACTGCGTTTGGATCTCATGACGGATCTGGAGATAACAAAAAACATTTGATTCGGAATCTGGAACTCCATCTTAAGTGCCTCAAACATTTTAAAAGTTCCATTTGTGAACAGATGGTGCAAATAGTATATGCCCTTGGCTGCCTATAAGTCTGAGTTCTGAATTCCATTAAGCTCCTGCAGCTTGTTATTATGCCAAAGTGGTGTATAGTCATTGAATGATGGTGTCTCTAGTTTAGAAGAAGCCAATTCCCATATGCGTCTATAATGATATAGCAATGATTGTCTATAATCTTTTGATTGTGTGTTCCCTACACCCACCGGTATCCCGTTTATTGGGTCCCCAGTATGCTGAACCCAACGGGGGCTCAGCAGAGTGAGAAAGCGTTCCTTGTCAGTTTTGTCAATGTGAAATAGTTGGGATAGCTGTGACGCAATATAATAATGGTTAAAATCAGGTAGTGCTGTTCCACCCATGTCCGTTGAATTTTTAAGTGTTTGCCAGGAGAGTTTGCGTCTTGATTTCCCCCATATAAATGGTTTAAGTAGTGCTTCTAATAGTTTAAAATACTTGAGGGGTAGATATACTGGAGTATGCCATAAGACGTACAGCACCTTAGGCAGTAGTACCATCTTTATTAAATTGACTCGGCCCCATATTCCTAAAGGGAGGCGGGACCAGACCTGGATCTTAGATTTAATTAGGGAGAATAATGGTTTAATATTCAAGGAAATATAGTCTACTGGGTTCTTGGATATTTTAACGCCAAGGTATTTTATTATATCCACCCGTTGAAGGGGTAAATTAGACTGTGATTCTGTAGGTGGAAAACTATCAATTGGTAATATCTGTGACTTACCCCAATTAATCCTCAAGCCCGAGAATTTCCCAAATTGTTCAATTACGTTAAGAGCTGTGTGTAGAGAGTGGCCAGGGTCTGCCTGGTAGAGGAGAGTGTCATCTGCATAAAGGCTAATTTTCTCAGTAAGGGATCCGAATGTCAAACCTATTATCTCCTGGTTAGTACGGATGGACACGGCAAGGGGTTCCGATGCCAAAGCATACAGCAAAGGCGAGAGCGGGCATCCCTGCCTCGTACCTCTGTTTAGGCCAAATTCCCGGGAGGGGCATTCATTGGCCACCACTCGGGCAGTTGGTTGCTGATATAACAGTTGCACCCATCTGATAAATTTGGGCCCAAATCCGTATCTCTCCATGCATCTCCAGAGATATCGCCATTCAACCGAATCAAATGCCTTGGCTGTGTCTAATGTTACTATCACTCTTGTGCCCACATTATCATGCTTGGCCTGGAGATTGATAAATAACTTCCTTAAATTAAAGGAAGTGTTACGGCCAGGCATAAACCCTGACTGATCCACATGTATAAGGGATAGTATTACTTGGTTTAGACGTTTGGAGAGTACTTTGGCTAATATTTTGACATCTACTTGGAGTAAAGATATGGGGCGGTACGACTCAGGGTATCCTAAATCTTTCCCTGGTTTGGGTATAAGTACGATCGTGGCCTCTCTTATGGATGCAGGTAGTGTTGAGGTTTCGAACATAGTATTATACAGAGTCAGGAGTTTGGGTGTAAGTATCTCAGAAAAGTGTGCATAAAATTCAATGGGCAAACCATCAGACCCCGGGGATTTGGACCCAGCAAAGTCTGTAATAGCAATCTTTATTTCCTCCACCATGAGGGGTGCCTCAAGAAGTTCAAATTGACTCTCCGAGAGTTGTGGAAGTATGATGTTGCTCAAAAACGGATCCATTATTGTCGTATCCTCCGAGACCGTCGATGTATAAAGTTCTGTAAAAAAATCTCTAAACTTGGAGGACACGACAAAAGGATCCGTGATCGGCTCTCTATCCTTATCGTGAAGCATAATTACAATTGGGGGTTTGTCTTCACTATGAACAAGATATGCAAGCAATTTACCTGCTTTTTCTCCATGTTCAAACCACCGCTGTCTATTGAAGAATAATTTCTGCTTGGCTTTTACATATTGCATCTGGGACAGCACTCTGTAGTTTGAGTATTAGCATTTGTTATGGATGGGTCAGCTATATATGCTTGTTCTGAGAAGGATAGTTCTATGATTGCTTTATCTAACGCTTCCGCGGAGTTTGTTTTAATCTGATTAATGCGTGAGGTCAGGACAGCCCGGACATGCAACTTAAACGTGTCCCATACTACTGGCGCGGGAGCAGAATGTTCATTGTCCGTAAAAAAACGAGTCCATTTCACCTCAAGCATATCATCTTCTGGCAGCAAGGACAACCAAAATGGGTTCAAGCGCCAGGCCCGCTTCTGCTTGGCAAGGACACGCTAAGAGTAATAGAGTAAAAGCTATGATCAGACAACAGCCTAGGTCCAAAGGACACTGTCAATAGTCTAGGTAAAAGTTGTTTAGACATCAGAATGAAATCTATTCGGGACATCGAGTTATGCGTGGAGGAGAAACATGAATAAGCATTAATATGTGGAAATTTATGTCTCCATGTATCAATTAGATGAATGGATGAGGTTATTTTATGTAGTTTAGTGTCATTTGTCCTTATTGCAGCTACTGTCATTGGGCGAAGTCTGTCTAGGGTATCGTTCATTGTGGAATTAAAATCCCCCATCCATATTGCTTGCACTGTGGGGTATCTTGCCATGAAGGAGACACCCTCCAGTATTATAGTAATAGAGAATGGAGGGGGGACATAGAAAGCTAAGATTAGGAAGGGTTCTCCGTATAGTTTAGCAGATATAAAAACATATCTGCCCTGAGGGTCTGTGCATATCTCTCCTGGCTCAAAGTGTATGGATTTTGCAATTAAGATAGATACACCTCTGGAATGGAATGTAAACGTTGAGTGAAATGCCCATCCTACCCAGGGGCGACGTAGGGCCATCTGTAACTTACCGTCTATATGGGTTTCCACCAATGCTATTACATCAGCCCTCTGTTTCTTTAGGAATGTGAAGGTTGCCGACCTCTTAAGCGGTTCATGCAAGCCCCTCACTTTCCAAGTAAGGAATTTTATAGACGCCATATGGAGTTCTCACAGATCAATTTCAGTATTAAGGTGTGTACCCTGAGTCTCACCAGTATCTTTAAACAAAAATTATGTATGAGTATGTACAGTACTACAAAATATAACAGCAAAGGCAAATTTTCAATATTATTCAAAAAACTATATTGATTCAAAAAGTGTAAATATAGTACTTCTTGCATTTTAAAAAGTAACTTAAACATTTCCCCTCCCCTCTCCCTCCCAGCCCTGCACTGACCCCAACCTGTGTGGGCATACTTCCCAAACAAAACTGAAATTGAAATCCAGGAAAAAACAGTCAGCTTCATCTGAAATAAAAGAAAAAACCAGGGTAGCCGTTGGGTTTTAGAGCCCGGGGTAAACATATCCCACAAAATCATGTATAAAGAAAATAGTTGCGTGTATTCTCTGGGAAAGATAAATGTGTGTAATTGTAGTTGAGCGGCTTCATTCCAGGTTCGGTGACTGATTTCCCTAAAGGTGCGTGGGGCAAAGTCACGCTGCACCATACATGTGTTCTGTAGGACTATTACTGACCCGAGGCTCCGGTCGTCAAAATAATAAGTGATAGCATGTAGTTTCTCCTGAGGTATTTAGAGCAAAGTCCCTCATGTTGTAAGAAAAGAGGCCCGCGGTCCCCTGCCGCAGTACACGGCCATGTGCTGTATGTGTTGGGTTATTCATTCTCTTTCCTGTTATCTCGGCGCTCCAGCCAGGCAATGGCATCTTCAGGGGTTTCAAAGAAAACGGCTCGGCCATCATCCTCCACACGAAGGCGTGCGGGGAATAACATTGAGTATTTAAGATTTTTGATGCGCAGGCGCCTCTTGGCTTCGGTGAAGTTTTGTCTGCGCTTCTGTACTTCAGTGGAAAAATCAGGGAAGATGGCTACCTTTACGTTGTCAATGGGTATATTACCTTTCAACCTTGCCATGCGTAGCGTTGTGTCACGGTCTTTATAATTTAGCAATTTGGCGATAAATGTTCGGGGTGGGGCACCTTGTGGTGGTGGCCTAGCGGGCATACGATGTGCTCTTTCGACAGCAAACGTGGACGAAAAGGCCTCCCTGCCATACGTTGTAATTAGTAATTGTTCCAGGAATGTGGTGGGGTCTTTCCCCTCCGTCCCCTCTGGCAGGCCAATGAAGCGAAGGTTGCACCTACGAAGCCTGTTCTCCATGTCATCCTGCTTTGCCAGGAGTTGATTAATCTGATATTGCATGCGTTCAGAGGTAGTCTGTAATGGCGGGATCGCATCCTCCACCTCTCCTAGTCTGGTCTTAGATGTCTTAACTGGCTCCTTAAGCTTATGTAGGTCTTGTCGGACCAGGGAGACATCTACCTTCACCTCCTCAATTTTGGTCGTGAGGGCGGCCTGGAGTGCGGAGATGGCTTCTAGCACTCTATCTGTGTCTGCGCCCGCTACCTCTCTCCCCTCTGAGGTGGTGCCGCCATCTTCCCCCAGGCTGTCTTTATCCTGTCGGCGGTACTTATCAAGTTTGGCAGCCGTGTCGGTCTTGGGTTTCGTCGGGGCCATAGCTGTTAGTAAGAGGCGGCAGACGCAGCTGGCTGAGCGGTTGCGGAGTTGGTACAGAGGGTGAGCTGGGGGAGTTTGGAGGTCAAGAACAGCAGGATAGTCACCACACGTTTCGTCTAGGACTGGTCTTGAGTCCCCGTTCACCCCCAATGGGCCCGAGTGCCCCCAGCAGATTTGAGTAGGGACAATGCTTTGGCGGGGAAGGGCACTGGGATTGTCAGCCGGGGTTCAGATCAGGCAGAGGAAAGATGGGAGGGTCAGGAGTGTCCAATATAGAATAGCAAAATGGGTGCCACTCACCTGGAGGATGCAGAGGTCATCTGTAGGTCTGAGCACTGTGATGTCTCTGGAGGAGTTGCAGGGAGCAGTAGGTGGGTTAAATAATCCACTGTACTGGGTGCAGAGTCCAGGAAGGGAGGATGTGGTGCTGGTGAAGAGGTTGGGAGCACCAAGATGGCCGCCGAGACTAGGCCGAAACCACGGCCCGGATTTGAGGTTGTCACTGTGTGGGGGAGCACTGTTCAGTTCGGGCTCCCAGTCAGGATCTGGTGCAGGAGGATCAGCTTTTGGTTGGGGAGCCAAGCATCAGAGGGGCCAGAATGCAGCACTTTTAAAGAGGCCTGGAGGAGCAAGATGGCCGCCGGAGCTCCGGACCAGGCCGAAGCCGCGGCCTGGATTTGAGTCCACCGCCGCACGGAAGGGTACCGCTCCGTCTGAACCCCCGACCGGAAGCCCGCAGGGCAGGGTTCGCGTGTGGCAGGAGATCCAGACACCAGGGAGGCCAGGAAGGAGTATGGATGAGGGGGCCGAGTGGAGCAGGATGACCGCCGGAGTTGACAAGGCCGAAGCCGCGGCCTGTAGTTGTGATTGCCGCCGCGGAGGAGCGCCGTGCCGCTCGGAACTCCTGTTCGATCAGAGGCCCACCGGGACAGGTCTGTATAGGTGTAGAGTCTTCAGGAGGTATGCCAAGTTGCTGCAGAAGATTGCTGAGAGACAGGATTAATGCGGATACAGGAGTATTGGACAGAGCTCGGGTCTTCCACATCCTACTCCATGCTGTAGCAGGCCACGCCCCCCCCTCCAACAAGCTTTAATCAGACACTGATAGAAGTCACAAGACTGCTATATACTGCTGATGAGAAAGGGTATTTAGCAGTTTATATTTGCTAAAATGATTGCATTTCCATGTTCTTTGTACTGTGGGAAACCAGATATAGCGAATGCAGGGTCCTGATTTAAGTAACACTTTAAGGAAGAAGTTAATCTCTTGTTATGGCAATTTATTAAAGGCAATGTGCAATGTTTTATTTATTATTGCCGGGACTAAAAAAGTATTTCTTTTTATTTCTGTAAGTCCTGAACATTCAGAAAATAATTCTGCATAAGTCTATGCAAAAATGAAAGAATCCCTATTTAATCAGTTATTTATCCATACAAAATCGTTAAATGAATTCAGTTAAACATTATCTAGTTGGTATTTTGTTCCAGCCTCCTACAGCACAATTCCCCGCACATCAACCTTTGAAATGAAAACAGGAAACGGCAGCACTTTTAGCCAATCAGGTTAATGGCATTCCATAGTAATGTGAACCTAACAAGGAAGGTGACTAAATGGAGGAGATCACATAGATCACATTAGCTTTCCATCGGTTTTGCATCTAAAACACACCCACAGCTAATAAGTGGTGAAGTGCCTGATCTCTAATGGCACAATGCTGTTTCTCAGAAGTATAGGGGGATATTTATAAATGAGACTGAGCTCTTCTAGTATCACTTGTTGTACTTGTAGTACTGTTTTGTACTGTGTGGTATAGTTGAAAAGTCTTCCCCTATGTTTATATCTTCATGGGTTCTCAAAAATAAAATAAATATTTAATATTTACCATTTTCTTGGATATTACAATATATAATGTACATTGGAAGTATGCCTTGGAAACATATAGCAGTATACCTTTTGTGGCAATTTCTTTTTGGCGTGATAATTTTATCATTTTTAAAGTGACTTGTTACTTGTCATGACTTGTGTGATCTACTTGACACCCGTTTAGTGTTAATTTAGTCTTTGTGTAGACACATGCCTAAAGGCTTGACATAGTTTTGGCATTGAGCCATGTGTGTAATGAGACTTTGAGAGCATGTTAAAGAATGTAAAAAGTGACCTGGATGCCCCCCCTCAACACTAGCTGTTCCTCTGCTAAATGTAATCAGAACTCTACACATATGTGTTAAGGAAATTACACGTCCAAAAAATGAAATATGGTCTTGATTAGCATTGGGAAACATTTACAGAAATTATCAGTTCCAGTAAAATAAGACTTTTTCCAACAAACACACTTTGGAAAAATGTTTAAATAAATTAAATTCAACCATTGGAATTGTGATAGAACATATCTATCAGAGTTGGCCTTTACATCGCTAGAGCTTACGTATCAGAGTTGGCCTTTTTCATTACTAGAGCATATCTATCAGTGTTGCCCTTTACATTACGAGACCATATCTATCAGAGTTGGCCTTTTTCAACATCACATGATTACAATTTGTTTGGAAGACTGTGTCATTAAGAAAATGTTAACAGCTCACCTGTGTTGTGCTGTTTTTTGTTATTAAAAGGTAAGCTCTAAGCAAACCGCCAAGTACACAACTGATTTACATACTGTATATTCTGTCTTGCCAATCAAAACATTTAATTCTATGTAACCAGTATTGTGATCCAGGCAACCCTGTCAGATAGCACAGACAGGTCCCAGATCTCTCTGCAGCCTATACAGAAGTTGAGCAATACAGTCAGATCTGGGACTCACCCCAGTCTGTAATTTGGGATGCAAGAGGTAGCAGTTCACTAGTAAGCTAGCTCATCTTTCTCTGCTCCTGTCAGAAACCTTCCACTGTTGTATGGATAGTGCTGAGCACCTCTAGTCGAAAGCTTCCAGTGTTGGATGAAAAGCTCTATGCAGTACAAACAGATACACCTTCTGTGAATAAACGTGGAGGGGACTGTGGATCCCTCATTGCTTTTAAAAAAATCTTGGGAGCCACAGTGTTTATATTAAAATGGCTGTATTCAAAATATCAAGTTGTAATTCCGCGTACACACGATCGTAAAATTTGGCCAGCAAAAGACCGATGAGAGCTTTTGGTCGGAAAATGTGACCGTGTGTATGCTCCATCGGACTTTTGCTGGCAGAATTCCTGCCAGCAAAAGCTTGAGAGCAGGTTCTCAATTTTTCGGTCGGATAAAGTTCCTATCCGAAAATGCGATCTTATGTACAATTTCCGACGCGCAAAATTCCTACACATGCTCGTAAACAATTTGACGCATGCTCGGAAGCATTGAACTTCATTTTCTTGGCTCGTCATAGTGTTGTACGGCACCGCATTCTTGACAGTCGAAAGTTCAGAGAATGCAGTGTATGCAAGGCAAGCTTGAGCGGAATTCCGTTGGAAAAACCATCCAAGTTTTTTCCAACGGAAAATCCGCTCGTGTATACGCGGCATTAGCCTAAGTTTATGTTAGTGACATGATACTATGTTGGATCCCTCATTGCTTTTAAGAAAAACTTGGGAGCCACAGTGTTTATATTAAAATGGCTGTATTCAAAATATCAAGTTGTAAGCCTAAGTTTATGTTAGTGACATGATGCAATGTAATATAGTTCATGCATGCTGCATACATTCAGATGTCCAAATAAAAAGAATAACGTGTCTTTTTTTATGTTCTAGGAGACATTTTGAGCAGATGGTGTCATATTTTAAAATGGACTCAGCGGAAGAGCTGGCTCACCACCTTGTGAAAGTAAAATCACATGTACGACAGAGTATGCTCCGAGATTTTTATGTCCATCATCACACAGAAGTGGCAAACTTATACCATGTGCATCTTCCACTTCCTGAAAGCGAGGAAAACAATGTTCCCAAAACTAAGGATGCTCAAATCAGATTGAAAAAAAAACTTAAAAAATCTCACTTACCCGATGAGGCCTTAGGGATGCATGCTAACACTAAAAGTAATGATGTAGAAATGTTGGATATTGATCATGTTGAAAGTGATTGCATTAAACCTTACAAGGAAATTGAAAGTCCTACTATCGCAGAGAAAGAAATGAAGTATCATAGCAATTATCTACAAAAGAAGAGTTTACCTTCTAGAGAATTTGAAATGGCAGAGCCACATACAAGTGCTACGTTTGACCAGATCAAGAATGTCCCGCAAGACAAAAAGAAAGATGAAGCAAACTTTGTCAGTGACTTGCTTGGCGATACATCTATACTTGATGATCTTTTCAGCAATGCCACTCTCCGTCAGTCAGCTGCCTTACCAGTAAGAACCCAGTATGAATTGATCACAGCTAAATCTAAGCACCGCTCTAAAGATTTCTGGGATATCCTTAGTGAACAAAATGATGAAAGTATCAACAGACTCACTGACTTATCTGTGATTGAAAAAGTTTGTGAGACTTCCATTGTGTCTTCAGTGGCTAAGAAAGAAAAGTGGAATGATTCCCTGTGGGTAAACAATGATAAATTTGTATGGAAGAAAACTAAAACAAGCAATCTGGAAGCTCCATCCTCAAGTAAATCATCTAATCCATAATGCATACAGGTTAAGACATTGATCAGGGTGATCTACCTCAAGCACGAAAGCAATCAAGGAAATCAAGCATTTCTACTCTGAAGCAGCATCTTTTTATTTCAGTGTTTTTTATCATGTATTACTAATGTGTTATACTAGAAAAAAAATGTTATACTTGACTGATGTTTGTCCAGAAAACAAAATCTGCAAAAGTGTTTGAAAAGATATATTTCTCCGGTTGCTGGTGAGATGTACATCCTTCCTTTACTTAGTATATTTAAAGCAAGTTCGACATCAGTGCTAATGGCTTCACTCTAACAGTGGAGATTTTATGAGCGTTTCCAGCAGTGCAAGCAATTACAAGGTAGGAGGATTATCAGTAGTCATATTCATGACCTCCTTAGTGCTTAGAATTGTATGGTAAAGTTAACTTGTGGTTCATTTTAATAGAATACACCACAAAATGCCTGCTATTACCTTAATTAATCATAAATGCTCATTGGACAGAGGAATGGCTGTGAATGTAGCCTAGGCATGAAATAGGAGAAAGCCAGCCACTAGTGAACAAAATAAAAAGTTGAAAAAAATCTGAGAAGAGCAAAGAAGATGGCTTTCTGGCAAATAGCAGGCATCTTGTCATTTCTAAATTAAGCCGGACCCTTGCATTTAAAAATGCAGTGTGAGGTCAGTTAAATCCTTTGGGTCATGCTAACAACAACACTACACAACCAAGATCACAGTCGCAGCTGGGGAAAAATGATGTCACTGAGACAAGGGATGGAACTAAAGAATCATCTGGAAGTGATGACATTTTCCTTATAGAAAACAGTACACTTTCAGGTGGCTATGGTCAGTCAATAAAGTGCTCAGTTGGGCCCACAGACAGCATTGCTGCATGTTTATTGTGGCTACCACTTAATGCAAAGCTGTGAGCTTAATTCTTAATTAAATGCTTCTCTCTCTCCTTCTGATCCATAGGCTTTTCCTGCTTTGTCCTGAGCTAAGAGCAATTAGGGTACCTTTCCACTGTGCAAATTAGTTTTGAAGTGACACTAAACTCTGGTTTAAAAAAAACATTCAATTAGAGTATGTATTCAACTCAAAAAGTACATTCTATTGCTCCCAGCCTCCTCCAAATCACAAAATTCCTTTTTGTTTTGGTGCTGTGATCCATCTTCAATTTACAGGGTGGTTTCATTTGTTCCCTGTGGTTCCACTATATGGAGGAACATAGACACCCTCTCTCTTGCTTTCTCTTGACATGTCCTGCTTGTTCCAAACAGATATGAGAGATAAAAAGAGAGATTCAAGTGCTTACGAGGACATTTTAAGGAGGCAAAACACCATAATAAATGATTTCAAGAAAAATAGATTATAGGGCCAATAAGTAATGAATGTGTATGGATTATTTTTGAAGAATTAGGATATTGTTTAGTGTCACTTTATTTCTGCAGAACAGAGATCGTGACATCACCTTCATTCAGAAAATACAAAGCTTCCTGTGAATGATTGAGCAGTACTCAGCACTACGCAATTGTGTTCCAGGAGGGGGGTGGAAGTCCCCATCCTGCTTCCAGAACACAGCACTGTATACTGTATGTATCTTATGCTACATAAACCAGAGTTTAGTGCCACTTTTAAACTAATTTGCCCAGTGGAAAGGTACCCTAATTTGCTCTTAACTCAGCACAGAAGGCACATCTGTTGGTGAAACAAATAGTTTATTTGGACCAGGTTGGTCTGACGGACCAAAACCGATGCTAGGGCAGCTATTGGCTATCAACTTCCTTATTTTAGCCATCACGTACGAATCCATCAGACTTTGATGTGATCTTGTGTAGGCAAGTCCGTTCGTTCGAAAGTCCGTCGGAAGTCCGTCAGAAAGACTATCAGACCTTTGTTGCCGAAAAGTCCGCCCGTGTGTACAGGGCATTAAAGTAATTTTAGCAAATAGTTTAACAGGTACCCACTACACAAAATGTTATGAGGTAATTGAATTAAGCCTTTAAATAGTAATATTTACATCTTGAGAAGGAGGGAAATCAAATGGTCAGTCATATAGCCAAATTACACCTTTAGTAAATACTACCAAAAAATACTACCATGGTTATACAGAATATAGAGTTGTAGCTGGATACAGCTTCCAACTACCATGTAAAAAGACCCCTAATAAAGTCTGCATTTGTTGTATGCATGCGTTTCTCACGCCTTGCTTTATTTTATTTGGCCTTACCAAACATTAAAACTTTAAGGTGAGCAGTCGTTAGAAAAAAAAAATGTTAAACTGATGGTCCAAAATAGTAGACACCATGTCGTAGCTGCTCATATCTTTAGTTCCTTGTAGTGCGCCATTCTCTGGGAATCTAGGAGCTACAAGTTCAAACAGAATTAAGTGTTTTACCATGCCACTTCATACTGCAGTGTGATGTATGTGCCACTCCATAAGTCTCAGAAGTGTTTACATTGCATTTTGGGATTTGAGGGGCATGCCAGAGACTTGTATTTTGCATATGGATTGCAGGATTGAGGGCTTTCAGTGTACTTTTCCAAGAATTGAGGCTGCATTCACACCTGAGCGTTTTCAGCTCATAAAACGTCTAAAAAACGCCCAACAAGCAAAATCCCATTAATTTCAATGGCACCTGTTCACATCTGAGCGTTTTGTCACCTGAAACAAAACGCCTGAAAAACGCCCTAAGCTCAGAAAAGAACATGAGCTTCTTTGTGGCAAATTACAGGCGTTTTTCTGCCTTTTACATTGGTTACCTGAACAAAATCGCGGTAAAAACGAGCGACTTTGAAATGCTCAGGTGTGAATGCAGACTCAGATTGGCTTTTCTTTGTAATTTTATATCAGTTGAACACTTTTTTTCTTTTGAAAATGTCTTTAAAACTCGAAGAAGGGACCACATTGTTTGCCATCAGGTCTTTTGTAAAATAATTGTCATTACTGTTCTTTGTTTTTTTGTTTTTCATTTTAAACACTGTGTCATATTGATGCAATAGCAATATTTTACAGGTTATAAAGTATGTTATGGAGTGTTTTATTTTACTGTTGCTTTTTTAATGTATTTATAGTTCCTCATTTAGGCCTCATTCACATGGGCATACTTAAGCCTGCATTTATGTGAAGGGCCATGTATGCCTGAATGGGATGCACAGGTCTGTCACAGACACAGATGCTGCTCCCAATCTGACATTTGTGTGGATGCTGTTTGGTGCACAAAGCTGGTGCATGGAGGGGCAGCACCCCACGCATCTGCTAAAATGCAGCGTGTTTCTCTTTGGGTCAAGAACACATGATTTTGAGCATGTTCCCCAGGCGCAGAGATGTGAACCTAGCCTTAAAGCGGTTCTAAAGGCAGAAGGTTATTTTATCTTAATACATTCTATGCATTAAGATAAAAATCCTTTAGTGAGCAGAAGCCCTCCTAATACTTACTTGAGCCCCATCTCAATCCAACGATGTTGCACGAGAGCCTCGGCTGTCCAGGACTCTCCCTCTTGATTGGCTGAGACACAGCAGTGGACGCCATTGGCTCCTGCTGCCGTCAGAGTCAGTGAACCAATGAGGAGGGAGGTGGGTAGGGCCGAGCTGCAGCTCCATGTCTGAACACACAGACAGAGCAGCCCTCGGCTCGGGTGATAGCAAGATGCTTGCTGTGGGGGGCAGGAGGGAGGCGCCAGGAGCAACAGTGAGGGACCCGGGAAAAGGAGGATCTGAGCTGTTCTGTGCAAAATCACTGCAGACAGCAGGTAATTATTACACGTTTGGTATTTTTAAACAAAAAAAAAAAACTTTAAGATCACTTTATTCACTTGTGTTATGTTGGCATAATGTTAAATATTTTTCAGGCATCCTAGATTTGTCAACTTAAATGTTGTAAAGCAGTTGCATGTGGATAGTTTGAAAACATGTAAAGTTACTGTATACTGTTTTGGTAGAGCAGTATTCAACATGAAATCCTGATTATAACTGCACTGATTATTCTAAATGTATACCAAGAATTGTGTAATTTTATTAAAAAGCAAAGACACAAACAATAGTTGTGTTTTTAATCTCCTTTTTTTTTTCTCTGTAAAGAATCATACAACCTGTATAAAAAATCTATTATGTTGCTTGTCTTTTGTGGGAGATGGGTCATAGTAAAAGAAAGCTGGAGGAGTGGAGGGTATTAACATGCATTTTCCTTCTTCATCTGTTTTTACTAAAATGTATTTTTTTTTACTAAATGTATATGATAGAAAACTTGAGAAGGAGCCTAAAATGTGTCTAGTAGAGCTTCTAGCCATTGTCTTTTACTTAAAGTGTATGCAAAGCCAAATATGTTTAAAACCAGATTAATTTTTGCTGTTTGTGTTCTTTTGGGAATGCCCTAGATATGTAACAAATTCTCCTTTTAGACAGCTGTGACCATAACAGGTGTCCTCCTTGGAAGTATTACTTACCTCTTGTTTTGGTGACAACTCTAAAATTAGGGGTTCCCCTCACTTTCTATTCCGGTGCAAATGGCCATTAAGACAAATAGAGAGGGAGAATCTACGTAGCTGTGACAAAGGCAGCTGTTTTATTTCTTCCACACACTATCCAAAGCTGGAAAAAAAAAACTATATTCTAAATAGTATCCATGAAATGATCATTGCATTATTATTAATGAATTCATTAAAAAAATTTAAAAAGTTCTGTTTTTAAAGACCCTCAAAAAAGCAAAGTTCTTTGTTTTTGTTTGTCAGTAATGATTTGCGCAAACTTAACACCATGCTACCTACTCATGATTATTACCCACTATCTTCTAGTAGTGATGTACCAATGAGTTGCTTTCATACAGTGATTGACAAAATAAAATTTCAAGTCACACTCTGCTGCAATATTATCCTGCTTATTGTATATGTCTGCAAGGGAAAAAAAGTCACAAACTGTAATATAAAGGTTAGTTTTTATGTACAGTGGGGACGGAAAGTATTCAGACCCCCTTAAATTTTTCACGCTTTGTTATATTGCAGCCATTTGCTAAAATCATTTAAGTTCATTTTTTTCCTAATTAATGTACACACAGCACCCCAATATTGACAGAAAAACACAGAATTGTTGACATTTTGACAGATTTATTAAAAAAGAAAACTGAAATATCACATGGTCCTAAGTATTCAGACCATTTGCTCAGTATTTAGTAGAAGCACCCTTTTGATCTAATACAGCCATGAGTCTTTTTGGGAGAGATGCAACAAGTTTTTCACACCTGGATTTGAGGACCCTCTCCAGTTCTGTCAGGTTGGATGGTAAACGTTGGTGGACAGCCATTTTTAGGTCTCTCCAGAGATGCTCAATTGGGTTTAAGTCAGAGCTCTGGCTGGGCCATTCAAGAACAGTCACGGAGTTGTGAAGCCACTCCATTATTTTAGCTGTGTGCTTAGGATCATTGTCTTGTTGGAAGGTTCGGCCCAGTCTGATGTCCTGAGTTCATTAAAAACCAAAGGATCAGTATTTTTTGGAGACAAGTGGATTATACTGCTGCTTACAGGAGGTTTGATGGTAGCAAACAAAGCAGTTTGTCAGCCAGCTATAACCTTCCAACTCCCATCATGCTCCAGTTGTGTGGAAAAGCTATAGCAGGAGTGGATCATAAAGGCAGAGGGGTGGGACCCATGTCCTTTAACAAACTCCAAGAGAAGGATTTTACAGTAAGTACATAAATCCTATTTTCCTTATAGTTTATTATGAGACACAAGAAAACAAAAGTGTAGCGCTAAAAAAAGTTTAAAATGTCCAATGTCAGGATAAAAAATAAACCAACAGTTCTGGGTATAGAATGTGGGAGGAAATCCTCCATATGTGTGTTGATCCTAATGATAGGGAGTCCTCAGAAGTTATGTGACTTCAGACAAGGAGCACATCAACAGGTATATGACATCTGGAGTGAAGACAGACACACCACCACCGACAATGAAGAGGCTTACCATGTCTAATGGACCCAAAGGGGCATACGCCGAGTTGGGTCAGACAAGGCTTAGGTGGTCAGTGGCTGTAGATGATCCAGAGGGATGGTGTTCTTGGGATGAACCATAGGCTGGTGTGTCCCTCAGAGTGGTATTAGGAACCCAGTAGTGGTGATGACAAATAGGAAAGAAGGAGGAAAGGCCACATAGTGTAAATTCATAAACAAATGTAGAATTTATTAAAAATTTAGACATACACTCACATGTAAATTCTTTTTAAAACAGCGCTGTGAAAATGTGGCGGCAGTGGGGTCCTACCCCTCTTAGACGTCGTCTAAGATTATGAGACACAAGATCGGTATTAGTTCTTAGACGAACCGGACATCCAAAAGCAGTCCAACTGAGGGGTGGGCAACACGGAAAAAAAAAAATGCTAACAAGACCTCTAACAGGGTAACACTGGGGTAGCTTGCAGCTCAAGAGCTACCTGAAAGACCTCAGGTCCAAATCAAACATCAGAAGAGGCCTGAAAATCCAAGCGAAAACTTGGTAAACTCTTGAACAGAATACCAGGCGGAAGCCTTGCAATTTTAAAAAACAAGATGCCGGATGCTAAAGCCCAAATGGCACTCGCTGATCTAGCAGAGTGTGCCTGACAGGAAAAGGTGGAACCCTCATCCTAAACCTATAGCTGAATAATAAGCGACCTAAGCCACCTAGGAATTGAGGAATGAGAGGCAGGCTGTTCCTTACTGGGACCTTCAGAAATGACAAAAAGGGGGTGAGTCCAATGGAAATAAGCCGCAGCCCAGAGATAAACTCTCGAACACCACATCCAAATAATGAAGGGATATCTTCTTGAGATGTACCAGGACATTGCAGAAAGATGGAGCACGATGCCCTGATTAAGGTGCATGGGATAGCCACCTTAGGCTTCATGACAACCTCTTCTTTGTGTGATACAAGGAACGGTGTTCTGTAAAAGATAAAGTTGCTAGCTCAGAAACTTGCCTCACAGAGGTGATGGCAACATGAAAGCTACCTTGTACTTCTAGTAGACAGAAAAATCCCTCTGATAGGTTCAAAGTGTGGATTAGAAAAGCCAATGGAACCAGATTGAGTCACGGGTGGACACACAGATACAGCTGCATGAGCAACACCCTGGACAAAGGCTTTTACCAAACACTGAGAGGAAAGCAGTCTTTGAATAGAATCGTGAGGGCCAGTATCTGGACTATTAATGACACTCAAAGCCAAATGTTGACCAGGCCAGACTAATAAAAGGCCAGGGTGCATCCCATAGAGTATCTCCTAGGATAGAAATTACTTGCCTTGTACCATGAGAAGTACGCTTTCCATGTGCAATGGTAGACCTTGTGAGAGAATGACTTCCAAGTTTTCATTACTGTAGTAGTACTGGAATCTCTGGACTTCAACAGCAATTTAGTAAAGCCAGCAACTGTGAAGCAGGGTGATAAACTGGTCCTCAGACAGAAGATTCATGTCACACTCATCTGTTCAATGCTCCAGTGCAGGGTCATTCCCTATGTGTGCAACCACCAGCTTTCTGATCCCTACAACCCTGCAGCCAATCACAGAGGGGATACTGTCTTAAAAGGCTAGCATGCGGTTTGCTCAGTGTTCGAGCAATGCATCCACACACTAGCAGCCGAACCGCCTGTTTCCCAATGCCTTTCAGTGTTGTCTCTGTGACCCCCAATGTTCCCAGTGTCTGTGCAGTCTGTACCAAGCTCATGTGTGCCCCCATCAGCATTCCTCATTGTTAAGTGCCAGCCTTATGTTCCCAGCATATCCCAGGCAGCACCCAGCCTTGTGTTCCCAGCTTATCCAAGCCTGCATCCAGCCCTGTGATCCCAGTGAACTCCAGTCTGTACCTTGTGCCTGTGACCCTGAGACTGCTCCTGTGATCTTCATCTGTTTCCCTGCCTGTATCCTACTCCCAGGACCCTTCCATTCATGATAATGCTAGGGGCCGATTTATAAAGCTTAATATGTTCTAATTTAATAAAGGAAATGATGGTGTTTCCCTCAAAATGGCATCAATTGTATTTCTTTGTTTTTCCCACTTTTGTTTATCAGATTTGTCTACTTTTCTCTTTAAAGCTGAACTTTGGGCATAAAAAAATTAATTCAAATATATATTCTGTACTAATCTCTAAAATATATGTCCACTGTGTGCATCAAATGGTGGTGTCAGCGGGGAGTATTGATATTTTTAAAAGACTCTTGAACATGCATCTTGGTGAACACAACATACAGGGATATGGGAAATGATTATCAACAGTGACACACGTACACCTACACAGGTTGAACTGTATGGACTATTGTCTTTATTCGACCTTACCTACTATGACCCTGTGCACTTGTGCCAGCATTGACACTTCCCTCTCATGACATCCTTGATAAGGTTGTCCAGAGAGGCACCAAAACATACTGCGGAGAACATTGCTACTGGACTAAAAAAAAATTTAAATTAATGAAATATGCAAATTAAAGTTGTAGCTTACTATACAGACAATGCAGCTCATATGGCCTAGGACCATACACTTATGCAACTGGTGGCACGTGCCTTGCTTTGTGCACACTTTAAATTTAGTTGTGCAAAGTAGCTTGGAGATAATTGGGAAAACCAAGGTCAAATCAATAGTTGAATATTTTAAGCGCAGTCCACAGGCATAGACAAACTACACAGTATTCAAAGGCAAATGAATTATCCTGTCATAACTCTAAAACAAGACTGTCCAACACGTTGGAACACAACTTTTGAAATGTTTCAAAGTGTTTCAAGGATGAAAGAGCCTCTTCAAAGCGCCTTTAGCCATCCTGAACCCAAATTCAGTTCAACAACTAACAAACGAAGACTAGTACAATATTGATAAGTCTTTTGAAATCCTGTCAGTTTTTGAAAAAGTCAACAGGGAAATGAGCAGTGAAAAAAATGTCACTTTATCAAAGATAGCATTGCTTAGCAAAGCACTATTGAATCACCGTCTCAGATTGAAAGAATCTGAAATGGAGAGTGACATTTTTCTGCTTTCATAACAAAACTGGCAGATGAAGTGTCAAGTCGAATGGGCAAGAAGTATGGTGATTTGGGTGTGGTACTGGAGGCAACACTGCTAGATCCCAGATATAAAAATGATGGTTTTCCAAAAGATGGTCAGTGTTCAAACAAAGGAAATCATCATAAATAAGCGCTGTGCAATAAAAGGAATAAATAGAGAGCCCGAAGAACAGACAAGTCAATCTGTTCAGCCAACCATTCAGTCCACTGACCTTGGGACCTCTAGTTCCAGACCTATGTCTACAATCTGGCAGGAATTTGATGAAACTGTAGCTAACATGGTCCAAAATCAAGTGGATAATCCACAAGATTCAAGCATTATTGAAATTGATAAATACTTGAGCATGCCACTACTATATAGAGAGTAATAATGTTTTTTAATGTTCAGGTCAGGATCCATTTAAACTTCATGTTTTTGGTGTGCCAGAACAAGATATAATTATTTGTATTTATGCTTATGTTATGTTTTCGTATATTTCAAGGTGTCTGTATACAATGACTAATAACTAGGGAAGAGAGCCTCACCATGCCAACATCCAAAATATATATTCAAGGATTGACCAAGTCAAAAAATTAGTGCACTTTGTGGGCACATAGCGAGAGAGAGAGAATCAGTAAAAAAGTATAAATGTTATTACAACATAGCTAAAAAACATATAAACAACATACAAACAACAAGCTGTATGGACAGAGTTACCCAATAATGCAGTTATAGAGGACTGAACCTATGGTACAAAGATTAATTTAACACTGTATCAAGGTAAAAGAAAAATTTCTGATCCAGTAATGCCTCCAAAAACTCTCGTCAACGCATTTCACTAAAATATTAGCTTCCTCAGGACAGATACTGGGTAGGTGCTGGTATGTTTAAAAACAAATGTACAAGTATTCAATGTAGTATATATCTATACAAGTATGAATTATGATTGTTACAACATTTATTATAAATTTTATTACAAAAAAAAAGGGGGGGGTGCAGCGTTAATACTGTTTAAATTCCTAATTTTGAGTGAAAAAAGAGGAATAATTAAAAAACAGCCAAAATTCTGAAATGGCGAAAACAATCTGAAAATAAAAAACTAAAGCATAGTTTCAACCCGAAGAGTTGGAATAACTGTAAAGAAGTGAATAAACAATATACCAGTAATCACCAATATCTTGCTATGAGGTAGATATAGAATGATGAAGTGCTCTAAAAATTAAATAGCCTAATAAATAAGTATTAAGAATGCCTTTAGAAATACATATATAAACAATAACCAAAAAAATATATAACCAAAAAAAAAAAATTTTATTATTTGATGAAAAATAAAAAATGGTGAAGGAAAAACGTGTAAGAAAAGAAAACTATAGCAAAGTCCCAAAAAGTGATAATTGAGAAATTGATACAGTCCCAAATTGATAATCGTGTGATGGAAGGTTAACCAGTAGATTTTCATAAAGGTGTGCACAACAAGATATCAGAAAGACCATGAAGTGGAACCCCTGCTCCGGAAGGTTTGACACCCAAGTGAGTTTATAATCTTACCGACTCAAAAGACCATCAAGGCAGTCACACCTAGCCCAGGGAATTCAGTCTCCCAAAAACCTGTATGGATTTCTAAAGCTGCTGGATCCGTGTCACTCAAAAGACATAAGCAAGAAAGGCTCCCATAGTGTAGTATTTGAGTAAAAATTTAATGGGCTAAAAGATATTGCACTTACAACATAAAACTTTCTTTGTGCAGTAAATCACATTAGATCAGAATGACGGCGTGTCATCAGGCTTCCTCTGCTCGCTGCCCACTGTAACCATCATATACCTGCCCATTTAATAACTTGGTCCAGTATCCATGGGCCATCTTTTGATACTATTGGTAAGTACCATTTGTATATACTCTCTGGATATCTTCTTTTGTAATTTTTCTCTATTATATATACCCTATCTAGAGGGTCAATATCTGATTATTGACTTGGTTTATTTTTAGATATTGTATTGAACACGCTTATAGTGGGAATTTGTGACCACTTACCGATGTGTGCGATTTGTACTCAAATACCTATACATGACTACTATATACCAGGTGAGAGCTAAGTCTAATATAAATCAGTCTTTGAATTGGGGGACTTTTATAGCAGCACCTTAATCTATAAAACATATGTTTGTTGTTTTTTTGTTTTATTTTGTGGTATCTACTATAGACCACATGATCTTTTCGGTTGTTTGTTAGTTTGGTCAAGTTCTCCAACACCTTGAGCCACACGTTTACCAGGCAAGCATACACGTTTTGTTTATGTTTATATGTAATTAGTCTCTGTGTATATGTACTCCTCCTGGAGAAATGTTGTAACAATCATAATTCATACTTGTATAGATATATACTACATTGAATGCTTGTACATTTGTTTTTAAACATACCAGCACCTACCCAGTATCTGTCCTGAGGAAGCTAATATTTTAGTGAAATGCGTTGACGAGAGTTTTTGGAGGCACTACTGGATCAGAAATGTTTCTTTTACCTTGATACAGTGTTAAATTAATCTTTGTACCATAGGTTCAGTCCTCTATAACTGCATTATTGGGTAACTCTGTCCTTACAGCTTGTTGTTTGTATGTTGTTTATATGTTTTTTAACTATGTTGTAATAACATTTATACTTTTTTACTGATTCTCTCTCTCTCTCTCATTATGTGCCCACAAAGTCCGCTAATTTTTTGACTTGGTCAATCCTTGAATATAATGACTAATAACTATTTTTGCTGTATTGCAGAGATTATAGAACAGTTATTAAGTGTTCTTGCATAGCAAGACCACTTACTGTTATCTCACATATATATTATTCTTATTATTATAGCCAAATTTACCACCCTAACTCCTCCCACAGTTTTTACACTACATAGACAAGTAATATACCGAAACGTGCGGATTGTTCCCGAATGGTGTGCTATTACTTTGTGGAACGTTTCGCCGAATGGTTCACAAAATATCGTCATTTTTGCGGCGAAATTGGTCCCATAGGAATGAATGGGGAAACTAGAGTGGGAGATGACAAAAGCTGAAAAATCAGAACATGATTTCTAAACTGCCGCCACTCCCTCATTTTCAAGCCCACCTACACAAATCTTATATCAAAACGTTCAGCTATCCCTGCTGCCACTAAACATGTCCACGGCTAAGCCATAGTCCTGATAGTTTTCACAATATGACCATTTGTTTGTAACTCACGCCGTCCATTGACATTCATTGAAACTACACTCTAGCCCCCTCCAAATTTGAAGGGCAATTTCTAAACTGCGACCGTGCCTTCATTTTTAATATTTCACAGACATACTATACATCAAAATCTAGGTCTGGGTCTTGTGATTCTCACAATATAAAGATCTTCGCTGTAGGATGTATAGTTTTTAAAATACGGCCATTTGTTTAGAGGTCATTTCAGGAAATTTTAGCCATTAATCAGAGTGTACTGTTAGTGTTTGTTTTGTTGCCATGGTTACCAAAGCTTCTGTTATACACAGGGGGGGAAGGTGGCTGGAGCATCTCAGCTGATTACAGAGCCCGGGGGAGGGGACAGACACACCATGTACTGATTTATAATAGAGGAATATGATGGGGCAGTTTTGATGGGGTAATTCTGATGGGGCAGTTTTGATGAAGTAGTATTTGGGAAGCATAAACAGGGCATGAGCGTTGCTAGGAAACAGTGGTTGTAAACACAAGATGCTGAGACACCCCAAATGCATGTGACTTCATCTGCTAGACTTGATAATGCTTGTAGACTCCTCCCACAGTTTTCACACTACAGAGACAAGTAATATACCGAAACGAGCGGATTGTTCCCGATTGGTGTGTTATTACTTTGTGGAACGTTTCGCCGAATGGTCCACGAAATATCGTCGTTTTTGCGGCGAAATTGGTCCCATAGGAATGAATGGCAAAATGTTCAAAAGGAAATGTTGCTAGGAAACAGTGGTTGTAAACACAAGATGCTGAGACACCCCAAATGCATGTGACTTCATCTGCTAGACTTGATAATGCTTGTAGACTCCTCCCACATTTTCCACACTACAGAGACAAGTAATATACCGAAACTTGCGGATTTTTCCCGATTGGTGTGCTATTACTTTGTGGAACGTTTCGCCGAATGGTCCACGAAATATCGTCGTTTTTGCGGCAAAATTGGTCCCATAGGAATGAATGGCGAAATGTTCAAAACTAGAGTGGGAGGTGACAAAAGCTGACAACCCCATGATCAGCCAAAACATTATGACCACCCCATGATCAGCCAAAACATTATGACCGCCCCATGTAAAAAAAAAAATATTTTTGAAAAAAATAAAAATTAATTTTTGAAAAAAAAAATATTTTTGAAAAAAAAATATATTTTTGAAAAAAAAATATATTTTTGAAAAAAAAATTACTTTTGAAAAAAAAATCATTTTTGAAAAAAACAAAATTCATTTTTGAAAAAAAAAAATTTCATTTTTGAAAAAAAAAAATCATTTAAAAAAATCATTTTTGAAAAAACAAAAAAAAAAATCATTTTTGAAAAAACAAAAAAACAAAATCATTTTTGAAAAAAAAAAATCACAAAGCTCTGAGGGGAATTATAGCTCCTCTCACACAGCTCTAAGGACAATTATAGCATTATAGCTCCTCCCACACAGCTTGGAGGGAAGTTATAGCTCCTCCAATACAGCTTTGAGGGGAATTATAGCTCCTCCCACACAGCTCAAAGGGGAATTATAGCATTATAGCTTAGCATTATAGCTCCTCCCACACAACTCTGAGGGGAATTATAGTTTCTCCCACACCGCTGTGAGGGGAATTATAGCTCCTCCTACACAGCTCTGAGGGGAATTACAGCTTAGCATTATAGCTCCTCCCACACAGCTGAGGAGAATTAGAGCTCCTCCCACACAACTCTGAGAGGAATTATAGTTTCTTCCACACCGCTGTGAGGGGAATTATAGCTCCTTTTAAACAGCTCTGAGGGGAATTATAGCTTCTCCCACACAGCTCTGAGGGGAAATATAGCTTCTCCCACACAGCTCTAAGGGGAATTATAGCTCCTCCCACACAACACTAAGGGGAATTGTATCTCCTCCCACACAGCTCTGAGGGGAATTATAGCATTATTGCTCCTCCCACACAGCTCAGAGGGGAGTTATAGCTCCTCCCACACAGCTCTGAGGAGAATTATAGCTCCTCCTCCAACACAACTCTGAGGGGAATTATAGCTCTTCGAACAAAGCTCTGAGGAGAATTATAGCTCCTTCCACAAATATCATCATGCCATCTAAAGGAAAGAGATCTAAAGCTGCAAAGATACGCTGGACTAAACTGGATCCGGAGCCCCACAGCAGCATAGTGGATATGGAGGTTTGTGACAGTGAATGTGCCCAGGAGGTACATAGTGAACCTGTGGTGTCATTTTCATGTTCAACTCAGTGTCAAGTTCAAGAGCACAGTGACAGTGTGATGGGCACTTCTGAAAACCATGGCATGCAAGAACCATGTGTACCAAGTGAGATTTCTGTGCAGGCATCATTTCATCAGGGTCATCATGGCTATGGAAGGTTAAGGAACAAACAGTGTACATGCATGGCTCTGACATTTTTGGCATACCACAGTGAGCTTGATGATGTGAGAAAGGGTGATCTTGATCAAATACTGAAGAAGGGCAACAGCTTGTATGGCTCAACAATAAAACAGCTAAAACAAAGAAATGTCTATCAGCATCAACACTTGACAATGGAAGAAGTGCCCCTCAGAGTCAACACTGACAAATATGAGTATAACATTGTTAAATCTCCAGTGTTATCGGGATGTATGAGAGACACGGTAGACGGTGACAACCAAGGTTGGTTTGTTGACCTCTCCACAAGACTTCAGTGCCTCAATGCAGATGTTACACATGCACTTTTTATAGTAGTGCCATATTGCATTGCATTGTTCAGAGACAAGTCTGGGAGATATGGACTGTTTGATTCTCATAGTCGAAATAAGGATGGACTTCCTGCCACTGGAAAAGGAAAAGCTGTTATGATCACTTTTACACATTTGAGTGATATGGGGGCAAGGATTTATAAGTTGTATGAATTGCTCCTTACAGACACCAGAGGCCCTATTGATGGACTGCAGTATGACTTCATGCCAGTCTCATTTCATCGTGCAAGACGTCTGTCAGATGGTTTGCTGTCCCCACTGGTGCAATCTGACAAACCACATAATGCAAAGCATGTGGAGAACAAAGTGACACAGATGACCAAAGATGTAACACACACTGGATTCCCAGCCAGCAAGCATTCTCCACGGTCAGTTGATGGGAAATCCTCACAGGGCATATGGAAGGACAGTAAGGCATTGTCCAAATTAAATGCACAGAGACGACAAAAACTGAAGACAAGACACAGAAATGAAAGAAGGCGTGATTTCAAGGCTACAAAGATGTCTGTCACCAATAAGAAAAGGACATACATCACCAGCCGATACAGAGCAGATGCTGATTTTAAGTTGAAGCAGAAGCAATATATCATTCGCAAATATGCAACAGATGCCAATTTCAACTTGAAGCAGAAGCAATACATCACCAGAAAATATGCGACAAATGCAGATTTCAATTTGAAACAGAAGCAGTACACCACCAGAAAATATGCGACAAATGCAGATTACAACTTGAAGAAGAAGCAATACATCACCAGAAAATATGCCACAAATGTCGATTTCAAGTTGAAGCAGAAGCAATACATCACCAGAAAATATCATAATGATCCTGCTTTCAGAAAACGTCACTTGCAACATTGCATGAGTTACATGAAAATGAAGCGTCAAACTCAAGCAGATTTTCGCATAACCCATAAGATGCAATGTGCCTTCAAAATAAGAATGAAATACAGACGATGGACTCGTGTCATGCGGGAATGCAGTCAACCAGTGGACAACAGCCTAATTCAGACAGCTATATCCACTTTCCATGAATGCATTAAAGCTGGGCCAACATTTGTGTGCACGATGTGTCATCGCACCCTTTTCCCTAACCAAGTGAAACATTGCATTCACAGCAATTACAAGAAGAATCTACACATTGTTGCTGCCTGTTTGACAGGGAAATATGTCCATGTGTGCAACAATCACTGTCAAGGACCTGAACAATGCACCGTACCAGATGAAAGGACCAAAGAATGGATTTGTCACAACTGTGATTTACATTTAAAAGCAGGACACAAATCATCCATCGCTGTAGCTAACAACATGGAGCTGGCGCCCATTCCCCCAGAGCTCTGCGATTTGAATGTGCTGGAAAGACAACTTTTGGCCAAAATACTGCCATTTGCCAAGATCATCACACTTCCCAAAGGTCGACAGGCAGCTATACATGGCGCTGTAGAGTGTGTGCCATCCGAGGTGGAAACCACGGTCAATACTCTACCAAGATCGCACAGCAAATCCCAGTTACACAGAGTCAAGCTGAAAAGACGTCTGACTTACAAAGGCCACCAGCTGTTTCATTATGTCAACATGGGAAATGTAGTAGCAGGTCTGTCAAAACTCATTGACACACACCCCGACTACAGTGACATTTCAATTAGAGTGGATGAGACAATCGCTGATGATGATGATAATGATGATGGGATGGAACTCGACAGTTGTGACGAAACTGAAATGATGGAGATACTTGAACGCATCGAAAATTGTGATCCATCAGAGGTACAGTCTGCATGTTTACCGGCTGCTTCTGAGCAACAGGAAGGCCATGACCAACAACCTCCCAATGCAGAGGATGAGAAGGATACACTAAGACCTGGAATTGGCCTAGACAGTTGTTTGCAGCCATCTGACCTTGGAGAGGAAGCACTGACACACGGTGATGGAATATTCAGCATTGCACCTGCACAAGGAAACACACCTGTCAGCTTCTTTAAAGTTCCTAGGCTTGAGGCAATGGCTTTCCCTGTTCAGTTCCCTACTGGACAGAATACATTGGACCAGGCAAGACAAGTCAAACTGTCCCCGAGCATGTATTTCAATGCAAGGCTTTTTTGTGTTGATACTCGTTTTGCAAGAGACACAAGCTACCTCTTCTTTGTGCAGTTTGTCACAGAAACACACATGGCCAAAAGCAGCATGTCCATCCAGTTAAGGAAAGGAAAACCCAATACCAGGGATGGACGGAAAATATCCAACAAGCTGCTACAGGACAAGTGTGAGGTTGAGAGGTTGGTGCGAAACCGAGATGCCACAAGGTTCATGTAACCACTGAGAGGGAGTCCAGCTTACTGGGATAAAAATCTGAAGAATTTGCTAGCCATGGTCAGACAATTGGGTAAGCCAATATTTTTTCTTACCTTCTCTGCTGCAGAATTCAGATGGCCAGAGGTAATAACGGCAATAAAGGCACAACAAGGTCAAAAGGTGGATTTTGCGGGGCTAGACTGGGCTGAAAAGTGTGACATTCTTCGAGGCAACCCAGTGACCACCATGCGCATGTTTGACAAACGGGTTGATGCTCTGATGCGAGAGCTGCTGTTGGGTCCTGCACAGCCAATTGGTGAAGTTATCGATTACTTTTACCGGGTTGAATTTCAGGCGAGAGGGAGCCCTCATATACATTGTCTCTGTTGGGTAGCAGGAGCTCCTATATTTGGACAAGACAGTGATGACAAGGTGTGTGCCTTTATAGATCATAACATCTCATGCCAGCTGCCTGATGAAGCCAAACAGGCCTTACTTCACAGATTTGTAACAGAACTTCAAATGCACAGCAGATCTCATTCAAAATCATGCAAGAAAGGTAACAGAGTATGCAGATTTGGATTTCCAAAGCCACCTATTAGAAAAACGAGGATAACTTACCCGATGCCAGAAGAACAAGGAGATTGTGCAATGAAACCACAAGCAGCCAAAAACAAACTGAAACCAGTCTGGGATTTGCTTAATAACCCAAAAGTGCAGCTTGAAGACATGTCACAGCTACTGGCACAGTGTGATATGACTTTGAATCAGTACAACTCCTACATTCAGGCATTGACCTCCTCAAGCGTGATTCTAATGAAGCGTGATGTCAAGGACTGCTGGGTGAACAACTATAATCCACATTTGCTGACGGCCTGGAACGCCAACATGGACATCCAGTACATTCTTGATGAGTATGGTTGCATCATGTACATGTTGTCCTACATATCCAAGCCAGAACGGGAGCTGAGTGACTATCTCAAAACAATAGTCAAAGAAATGAGCCCAGAAACAGCGACAGAACGAGAAGAAATGAAAGAGGTTCTTCAGGCTTATTCAAAACACAGAGAGGTCAGCGCCCAGGAGTCTGTGGCCCGTACGTGCAGCCTGAAAATGAAGTCTTGCTCACGTGAGGTTGTTTTTCTGCCAACTGGTGACAACGCACTGAAAATGAGTCTCCCGCTCAGTGCATTGCAGAACAAACCAGCCGATTCTCTTAATATGTGGATGACGAGTTTTGTCGACAAATACAGAGCCAGACCTGAAACACCAGAGTTTGAGTCCATGTGTCTGGCAGACTTTGCATCCCATTACAGGGTTGTCTATGGCAAGCAGAAGGAAGATGGCAAGCAAAAGGAAGACAGCAAGCGTGTCAGCCTATTGAATGAAATGGGAATGATTCAAAAACGCACGAGAGGGAAGCCTGCAATCATCAGGTACGCACGCTTCTCAGAGAAGAAGGACCCTGAGAACTACTACGGCAGACTGCTTAAACTGTACCTCCCCCACCGTTCAGAGTCATCACTGAAAACTGTAAGGTTCCCAACACACCAGGATTTTTACAAAGGCGCCTGTGTGAGCTTACCAGGAGAAGAAGCAATCCAAGCAGTGTCTGCAATTGTTACCAGCAACCAAAAGAAGTTCGAACAACACAACAAAATTGTGGAACAAGTCTTGGATGACTTTGTAAAAAACGGACCTGTTGAAGATGCTTGGAACACCTTTGCCCCAGAAGCTGAGTTGGATAGGTTGGAATGTGTAGAGGAACGCAAAGAAGGGGAGCCACTTCATGAGAATGAACAAGATGATGTTCCGGAGTATACACGTCACAAACAAACAGGTGGAATTGCGCTTACTGTGAAAGCCCCACAAATGTGCCCTGATTTCCTTCGGAAAATGTACAGAAACCTTAACCGGACACAAGCTCAGACATTCTACTCAGTTTGTGACTGGTGCACTAACCGTGTGCGTGGCCTAAATCCTGACCCATTCTATTACTTTGTCACTGGTGGTGCAGGGACAGGCAAATCACACCTGATAAAGTGCATCTATGCTGAGGCGACAAAGATACTCTGTAAACTTACCAGACTACGTGAGGAAGCAGACATATCCATGCCCAGCGTTTTACTAACTGCATTTACAGGAACAGCAGCTTTCAACATTTCAGGCAGCACATTGCATTCTCTGCTGAAGTTGCCAAGAAGCTTGAAGCCACCCTACCAAGGACTTGGAAATCTAATAGATGAAGTGAGGGCACAGCTGTCAAATGCGGAGATCATTGTTATTGACGAGGTGTCAATGATTTCAAAGCCCCTGTTTGCCTACATCAACTGGAGATTACAGCAAATCAAAGGCAGTAAGAAACCTTTTGGTGGTATGTCAGTACTAGCAGTAGGAGACTTTTACCAGGTCCCCCCGCTGGGAAAAAGTAAGCCACTCTGCGTGTTTGAGGAAAATACCAATGACGTCTGGAAAGACAACTTTCAGATGATCACGCTGACAGAGATCATGCGACAGAAGGAAGACATTTCATTTGCTGAGCTTTTGAATAGAATCAGAGTCAAGCAGAAGACTGGCACCTTAAGCAATGATGACAAAGCTCTGCTTGCTCAGGCTTTTACAGATCCCACCCACTGCCCTAATGACGTGCTACACATATTTGCCACCAACAAAGAGGTTCACAAACATAATGCTGCAACTGTGTCTGTTCTCCATTCAAACGTCACCAACATAGATGCCGACGATTACAGAAAAGACCCTAAGACAGGAGTGATGCTGAGGCAACACCAAACTTTCAAAGGACACAAAGACAATCTGATTGACACACTGCAAGCAGCTGAAGGTGCCCGTATCATGATCACAAGAAACATTGATGTAGAAGACGGGCTTGTTAACGGGACATTTGGCAAGATTGCAAGAATAATCATCCAGACTGAGAATGGTGCTACTACGGTAAACAAGCTTGGGCTTGTGCTGGACAATCCAAATGCAGGACAGAGATACCGTAACAAGTCGTCTTGTGATGCTGACAACTTGGTGTACATAGAAAGGGTAGAGGAAAACCTGAGACAGAAAGGAGTTGTTCGCAGGCAGTTCCCCCTGAAGTTGGCTTTTGGATGTACGATTCATAAGTGTCAGGGGATGTCGATACAGTCGGCAGTGGTCTCATTGAAACGGGTCTTCCAACCGGGAATGGCCTATGTTGCTCTGAGTAGAACGACTACACTACAAGGACTGTACATAACCGACTTTGATGAGAAGAAGATCTTTGCTGATCCTGAAATCACAGCTTCCCTGGATTCAATGAAGAATGCATCACTGGAAAGTGTTATGCCCCTCTTAAAGTTTCTACAGACAACAGACAAACAGCAAACATTAACAATTATCCATCACAACACGGAAGGATTACCAGCTCACATTGAAGATATCAAATCTCACCATGAGTTGACACTTGGAGATGTTTTATGTTTCACTGAAACTCATCTCTCAGGCTCTTCTGTTGCTGAAAGTCTCCAGCTGGAGGGCTACAACCTGTTCAAACGCAACAGACACCTCTCGTACACAAACCTTCCTGACATTGCAAGTAAAAGTGGCGGAGGTGTCGCCTTGTATGTCAGAAACCATTTCAAGGCCTATGAAAAGCAGTATCATCACAATGTGACTGACTTGGAGTTCTTGGTTGTCAAACTGGAGTCCCCTGTACAAGCTTTGATCGCTGTCGTTTACAGGCCACCGGATTACAGTATTGGCCAATTCCTTACTAACCTGCTGGGCCTCTTGGAATCTTTGGAAATAATGGATTGCCAACCTATAATACTCTGTGGAGATTTCAATGAAGATTTTCTGTGCAGAGAAAAGAAGCCAATATCTGACCTTCTTCACTCAAGAGGATATACTCAACTGGTCTGGGCAGCCACCACAGAAAAAAACACACTGTTGGATCACATTTACATCTCCAGGGTGCAGCAGTGTCTCCAGTCAGGAGTACTGCACAGTTATTACAGCTACCATTATCCTGTGTATTGTGTTTTGAGCAGTGGTTGTGAACACGCTTAGAGCCTGTATAAACAGGGCATGAGTGTTGCCAGGAAACAGTGGTTGTGAGACAGTGGTCATCAAACAGATAAAGTGGCAATGAGGGTCAGTTTACGTGGCCATAGTTATGTGGGACCATTTACAATTAGCTAAACATCATTCTCTATATTTCATGTTCGGTGTACTTGTTAGACACTGAACTCACTTACTCCCCCCCATCCATCACAGACATCTGTCCTCATCATATAGTAAGAGGAATACCGCGCTGTAGTGCACCCAAAAAGGGTACCTGTTCGTGAAATATTGTGAATGACCAAATAGGGGATAACCAAAATAGTGATGAAAATAACTTAGTGAAAAAAAATTAAAAAAAACTGCATAATAACAAAAGCAGCCACTCTATGTGAGATACACACACTAATACAACAATATAACAAATATAGCAGCGCTGTAAATAGGAGTAAATACTAGTACCAGTGTTGAATAGGACTAATTGGTTAGAACCCAAATTAAATAACTAACACAGTTCTTGAAACCTAAATCAATAAGTGTTCACTGGACAGTCCTAACACAGTGAATAAAGTCCAAATAAATGTTGTGAAATACATAGGCTCAGACCCCATTTTTTTAAAGCAGGAAATGTAAAATAGAAAAAATTCCTCCACCGCACCACGGTGGTAGCTGAAAATAAAATGCGCGCTTACCAAACGGCAAGCACAAGGGGGCTTGCAACCTTAACCCGGTCAGGGCCTTTCATTGGATGGGCTTCTAGGAAACGACATGCCACTTCATACAGCCAAAGGGTGATGATACCACTAGTCCACCAAGTCACAGGAAATCACTCTTATCATGGAGATTAATAAAAGACTCCTAGCTGGGGGGTTGTTCTCATTTAGGGGTACCCCGGGAAAAGAGAGGGAAACAACATAGCGTAATCCTGGTTTTGAGGTTTATTAAAAGAATTAAAATAACACTTACAGTGTAGCAGATTCAAATAAGCATAAGAAGCCGGCTGGCTAAAACGATCACCCGTCCTACAGACGGTAGATGCAGCACGTCAGCTCGCCCTATCACACTGTCCTCATCACACTCACCCTCTCCTTCCTGTGCTATAGCCTGCTTGCTGATTAGTAAGACAAAGAAACAGCAAGGAGCAAAACTGCAGAGAAACTGAAAATTTGTAAGGGTTTAAAGTATATGCTTTAATGAATTGCCTTGTATCCAAAAAGTTCAAAAAGTTGACTGTTCAAAATGTTAATGTTAATGTTAATGTTAATGTATAACGGAAATATACCGCCAGTTCGCTTGTGATGCAATATATTGAAATTATATGTACACTGTGTAAACTGTTTTTGACACACTTGATTTTGGGACGCGAGTCCGTCAGGTGCTATGCTTTGGCTGGGGCGGAATAAATCCTGGTAACCCTTAAGTCTGTGTCCGACAAAGTCATTTACCGATATTTCTACCTTCTACATCATTAGCACTTGTGCACTTTTTAAATTTGATCAATCAATTGGTTAGTGTAATGTTTACTATCTTTACTCACTACAAACACTCCACACAGTTACTCTGCCCATCTGCCCAGTTCAACCTTTCCACAGTTACTCCAACCACACAACAGTTACTCCAGGCACTCCCCCCAGTTACTCCGCTCACTCCAGATGTAGAGGCAAGAACACTTTTCACAATTTCCCCAGAAATTGTACCTTTTCTAGTTGTTATATACCATCCAACAGCAAAATAAAGTTGCTTAACATTTAATATGCTGACTGTACTGAATGTATCACAGGACTAAAGTTCATGATCCTTAAGCTTAGCTTGGTGGAAATGAGTCGTGAATCAATTCAGGGATTCAAATCATTTCACTGAACTGATCCAAATGATTTGAATCACTAAAAAAAATCACTCTGCCCAAGTCTACTATGTATGAGGGCAATGTTGTTACAAAGGGTCTTAAGATGGTGTCAACATATCTACGTATGTTTTCTGTAAGGATCTGAAAATAAATAATGAATTTGTTTTCTATTCAGTTAGGTTTGTTCTCTCATTGGATCCCAAAATAAGGTCCCGAAGAAGCCATTTATGTGAAAAGCATTGACCGTGTGGATCTTAATAGGCGTTGCGTATATTATATCTTTCATGCAATGTTATTTGGGAGACTCATACCAAAACTTGTGGGAACATTTTCCTTTTTTATCAATGTGATTTTAATGTAAAAATAAAATAACATTGTTTTTATTAATTTACTGTGTCATACTTGGTACCAGTAAAGTCAGTTTTTCTCTTTCTTCTTTTTTTTTGTTTATACAATGTTAGAATGTGGTACACATTGTATGGTGGTGTCCCATAGGATATTACATGGGAAGGTGTATGCAGCATGCTGGGTGTGGAAAAACACTCAAATTTTACTTTGCGTGGACAAAAGCGATGATGTGCATGAAGGTAAAAAAAAATATTCTCTTTCTAAAATAATCCAAAATTGGAAAAATGGTAGTGAATAATCTGTATGACATTTGTGCTCACTGTGCATCAAAATGCTCCTGTAAGTGAAATCGAGGTCATTCAAATCTTTAGTGCAGGGGTTGGCAACCCACGGCCCGCCACTGCTAATTGTCCGGCCCGTCAGTGCCCGTGATTAATTCAGGGGCACCCGGCCCGCGGACATGTTCGCCGCTGTCCTCTTCATTCGACAGCAGAGAGTGGCTGGTATCACAGGGCTGGATGGGGGCAGAAACCTCTGACGTTAACTTTTTACATTAAACAGCAGGTGACTGGTTGCCGGGCAATCCTAGCAACCAATCACCAGCCTGTTGATGTAAGAAGTTAACTTCAGCAGTTCCTGCCCCAATCCAGCCCTGTGATACCAGCTGCTCGCCGCTGTGCTTTACACCTGTGTAAGGTAGGAAAGTTGTACCTACACAGTGTGTTTTTGTGTCTGTGGGGTGGGGTGCAGGGGGGGAAGAGAACACTATGGGGGCAGAGGACAGAGGACACTATGGGAGTGATGTGAAGGGGGACAGAGGACATTGCAATGGAGGGACCCTATTAGGGACCCCATCACCCCTGGGGACAGGGACCCCTTCTCACTTGGTGACAGGGACCCATCACCCTCTGGGGACGAGGCCCCCATCTCCCCTGGGAATGGGGCCCCCATCTCCCCTAGGGACAGGAACCCTATCTCCAGACCATGTTGACTGGCAGGGCTGACGTCAGCCACTTTTTGCCAGGATGAGGGGCAGTAAAATCTGAATCCCCAGCCACATACTCCCTCGGGTGTACTGGCTTTGTATTAGTGAAGCACCTTAAAGTGAGGTAATTACTATGTTAGGATTATTATTACCTTCATTTATTAGCAGGTGAATGCTGCCCTCCATGCATTCACATACATTGAATCCGGCGCTTAAGTGGAAAAAGGTTTCTTTTTTTTTTTTTTTTTTTCACATCAGTGTCTATTTTCGGGGTGAAAGTTTCAGCTCTGCTGTTCAATACTTTCCCGACTCATTACTCACATCATGGTGGCATCTATTGCAGATTTTTTTTTTTTTTTCCTTCCCTCTATTGCAGATGTCTCCTATTTATTCTGCATGCATACGGCATCGCACCTTCCCACAGCAACTTTATCAGTAGAGTCGAAACTTAAACCCCCCCTTCCCTTCCCCCCCCCCAGCCCACCCCGCCTCCTCGAAGTCCTATTCTTCTTTCATCCGTGTGCCTCCAAACTAACTGTGTCTGTCCCTCCTAGTGGACACCACTTCTGCTGCTCAATACCCATCTCTGGCTACTCTCCGAGAGCTTCATTAACTGGGTCTATTGATCTCCCAAGACCTCTACAGCCCTTATTGAGCTTTTGAATTTCTGCCAACCCTTCCATTTTTCCTCATACTCCTCCACTTCCGCTTCGTCGGTGTATCTCAGGTATTCTACATTCTGAATTTCATTTGTTTTATCATACCATTCTTGTATAGTTGGGCCTCCTTTCTCCTGCCAGTGTCTTACAACAAGATTTTTTGCTGCATTCAACATTTGTGGTACAAGTGTTCCTAGATATGATCCGGTTGGCATTCTAAATCCGTGAAATAAACATGCCCATGGGTCGTCCGGGATAGCTATTTGGGTTATCTCGCCTATAGTTTCCCTTATCTTATCCCAGAATTCCCTTATTTTTCTACACTGCCACCAAATGTGTGCCATTGTACCCAGTTCTTTGCACCCCCTCCAACAGAATTGTGAGGTTTCCTTCTGGTATTTGGAGGCTCTATCTGGGGTGATGTACCATCTTGACAAACATTTGTAGTTTAACTCTGACTCTTTATAGTTTACGGAGGTATTGTGGACTCGCTTTAATAGAATAGTAACCTCATCGTTTCTGAGTTTTGAGTTTAATTCTGACTCCCATTTTTTGATATATCCTGGAATATCTGTTCCCTTCAGATCCCTCAGTACCCTATAAGTTTTAGAGGTCACCTTCTTCCCTATCTGACCAATGCAAAGTTTCTCTAACGGTTGGAGGTTGTCTAACGTTCTGATAGGTTGGGGAAGTGTTTCCACAAAATTTTTTAACTGAAGATATCTCCACCTATTGAGGATCATAAGATCGCTTTTATTTTTTAACTCCTGAAATGAGCACAGTTTGCCTTTAGTCATAACATCCTTTAGCTGAGCTCCTTCCTGCAAGATCCATCTTCCACTAAGAATCTCCATTCCTGGTGCAAAAAATTCCGTGTCTCTCAAAGGGATCAAACGGGAGTTATACTCCCATTTCTCCCTTTTATACAGCTTGTCCCATGTTTTGAAAGTGTGTCTAGTGATTATATGTGCCCCAGAACTAATTTTCCTAAAACGTGGAGGTATCCAAATTACTTTACTCAATTCTACTTTACTAATCGTGTTTTCCATTTTCACCCACCGCTTTTCTTTATTTCCTTTTGCCCAATCTATAATTCTTGATAGAGTGATTGCTTCGTGATAACATCTTATGTCAGGTGCAAGTGGAAAAAGGTTTCTGACCAAGTGTACGAATAAGTGCTCCTATGGATAATACACAAAGTGATCGTGTGATAACCTCCACCAGCAGTAATCGTAGCCGCTCACCTCATGACGTGGACCCCTGAGTGAATCAGACAGGCCACGCAAGCAGTTCCCTCACAAGGGTAAGATAGCTGGGCCACTGGGTATGATTGACGCTGGAGATGAATGCATACTGAGTTTATGATATCCCTTTTATCCAGATCTTAAACTCCGGTACACACGTACATAGAATAAATGCATCCTCATGCTCAATGACAGTATACAATGAGCTGACATCAGCAGTGAAGAGAATGATGGAAGATGTACAACTAACCTGTTCAAGAAACTGTATAATATGTTTTGTATCTTTGAGGAATGCATCTGTCTTAAGGACTAATGGCTGAAGGAAAGAGTCAATATACTGTCCTACTCTCGAAGAGATAGAATCAATTCCATTTACGATAGGTCTACCTGACGGATTGACACTATCTTTATGGATCTTCGGTAGACATTATATTATGGGAGTCCTACAAAACAAGGGGTCCAAGTTGGAAGCCTCCTTCTTCGTTAGAACACCCATGGCTTTGCTTTCCTCAACTAACGTGTAGTTTATCCTTATAGTCCAACATTGGATCCTTAGTCAAAATTTTATAAGCATCACGGTCACTCAGTAGCCGGCTCATTTCCACTTGATAATATGTTTTGTCCAAAATAACCAAACCGCCTCCCTTAGCAGGGCATATAATAATCTCCTTCCGCTTCTCTAGTGACTCCATACCCTTCCTGATATATTGGGGATCAACCGCCTTCCTTATCCTCAATCTATCCAAATCATTAAACACCATGTTCTTGAACACTTCCAAATATATATTGTCTGTGTTCAAAGGGTTGAAAGTGGACTTATTACAAAGATTAGAGTGGATGCCGACATCTGTCATGGAAGTTTTAAGGGGGTTAGATAAAACATATTTTTTAATATTCAAACTCCTTATTTGTGAATATTCACATAAGTATGGGATTTGTTAAGATTATGTTTATGCACTGCACTTCTTTTTTATTATATTGCTATTTGGGATTTGATAATTTGACCCTCAGTGTCCAGCTGCTGCTGTTAGGTCTAAATTTTTGCGCTGATTGATTTGCCTTTACATATAATTTTAATTAGCAAACTTTGTTGATTATATTTTGAGAGTGCACAAATTATATTGGGAAACATTACAGGAAAATTACTTTTAATAAATAGTGTATTTATTCTTCAAAAATATATAGTATGTATCCAAATTTTCTATTAAAGCGGAGTTCCACGCAAAAATGGAACTTCCGCTTTTCGGAACCCTCCCCCCTCCGGTGTCACATTTGCCACCTTTCAGGGGGGTGCAGATACCTGTCTAAGACAGGTATTTGCACCCACTTCCGGCATAGACTCCCATGGGAGTCTACGCCTCTTCCCGTCCCCACCGCGCTGTCTCCTGGGAAACACACTGCTCCCAGGAGAGAGCGTGGGACCACTTGGGACGCGCAGCGCGACTCGCGCATGCGCAGTAGGGACCTGGGAAGTGAAGCCGCAACATTTCACTTCCTGATTCCCTCATCTAGGATGGCGGCGGCAGCTGCCAAGAACCGAGCGGGTTCTCGGCGTCGCCTGCCGACATCGCTGGACCCTGGGACAGGTAAGTGGCCATGTATTAAAAGTCAGCAGCTGCAGTATTTGTAGCTGCTGGCTTTTAATATTTTTTTTTTTTGGCGGTGTGGTTAAAAACCTTTTTGTCCCAAAAAAGTGATAATGAATACTTTAAGATGGACTACAAAACCTAAAAGAAAGAATGTACAGAATTAAAACTGGGTCCTACCACTTCTGAGCCACACTAAATGCAGTACGGTGCCAAAACTGACAAGGCAATTTTCAGTCATTGATAGCCAGAATTCACTTCTTTGCTTGTGCATGGGCTCTGCCATGTTCACACCAAGTGACTAAGTCATATTTTTATGATGCCCTTGTTATATGTGGGAGGTAGCTTAATGTATTGTTGGATGCATTTTTTTTAACATGCCACTACTGTGTTTGCAAAACCCATCACTGAATTTACACTCCTTTTTTTTATTGCAAAGTGTATTTTGAAAAATTGGGGTATAACCACTTCAGCCCCAGAAGGATTTGCCCCTTTCCTGACCAGGCCATTTTTGCCATACAGTACTGCATCTTGTACCCAAACAAAAGTTATGTCCTTTTTTCCCCCCACAAATAGAGCTTCCTTTTGGTGGTATTTGATCACCTTTGCGTTTTTTATTTTTTTGCGCTAAAGACAAACAAGAGGGACAATTTTGAAAAAAACTAAATATCTTGTACTTTTTACTATAATAAATATCCCAAATTTAAAAAAAAAAATAATAGTTTAGGCCGATATGTATTCTTCTACATATTTTTGGTAAAAAAAAAACGCAATAAGCGTATACTGATTGGTTTGCGCAAAAGTTATAACGTCTACAAAAAAGGGGATAGATTTATGGCATTTTTTTTTTTTAACTAGTAATGGTGGTGATCTGCGATTTTTATCCGGACTGCAACATTGCGACGGATACATTGGACACATTTTTGGGACCAGTGACATTTATACAGTGATCAGAGCTAAAAATAGCTGCTGATTACTGTATAAATGTCACTGGCAGGGAAGGAGTTAACACTAATGGGCGATCAAGGGGTTAACTGTGTTCCCTATGTGTGTTTCTAATCTTACACACACAGATTCCAGGTCTCTCTCTGTCACAAGCGATCGCGGGTGCCCATCGGTCATCGTGCCACAGGGCACGCGCATCAGCTCCGGGAACACGCTGCAGGCACATGTGTGACTGCTACAGCGTCTTAAAGAGCCGATGTACAGCTACAACGACTCGTCCAGGGGAGCCAACCTGCCGCCGTATAACTACGGCGGCAGGTCGGGAAGCGGTTAAAGTCCAAGTTATACAGTATCTCTTACCAAAAACCTTGAGGGGTCTACTCTTCAAATTAAGTTTTAGGATAGCTTCTGTGATCCTGCCTCTCCTGAGCCACTGTAAATGCAGTTCAATGCCAAAAAGTTGAAATGCCAGTTTTCAGCTATTGAAAGCAGAATGCCCTTGTTTGTTTCTGGGTCCTGTCATGTTCCCACCAAGTGACTAAGACTTATGTGGTGTTCTCATGTAAAGGAGCATTATTTTATGGCATCATTACCTACTTATAAACACAAGAAACTCAAATAACTGGAAGCAGAAATCTTGAATTTACTTTTATTTTTCATTGCTTTAATTTTTATTAATATAAAACTATTACAAATATTTGAAACAATCTAACACTTCAGACTTTTTCTGTTCAAAGTATATAATAAAGAACAACAAATATGCTTACTGTGCAATAAGGCTGCTTTCACACTGGGGCGGCGGGTTCGTTAGCAGTAAAGCGCCGCTAGTTTTAGCGGTGCTATACTGACATCTTACTGGTGCTTTTGGCCACTAGCGGGGCGTTTTAACCCTCACTAACGTCCAAAGAAAGGGTTAAAACCGCCCGTGTTGTGGCACTTCCGAAGCGCTTTACAGCCGCATCGGAAGTGCTGCCCATTCATTCCAAAGGGCAGGGGCAGTGTAGGTGTGCTGTATACAGAGGTCCTACACCGCCACAAAGATGGTGCTTGCAGGACTTTTTTTCCCGTCCTGCAAGCGCACAGCCCCAGCGTGAAAGCACTCAGGCTTTTACACTGGGGAGGCATGAGATGCAGTTTTCAGGCTCTTTACAGGTGCTATTAAATGCCTGAAAACTGTCTCAGTGTGAAAAGGGTCTAAGTAAATACAAATATTAATCAATAACGTGAATCGTGCATGCTTAATAATAAAGTGCTGATGTGCTTGTGGAACGCCGGTTACAGTCCAAGTTATACAGTACCTCTTACTAAAAACCATCCTGTCCCCTCCCCAATGCGTGTCGACACAGGAAATAACGTGTCTTCCTCAGGGAGATTGGGAGGAAGACGCATCATTTCCTGTGTCACGTTGGGGAGGGGACAGGATGGTGTAGGAAGCTGCTCCAACGTTAACCCGAGTAGCTGCAGAGGAGTATACGGACACACAATCTCATTGATTTTGCTCTGCCTGTTATAGAGTGGTGCACTACAAGCACCCAAACTATGTGAGTACCCTGGATGGATATTTTTTTATAAAATTGTTTTAAATGATAAAACACCATCTAGCCTTATCTTTTATATATGTACGGTGGATTGCGTCATTGAACAGCTCAGGATCCCACAGAGTCCATTAATATAGTGCCCAGGGGTGGTTCAACTGCGTGATTAGACCAAACTTAATTGTGCGGTCACACACCCTGAGGTGAGCAGATTCATACAGGGTGGGGGGCACAAGTTTGCTGTCACATTGGAAAGTTTGGAGCACCATCACAAGAATCTGGTTATATTGCAAATTTTAAAACTTTTATTGATGAATTATATATAAGATATTTTTTACACCTGACTGATTAAAGGAGATATCCAGCCTGAGCTTTTTGGGCTGGGCTTCTCCTCTGGGTCACACGAGTGCAATTCGTTTTGCACTCCTGTGACCCATTTTCAGCAGAGAGTGGTCCACTCTCCGCTGACGTCACTGCCATCAGTCGAGGCAGCGCGTCATCCCGACTTCCCAAGTCTGGATCCGCCAGCTGCCTTGATTGATGGTAGTCTCAGCGAGCCACTGAGACGGCCACTCCCTGCCCCTTCACAGCTTAGCACTCCAGTGAGCGTGGGGAAGCAGAGAGGAGAGACACTGACAGGTAGCAGCTCTCCTCTCGGGGATCTGAGAAAACCAAGCCATCGGCTATGTCCGGTGGCTCGGTTTTCAGTGCAGAGACCCTGGGCGACTGATGTTGCATCCACATAGGTAAGTATGAATAAAAAAAAATTAAAAAAACATACTTCTCTTTTAATCATTATTGTTTCATACCACAAGCCCATCAGCGCTTCATTATTAAGCATGCATGATTTACGGTATTGATTAATATTTGTATTTACTTATTGCACAGTAAGAATATTTTTTGTGCTTTCTTATATATACTTTGCATTGATATATAATTTATTGCACAGTAAGAAATAATGGTTAACAGTTTATAGCGCGGCACATATTTGATTTATATGTTAATGAGTGCAGATATATGGGAGTGTGATCAGTGACAGCAGTTGAAATCACTGCACTGATTTTTTTTTAAATATATGTAATATACACAATTGTTTCTTCACCATATATTTTCCCCATAGCTTGGAAGAAACAGGCAAATCTGTTATTGTTTGATACCAGACAATTTTCAGAACAATTTTTGCATTTTTGTGTGGATGAAATCGGCATAATCTTTTTTTTATTTTGTTTTTATATTTCCAACATTTCCAACAGTTCAAAAGAAAATATTACTTGTCCCCCAAAAACAATATCTAGATTGTGAAAGCCTAGCATCCATTATTTGTATTGAAACATACAATTTCCTACTTCTTAGTCACTCCCTACGTTCTGATTGACCCAGTGTTCTAATAAGAAAGAATGTACAGTGCCTTGAAAAAGTATTCATACCCCTTGAAATGTTCCACATTTTGTCATGTTACAACCAAAAATGTAAATGTATTTTATTGGGATTTTATGTGATAGACCAACACAACGTGTCACATAATTGTGAAGTGGAAGGAAAATGATAAATGGTTTTCAACATTTTTTACAAATAAATATCTGAAAAGTGTGGCGTGCATTTTTATTTAGCCCCCCTGAGTCAATACTTTGTAGAACCACCTTTCACTGCAATTACAGCTGCAAGTCTTTTTTTGGGTATGTCTCTACTAGCTTTGCACATCTAGAGAGGGATATTTATGCCTATTCTTCCTTGCAAAATAGCCCAAGCTCTGTCAGATTGGATGGAGAGCATCTGTGAACGTCAATTTTCAAGTCTTGCCACATATTCTCAATTGGATTTAGGTCTGAACTTTGACTGGGCCATTCTAACATGAATATACTTTGATCTAAACCATTCCATTGTATTTCTGGCAGTATTTTTAGGGTCGTTGTCCTGCTGGAAGGTGAACCTCCGTCCCAGTCTCAAGTCTTTTGCAGACTCTAACAGGTTTTCTTCTAAGCTTGTCATGTATTTGGCTCCATCTATCTTCCCATCAACTCTGACCAGCTTCCCTGTTCCTGCTGAAGAAAAGCATTCTGCTGCCACCACCATGTTTCATGGTGGAGATGGTGTGTTCATGGTCATGTGCAGTGTTAGTTTTCCGCCACACATAACGTTTTGCTTTTAGGCCAAAAAGTTCAATTTTGGTCTCATCTGACCAGAGCACCTTCTCCCACATGTTTGCTGTGTCCCCCACATGGCTTCTCGTAAACTGCAAACGAGACTTCTTATGGCTTTCTTTCAACAAGAGCTTTCTTCTTGCTACTCTTCCATAAAGGCCAGATTTGTGGAGTGCACTACTAATAGTTGTCCTGAGGACAGATTCTTCCACCTGAGCTGTGGATCTCTGCAGCTCCTCTGGAGTTACCATAGGCCTTTTAGCTGCTTCATTGATTAATGCTCTTTTTGCCCAGGCTGTCAGTTTAGGTGGATGGCCATGTCTTGGTAGGTTTGCAGTTGTGCCATACTCTTTCCATTTGCAGATGATGGATTGAACAGTGTTCTGTTAGATGTTCAAAGCTTGGGATATTTTTTTTATAACCTAATTCTGCTTTAACCACTTCAATACAGGGCATTTTCACCCCCTTCCTGCCCAGGCCAATTTTCAGTTTTCAGCGCTGTCACATTTTGAATCACAATTGCGCGGTCATGCAACACTGCACCGAAATGAGAGCTTTCTTTTGGTGGTATTTGATCACCTCTGCGGTTTTTATTTTTTGGGCTATAAAAAGAAGAGTGACAAGTTTGAAAAAAAACACAATATTGTTTACTTTTTGCTATAATAAAAATCTTAATTTTGAAAAAAAAATAAAACATTTTTCCTAAGTTTAAGCCAATATGTATTCTTCTACATATGTTTGGTAAAAAAAATCTCAATAAGTGTATATTGATTGGTTTGCGCAAAAGTTATAGCGTCTACAAAATAGGGGATAGTTTTATGGCATTTTTATTGTGTTTTTTTTGGTTTTTTTTACTAGTAATGGCGGTGATCTGTGATTGTTATCATGCCTGTGACATTGCGGCAGACATATCGGACACTTTTGACAACATTTTGGGACCATTCACATTTATACAGCGATCAGTGCTATAAAAATGCACTGATTACTGTCTAAATGTCACTGGCAGGGAAGAGGTTAACACTAGGGGGCGATCAAGGGATTAAATGTGTTACCTAGGGAGTGATTCTAACTGTGGGGGGAGGGGACTCACAAAGGGAGGAGACCGATCAGTCTTCCTCTGTACTGGGAACACATGATTGGTCACCTCTCCCCTGACAGGACATGGATCTGTGTGTTTACACACACAGATCCACGGTCCTGCTCTGTTATCAGGCAATCTCGGGTGCCCAGCAGACATCGAGGCCACCAGGCTCTCGCACCGGCTCCCAAGTTACGTGGCGGGAGCGCGCCCCCTAGACGGCCGGGAAGCCCAGGACGTCATATGACGCCCACCCAGGATGGGAGATCCCTCCTGCAGATGTCATATTACTATGGGCAGGTAGGGAAGTGGTTAATCTTCTCCACAAGTTAATCCATGACCAGTCTGGTGTGTTCCTTGGCCTTGATGATGTTGTTTGTTCACTAAGGTTCTCTAACAAACCTCTGAGGCCTTCACAGAACAGCTGTATTTATACAGAGATTAAAATACACACAGGTGAACTCTATTTACTAATTAGGTGACTTCTGGAGGCAGTTGGTTCCTCTAGATTTTAGTTAGAGGTATCAGAGTAAAGGGGGCTGAATACAAATGAATGCCACACTTTTCAGATATTTATTTGCAAAAAATATTTATATGGCACTTTGTGTTGGTCTATCACATAAAATCCCAATAAAATACATTTACATTTTTGGTTGTAACATGACAAAATGTGGAAAATGTCAAGGGGTATGAATACTTTTTCAAGGCACTGTATGTTGCATAATTGGTCCTTCATTCCCGGATCCACATGTAATGAATGGACAATTTATATATTCTATGATGTGATATCTGAGCAATGTTTGCACAGCCATTTTTTGTGTGCTACTTTTTATTTTGCATTTGCATAAATGTTATGTACAATCTTTTTATTTACAATAAAGTTACCTTTTAAAAAAAGAAAAAAAGGAAAGAATGATAGTAACAGAAATGAACCAATTACATGAGCAGGCAGCAGTATAGTCATTGTTTATCTGGCACTCCAGATGGAGTAATCCTTAGGGGTATGGTCTGTGGCTGTAATAGCTGGATGGTGATGTATCCATAGAAAGGGGTATTAAGGGTTAAAAAGGAAGGCAGCCATCCTTCAGAGTGTGTCCAGAACTCTGCAAGACATGTAAGGAAAAATCGGAGGGGGAGGCGCCGACCTGAGTGTAGTATTAACATGATGACTTTAAGGCCCCTTTCACACGATCGGACCGTTCAGGTCCGCCTGTCAGTTTTGACGGCGGACCTGAACGGGCGCTCCATGTTAGCCTATGGAGCGTCGGATGTCAGCGGAGACATGTCCGCTGACATCCGACCCCGTCCGATCCGCTAAAAGCAGACATATGGCTCTACGTCCAGATCCGTCAGTGGCGGATCGGATCGGGTGAGATCTGACGAAAACGGACACGCTGTCCGTTTTCGTCCGATCCCTCCATAGGCGGCAGCGGCGCCTGACAAGCCCCTCCCCGCTCAGTGAGCAGAGAGGGACCTGTCATCCGCCGGCTCAGCGAAGATCAACGGACAGATCTCCCGCTGAGCCGGCGGACCGAGGCGGGCTCCGTAGAAACGGAGCCCGCCTCGTGTGAAAGGGGCCTTATAGGATATGATTAAAAACACTTACAAGATGATAGAAGATGCATGATCGTCAAAATAAAGTGCAGTCCTGGCATTCCACATGGCTCTGTGTGTCCCACCGCTGTTCCGGATAGCTGGAAAAGATTGAGCAGCTGGCTGGAATGGATCACAGTGTTTCTCCACGAGCAAAGGAACCAAGCAGCTCCACACAGACCAGCATGGACCGTGGAAGGGGAAGTGATGTCACTGGCATCTGATTGGACTTAGGCAGGGCTGGAATCTTGTCAATCAGGGCTGCAGTGACAAGATTCCAGCCCTGCCTAGGTCCAATCAGATGACATCACTTCCCGTTCCACCGTCCATGCTGGTCTGTGTGGAGCTGCTTGGTTCCTTTGTTCCTAGAGAAACACTGTGATCCATTCCAGCCAGCTGCTCAATCCTTTCCAGCTATCCAGAACAGCGGTGGGACCCACAGAGCCATGTGGAATGCCAGGATTGCACCTTACTTTGACGAGCATACATCTTCTATCATCTTGTAAGTGTTTTTAATCTTATCCTATTAAAGTCATCATTTTAATATTACACTCAGGTCGGCGCCTCCTGTTTTTTAATTCCATGAGCAGGAGATGACATTTTGATATGGTCTATATATGTTATAGCATAAAACCACTTCTGGACCGCTGCACGCCGATGTACGTTGCTAATTTGAGGACGGATATCTGCCATAACCCCGGTATCCCCATGTTCAGCCGCGGGCCGGTACAAGATAAAAGTGGTCTCTGCGGCGGATTTGCCGCAAGATCACTTTTATCGGTGGCGGAAGGGGGCCCCCCCAGCCATGATCCGGTGCCCTCCGCCACTTACCGAAGCCGCCGGCAGCGGCGGAGGCGATCGGATCCTTCCTGTGGCTGTGCATGGAGACGAGTGAGGGGAAGATGGCCCCCACCCGTCTCCATGACACTGCAGGGCGGAAGCGACGTCAAAACGTCCCTTCCACCCATAGCTCTTAAAGGGCCATTTTATTTTTTTCATTTTTTTAAATGACAACATTTTTTTTTTTTTAATTGCATTTTAGTGTAAATATGAGATCTGAGGTCTTCTTGACCCCAGATCTCATATTTAAGAGGTCCTGTCATGCTTTTTTTCTATTACAAGGGATGTTTACATTCCTTGTAATAGGAATAAAAGTGACACTTTTTTTTTTTAATACAGTGTAAAAATAAAAAATAAAAGGTAAAATAAATAAGAAAAAAAAAATTTTAAACACACCCCGTCCCCCCAAGCTCGCGCGAGTAGCGCCTGCATATGAAAACAGTGTTCAAACCACACGTGAGGTATCGCTGCGATCAGTAGAGTGAGAGCAATAATTCCAGCCCCAGACCTCCTCTGTAACACAAAACATGCAACCGGTAGAATTTTTTAAATGTCGCCTATGGAGATTTTTAAGGGTAAAAGTTTGTCATTCCACGAGCGGGCGCAATTTTGAAGCATGACATGTTGGGTATCAATTTATTTGGCGTAACATTATCTTTCACAATATAAAAAAAATTGGGCTAACTTTACTGTTGTCTAATTTTTTAATTCAAAAAAGTGTATTTTTTCATAAAAAAGTGAGCTTGTAAGACCGCTGCGCAAATACGGTGTGACAGAAAGTATTGCATCGACCGCCATTTTATTCTCTAGGGTGTTAGAAAAAAAATGTATAATGTTTGGGGGTTCTAAGTAATTTTCTACCAAAAAAAATGTTTTTAATTTGTAAACAACAAATCTCAAAAAGAGGCCCGGTCTTAAAGTGGTTAAATAGCATACCTAAGGTAAATGTGTGCAAAGCATGTAGAAGCAGAGTTGCAAGAATAAATTTAGAAAGATGTGTTTACAAAAACTATTAATTGAATTGGCTACGTACAGAGCATTAGAATGTCAAGCTAACACTATGAAAGGAGGAGTCATTAGTAGAATATGGCATTTTATAACAGCACACCAATCTTTATAATGCTCTGACATGTCTGAACTTTGGACAGAGAAGACCTACAGCATTTGTTTGAGAAGTGGTGCTAGATCTTGTGGTCTGGACTGAAGCCCAGAAGAAAATCATCTCAGATCTGATATGTACATTTTAAATTAAGGATAGCAAGTTTACTCAAGCTTCACTTTGTCTATTTGGAAAAATGGCATAAATCTATTGCAACACGAGTCATCAACTTAAAGGTTTCCATGAAAAAATCATTTATCACCTTGTACCTGCTGGTAGAAATACTTAATAAGTAGAATAAATCATCTGTGCCTCACTTACAGTCAAGCATAAGTCTTTTGGCTCACAAGACATGAGTTAACGACTAATGTCTTGACTTACATCAAATGACAAATCGTTCAGCAGCTTTTAAATGTGGAATATAAAATCAAGACATCTGTTTGCTATAGTAGCAAGTAGTATGTAGTTAATATGTACTAAATTATTTCCCAATTAGATTAAAAAGAAACAATTCTTAAAACCCTGACATTTCTAAATACAGTACATTTCTATTGTTTGTAGGGTGGAATTACAGTGGATTCAAACTATAATTGGTATGTTGAATATCTCACGTGGTGACAGGTGCATGTGAAACAAATGCTTAATTAAGCCTATAAATTCTGTAGTAAAGCGTATATAGCACCTAGAAAAAATATTCACTCCTTTGAAGTTTTCGTGTGTTGTTGCCATAGAGGATTGAAAAACAGTTGAGTTCACTTTTTTTGTTTTGTTTATTTTTAAGCGGATGCACAGAAATAGACTCTGTAACGGGTTTTAAATTACAATGAAAACACAACAAATAAAGTATTCGCATAAGTTTACACCCCCTTCAGGTCAGTATTTAGTACATGCACCTTTGGCAACCCTCAATCTGTGTGGATAGGTCTCTAGTGGCTTTGCACATCTGGAGACTGCAATTCTCCCCATTCCTCTTTGCAAAGGTGCTCCAGCTCTGTCATGTTGCACTTGGATCTTGAATGAAAAGCCTTTTTCAAGTTCTGCCACAAATTCCCTATAAAAAATATCTGGCTTCTGACTACACCATTCCAAGACATTAAATTAAAATTATTTCTAGAGTTGTGCCAAAAAAAAAGAAAGGCAGGCAGAGGGCAAAGATGTAGTCATCAGTATCCCTGTAGTTGATCTTTCCCCATTAATGACTTAATTGCCTTGTTTTGCAACATATGTGCAGTCAGCCATCATACTAGTGGCAGTTTTGCTTCCTCCAGCAAACAGAACAGTAAGCAGTACAGTACTAACATCAATTCTCACTCCTAGTCTCTTGAAACTAGCAGTCAGAAAGAGCAGAGCCTAAAGCCTCGTACACACGATCGGATTTTCGGCAGGGAATTGTGTGATGACAGACTGCCTAAAATCCTACCATTAGTACGCTCCAGTACAGACATCTGTTGTCCAACTTTCCGCAAACAAATGTTGGATGGCAGGCTAGTCAATTTTCGGCAGACAATGGTCTGTTGTCAGATTTTTGTATCGTCTGTACACAAGTTCGTCACACAAAAGTCCAAAGTACAAACACGCATGCTCTGAATCAATGCTCACCAAACACAACATTAGCAGAAGGTGCCAAAAGGGTGGCACTCAAGAGCTGAAATTCCACGTAGTACGTCATTACGTTTGTGTTTGTTGGGCGACAATTTTGTGCCGTTAGTATGCAAGACAAGTCCCTGGCACACGCCCTTCGGACAAAAGTCAGACGCTCTGTTGGCCAACAATTCTATCGTGTACGAGGCTTTAGACTTCACACCACAGATATACAGTGCCTTGCAAAGGTATTCACCCCCTTGGCATTTTACGTGTTTTGTTGCCTCACAACCTGGAAATAACATGGATTATTTGAGGATTTGCATCATTTAATTTACAGAACATGCCCACAACTTTGAAGATTTTTTTTTTCCATTGTAAAGCAAACAACAAATAAGACAAAATAACAGAAAAAGTTAATGTGCATAACTATTCACCCCCCCCAAAGTCAATACTTTGTAGAGCCACCTTTTGCAAGTGATCACAGCTCCAAGTCATTTTGGATAAGTCTCTTTGAGCTTGACAAATCTTACCACTGGGATTTTTGCCCATTCCTCCTTGCAAAACTGCTCCAGCTCCTTCAAGTTGGATGGTTTGCGCTTGTGAACAGCAAGTCTGACCACAGATTTTCTATTGGATTGAGGCCTGGGCTTTGACTAGGCTGTTCCAACACATTTACATATTTCCCCTTAAACCACTCAAGTGTTGCTTTAGCAGTGTGTTTGGGGTCATTGTCCTGCTGGAAGACGAACCTCCGTCCTAGCCTCAAATCACAGAGTGGTACATGTTTTGCTCAAGAATATATTTAGCACCATCCATCTTTCCCTCAACTCTGACCAGTTTCCCTGTCCCGACTGCTGAAAAACATCCCCACAGCATGATGCTGCCACCACCATGTTTCACTGTGGGGATGGTGTTCTTTGGGTGATGTGATGTGATGTGTTGGGTTTGCGCCAGACAAAGGGTTTTCTTTGATGGCCAAAAAGTTCAATTTTAGTCTCATCAGACCAGGGCACCTTCCTCCATATATTTTGGGAGTCTCCCACATGCCTTTTCGCAAACTCAAAAGGTGCCATTTTTTTTTTTTTGCTGAAAGTAATGGCTTTCTTGTGGCTATTCTGCCATAAAGCCCAACTCTATGGAGCAAACAGCTTATTGTCATTATATGTACAGATACTCCAGTCTCTGCTGTGGAATTCTGCAGCTCCTCCAGGGTTACCTTAGGTCTCTGTGCTGCCTCTCTGATTAATGCCCTCCTTGCCCTGTCCATGAGTATAGGTGTGTGGCTGTCTTTTGGCAGGTTTGCTGTTGTACCATGATCTTTCCATTTTATTATGATAGATTTGATGGTGCTCCTAGGGATCATCAAATATTTGGATATTTTTTTTTATAACCTAACCCTGACTTGTATTTCTCAACATTGTCCCTTACTTGTTTGTAGAGTTCCTTGGTCTTCATGGCAGTGTTTGGTTAGTGGTGCCTCTTGCTTAGATGCTGCAGCCTCTAGGGTCTTTCAAAAAGGTTTGTATATATAATGACAGATCATGTGACACTTAGATTGCACACAGGTGGACATCATTTCACTAATTATGTGACTTCTGAAGGTAATTGGTTGTACCAGAGCTTTTTATGGGCTTCATAACAAAGGGGGTGAATACATACGCACATGCCAACTTAAACTATTGTGTTCTTATCCATCACATATAACTCAGATTAAAAAAATATTGAACTAAAGGCTGTAATGTAACAAAATAGGTAAAAAGCCAAGGGGGGTGAATACTTTTGCAAGGCACTGTACAGTTATGAGGCTGTAGGCACACTCACAAACCAAGAAGTGCACTGAAGGAAATCAAGACAAATGGTACAGGGCACTGCTTACTCACAATGTTTTTAAATGTTGCCTACGCACAGCAAATTTTTACTTTTTTGATTTCCATTACGGTTTTTAATCGTTTTTGAGGGATTTTTGAGCAGTTTGTGCTTTGCTTGAGGCCATTGTCTTGCTGTAAGACAAATCTTATAACAGTACTCAGGTTCCTTCCAGACATAATTCATTTCACTGTCACAAACCTTCTAGAATTTGCTGTAGAGAAACACCCCCACAGCATTAGGTTGTCGACACCATACTTCATGGTAAGCATTGTATGTTTATAATGTGCAGGTTTGGTTATTCCAAACATGATGCTAAGTCTGTTTGCCAAAAAGCTCAACTTTGGGCTGATCAAACCATAAAACCGTCTGATTGACTTCAGAGTCTCCCACACACTTTCTAAGAGGAAAAGAGAGACTTCTAAGAGTAGCTGGGATAATAAACAAAAGTAACAATCATGTTCTCCTCACGTGATATACCGATTATCAGTGCACCTTTTTATATGGACCTTATTCAGTACCAATCTTTTTCCATTTGTTATATTCCTCCTCAGACTTATTCTCTTGTTCACCTGTCTATGGCTCTGTGTGTAGTCCTCAGCAGTCCGTGGGCTAGTAGAACTTCGACCACTCTAAGTCATTTTTCCTCCAGCTTCCGTGTTGTATTACATCTCGGGTGTCTGGTGCATAGCACCACTTGAGGTTTAGTAAACACATGCAACTGCCCGCTCTTGTGCAGTGGTAGTAATGATCAGACCAACGGGAGCAGGCACAGGGCTCCAAATACAGTAAAACTTGAGACAAGTACTGTCTGACTTACTGTAAACACTTTAATACTTCAGAATTCAATGTATTTCTGAGTGGTTACGCCGCTCCCTCATCAGAAAGAGTTCAAAATGCAGAGTGACAACCCAAAAGCCTTCTGACAAACTGTCAATTAAGTTAGCCAAGACCTGGGCAAAGCAAACCAGTATACAGTTGTGCTCATAAGTTTACATATCTTGGCAGAATTTATGATTTCTTGGCCATTTTTTAGAGAATATGAATGATAACACAAAAACTTTTCTTTTGACTCGTGGTTAGTGTTTGGCTGAAGCCATTTATTATCAATCAACTGTGTTTACTCTTTTTAAATCATAATCACAGAAACTAACCAAATGACCCTGATCAAAAGTTTACATACCCCAGTTCTTAACCACTTGCCGACCGCCTAACGCAGATATACTGCGGCAGAATGGCACGGGCAGACAAAATAACGTACCTGGTACGTGATTTGCCTTCCGCGGGTGATCGGCTTCGTTAGGGGAATGATCCAGGTTGAGGGGGAGACCACTCATTAGTGGCCACCCCCTTGCGATCGCTCCCCACAAATGAGATTCTTCCTCTGCTGCTGTATCGTAAACAGCGGCAGAGGAAGTGATGTCAGCGCTCCTCGGCTCGGCATTTTCCGTTCCGGCGCCGAGGAGAGAAGACATCGATGTGAGTGCACAACACATACACACACAGTAAAACACACCAGGCACACTTTTCACCCCCTGATCACCTCCCAATCACCCCCCCCCCCGTCACAGTGACACCAAGCAGTTTTTTGTTTTTTTTTCTGATTACTGCATTGGTGTCAGATTGTGACAGTTAGTGTGGTAGGGCAGTTAGTGTTAGCCCCCTTTAGGTCTAGGGTACCCCCCTAACCCCCCCTGATAAAGTTTTAACCCCTTGATCTCCCCCCCGTCGCCAGTGTCACTAAGCGATTGTTTTTCTGATCGCTGTATTAGTGTCACTGGTGACGTTAGATAGGGAGGTAAATATATAGGTTCGCCGTCAGCTTTTTTTAGCGTCAGGGACCCCTATATACTACCTAATAAAGGTTTTAACCCCTTGATTGCCCCCTAGTTAACCCTTTCACCCGTGATCGCCGTACAACTGTTACGGGTGACGCTGGTTAGTTTATTTTTTATAGTGTCAGGGCACCCGCCGTTTATTACCTAATAAAGGTTTAGCCCCCTGATCGCCTGGCGTTCATATAAGGTTTTAGGGTCAGATAGGGTCTGCGTCGCCCCAGGCAGCGTCAGGTTAGCACCAGTACCGCTAACACCCACGCATGCACCATACACCTCCCTTAGTGGTATAGTATCTGAACTAATCAATATCTGATCCGATCAGATCTATACTAGCGTCCCCAGCAGTTTAGGGTTCCCAAAAACGCAGTGTTAGCGGGATCAGCCCAGATACCTGCTAGCACCTGCGTTTTGCCCCTCCGCCCGGCTCAGCCCACCCAAGTGCAGTATCGATCAATCACTGTCACTTACAAAACACTAAACGCATAACTGCAGTGTTCGCAGAGTCAGGCCAGATCCCTGCGATCGCTAACAGTTTTTTGGTAGCGTTTTGGTGAACTGGCAAGCACCAGCGGCCTAGTACACCCCGGTTGTAGTCAAACCAGCACTGCAGTAACACTTGGTGACGTGGCGAGTCCCATAAGTGCAGTTCAAGCTGGTGAGGTGGCAAGCACAAGTAGTGTTCCGCTGCCACCAAGAAGAAGACAAACAGGCCCGTCGTGCCCATAATGCCCTTCCTGCTGCATTCGCCAATCCTAATTGGGAACCCACCACTTCTGCAGCACCCGTACTTCCCTCATTCACATCCCCAACCAAATGCAGTCGGCAGCATGAGAGGCATTTTCTTTATGTCCTCCTGAGTACCCCTACCCAACGAACCCCCCCAAAAAAGATGTTGTGTCTGCAGCAAGCGCGGATATAGGCGTGACACCCGCTATTATTGTCCCTCCTGTCCTGACATTCCTGGTCTTTGCATTGGTGAATGTTTTGAACGCTACCATACACTAGTTGAGTATTAGCGTAGGGTACAGCATTGCACAGACTAGGCACACTTTCACAGGGTCTCCCAAGATGCCATCGCATTTTGAGAGACCCGAACCTGGAACCGGTTACAGTTATAAAAGTTGCAGTTACAAAAAAAAAGTAAAAAAAAAACCACAAAAAAATAGTTGTCGTTTTATTGTTCTCTCTCTCTCTCTACTCTCTCTCTATTGTTCTGCTCTTTTTTTACTGTATTCTATTCTGCAATGTTTTATTGTTATGTTTTATCATGTTTGCTTTTCAGGTATGCAATTTTTTATACTTTACTGTTTACTGTGTTTTATTGTTAACCATTTTTTTTGTTTTCAGGTACGCCATTCAGCTGCAGCGCGGATTTATTTATCTTGACAGCAACAGCGTTTGCTCCCACGATATATAAAGCCATGACTCCAGCGGAGGTGATATTTGCCAAAGCATGGGGGCAGCAGGGGCGGAGGAGCAATTTTCTCCTAACTTTTGGGCGGATGCCCCATGCTTCGGCATATATAAATGGTGCATGTATGCCCATCATTAGAAGTGGGTGGATGAAGGGAGGTATTCTAATGGTGGGCATACCCACCGATCAATCTCTTTTTTTCGTTCAGCCCACAGGCTGCATGAAAAAAAAAGATTACAATATATGCCCAACAAGGACCAGCAACGTACTGGTATGTTGCTGGACTTTGAGTGGTTATTCCAGAATGATGCCTGCATGTTTAGGTATCATCTTGGTATCATTCTTTTCAGCCAGCGGTTGGCTTTCATGTAAAAGCAATCCTAGCGGCTAATTAGCCTCTAGACTGCTTTTACAAACAGTGGGAGGGAATGTCCCCCCCCCACTGTCTTCCATGTTTTTCTCTGGCTCTCCTGTCCCAACAGGGAACCTGAGAATGCAGCCGGTGATTCCGCCAGCTGACCATAGAGCTGATCAGAGACCAGAATGGCTCCAATCATCACTATGGCCTAAGAAACCGGAAGCTACGAGCATTTCATGACTTAGATTTCGCCGGATGTAAACGGCGCTATTGGGAAATTGGGAAAGCATTTTATCACACTGATCTTGGTGTGGTCAGATGCTTTGAGGGCAGAGGAGAGATCTAGGGTCTAATAGACCCCATTTTTTTCAAAAAAGAGTACCTGTCACTACCTATTGCTATCATAGGGGATATCTACATTCCCTGACATAACAATAAAAATGATTAAAAAAAAATAAAAATTAAAGGAACAGTTTAAAAATAAGATAAAAAAGCAAAAAAAAAATAATAAAGAAAAAAAAAAAGCACCCCTATCCCCCCCTGCTCTCACGCAAAGGCGAACACAAGCGTTGGTCTGGCGTCAAATGTAAACAGCAATTGCTCCATGCATGTGAGGTATCACCACGAAGGTCAGATCGAGGGCAGTAATTTTAGCAGTAGACCTCTTCTGTAAATCTAAAGTGGTAACCTGTAAAGGCTTTTAAAGGCTTTTAAAAATGTATGTAGTTTGTCGCCACTGCACGTTTGTGCGCAATTTTAAAGTATGTCATGTTTCGTATCCATGTACTCGGCCTAATATCATCTTTTTTATTTCATCAAACATTTGGGCAATATAGTGTGTTTTAGTACATTAAAATTAAAAAAGTGTGTTTTTTCCCAAAAAATGCGTTTGAAAAATCGCTGCGCAAATAGTGTGTGAAAAAAAAATGAAACACCCACCATTTTAATCTGTAGGGCCTTTGCTTTAAAAAAAATATATAATGTTTGGGGGTTCAAAGTAATTTTCTTGCAAAAAAAAATTTTTTTTCATGTAAACAAATAGTGTCAGAAAGGGCTTTGTCTTGTCTAAGTGGTTAGGTGATGTGTGACATAAGCTTCTAAATGTTGTGCATAAAATGCCAGGACAGTTCAAACCCCCCCCCCCCCAAATGACCCCATTTTGGAAAGTAGACTGTCCACGGAACGTCCCACACTCCGCTTGAGTGCTTCCGTCAGTATACCACTTCCTCCCAGTCTGGACACAGATTTTAGATATTCCAACCGCTCCCAAGCATAAAACAAGGCGCCACTTGTTTCACTGCTAACATGGACTATATTTATTTAGAATCAATATGACAAGACTTTATATGCCGTTGGAACCTCCTCTAACAATACAACTGTAACCTAATTAACATGAGCTAGTTTACTAAATCATTTACCCAGACCAGATGACACAGAGACATGACCTGTAGGACACAGACTTGTGGGCACCGAGCTTCACACAGTAGTATAAACATAATAGCAGGAGCTAATTACAATTAACAATACAAACAACAATCTCCCCCCTCCTCAGCCTAGTCATCAACAACTATAGTAGGAGTAGACTGTTCATCTCCTAGCCAGTCCTGGAGGCTAATGTGATCAGCTTACTCAATTAACAGGTTGAGTTCAGAATCAAACAAACCAATAGTAGTCTCTACATACATCCTGGGAGATATTGTGGACAAATATTACTGTCCCGTTTTAAGTAGTCCAAGATATATTTTCTCACTCACCCTGTGCCAGGATAGCACAGGGTGACTTAGACATAAGAGGTGTATGGGGAGCTGAAACAAGGGCATCCCCTACTTTCCAAGGGATTCTGAGTTCCACGGGCCCTCCCGTCACATAGACACCCCAAGCTATTTGCTGAGAGGCAGGTCGAGTACATGGAATAGTTTATATTGTGGCACAAGTTTCAGGAAAAAGACAAATTTTTTTTTTTTTTTTGCACAAAGTTGTTACTAAATGATATATTGCTCAAACATGCCATGGGAATATGTGAAATTACACCCCAAAATACATTCTGTTGCTTCTCCTGAGTACGGGGATACCACATGTGTGAGACTTTTTGGGAGCCTAGCCGCATACGGGACCCCAAAAACCAAGCACCGCCTTCAGGGTTTCTAAGGGTGTAAAGCTTTGATTTCACTCCTCACTGCCTATCACAGTTTTTGAGGCCATGGAATGCCCAGATGGCACAACCCCTCCCAAATGACCCCATTTTGGAAAGTAGACACCCCAAGCTATTTGCTGAGAGGTATGGTGAGCAGGGCCGTTGATGGGGGGGACCACCAGCCCTGGTGTACAGGGACCAATAACATAGGGGGGCCCACACAGGGAGGGGGATTAGTGACAGACGACCATTGTGTTTCTTTTCCTCCAGTAGTTGAAAGCTGCTCTCCTCCCCTTTCCCTGCTGCCAGTTTTTATCTGCTAAGAAAGAGACAGTCGTCCTTCACTAATCCCCCTCCCTGTGTGGGCCCCCTCCTCTCAGCACTGTTTTTTAAGGTTATTTCTGCTCCTGAGTTTATCTCTCTAACTTAGGCTCCAGGCACACTGATTTAAAATTCACTGCTTCTACAAGAGTTTTGTGTTCTGTCTGTAGAAGCAGCCCAATGTTATCCTATGTGTCCATGCATATTAGGACGTTTAGAGGCGTATTTTGAGCTCAGCGTTTAGAGGCAGGAAAAAAAAACCTTCTAGTTTGCGTCTCTGATTGGAAACTCGTCTAACCTTTGTACAAAAAATGCTTTATATGAGTATTTTTTTCTGCTAGATGAATTGGAGTTTTTTTTAAGCTCAGTGTGCATAGAGCCTAACTTTGTTTCTCTCCCTATGATCCTGCAGCCTGTATATTTTTTTCATCTCGCCTTCATTTTTATTTGTTAACTCAGTTTTATCTTTTAGATTTGGCAGGAAGTCTATGAGTTATGTTGTATTTGTGTCTGCTAATAGTTTTATTGTATTTTTAGTGAAATATAGCTTTAATCTTTTCTTGGGGGGGCCCTGTCAGGTAGTCTGTACGGGGCCCCGCGATTTCTATCAGCAGCCCTGATGTATTTTGCAGACCTCGCTTTTTGTCACAAAGTTTTGAAAATTGAAAAAAGAAAAAAAAAAAAAGTTTCTTTTCTTTCTTCATTTTCAAAAACAAATGAGAGCTGCAAAATACTCACCATGCCTCTCAGCAAATAGCTTGGGGTGTCTACTTTCCAAAATGGGGTCATTTGGGTGGGTTTTGTGCCATCTTGGCATTTTATGGCCTTGGAAACTGTGATAGGTAGTGAGGAGTGAAATAAAAAATTTACGCCCTTAGAAATCCTGAAGGCGGTGCTTGGTTTTCGGGGCCCCGTATGCAGTTAGGCTCCCAAAAAGTCCCACACATGTGGTATCCCCATGCTCAGGAGAAGCAGCAGAATGTATTTTGGGGTGTAATTCCACATATGCCCACGGCATGTTTGAGCAATATATCATTTAGTGATAACTTTGTGCAAAAAAAAAAAAAGTTTGTAATTTTTTCACAGCTTGTGGCAAAATATAAAATATTCCATGGACTCGACATGCCTCTCAGCAAATAGCTTGGGGTGTCTACTTTCCAAAATGGTGTCATTTGGGGGGGTTTGAACTGTCCTGGCATTGTATGGCCTTCAAAACTGTGATAGGTAGTGAGGAGTGAAATAAAAAATTTACGCCCTTAGAAATCCTGAAGGCGGTGATTGGTTTTCAGGGCCCCGTACGCGGCTAGGCTCCCAAAAAGTCCCAGCAATTTCTCAGCAATTTCCTTGGGGTGTCTACTTTCCAAAATGGGGTCATTTGGGGGCGGGGGGTTGTACTGCCCTGCCATTTTAGCACCTCAAGGAATGAGATAGGCAGTCATAAACTAAAAGCTGTGTAAATTCCAGAAAATGTACCCTAGTTTGTAGACGCTATAACTTGCACAAACCAATAAATATACGCTTATTGACATTTTTTTTCCCAAAGACATGTGGCTGCATACATTTTGGACTAAATGTATGACTAAAATTGAGTTTATTGTGTTTTTTTTATAACAAAAAGTAGAAAATATTGTTTTTTTTCAAAATTTTCGGTCTTTCTCCGTTTATAGCGCAAAAAAGAAAAACCGCAGAGGTGATCAAATAGCATCAAAAGAAAGCTCTATTTGTGGGAACAAAAGGATGCAAATTTCGTTTGGGTACAGCATTGCATGACCACGCAATTAGCAGTTAAAGCGACGCAGTGCCAAATTGTAAAAAGTGCTCTGGTCAGGAAGGGGGTAAATCCTTCCGGGGCTGAAGTGGTTAATACTGTCTATTGCCCCCTTTAACATCAATGATAGCTTGAATAATTTTGTGGTATTTGTGGATGAGGCTCTTTATCTTCTCAGATGGTAAAGCTGCCCATTTCTCTTGGCAAAAAGCCTCCAGTGCCTGTAAAGTCTTGGGCTGTCTGCAAACCCAAAAGCAAAACAGTTTTCTATTGCAGTTTACCAATCCTTAGATGTGGTGGCTGCATTAGTTAGGCATTTTAAGCTTAATTTCCTTTTATTTTCACCTAGTGATTCAGCCAGAGAGTCTGTTTTTTTTCAACTTCCTTTAACAGACCAAGCTGTCTAGCAAAAGTGGTAGTTAGAGGGCTAAAACAAATCATTTAACATTGAGCGGTGTCAGTTTTTACTCATTTGTGTAAAACCTTTATCCTAAAAGGAAAAAAAAATGTTGCTTTAACTACTTAAAAGTGTTAGCTGGAGCTAAGCTTTAATTTGTTCCCTCTAAATCTGCTATTGCGGGTTAAATAAAAGGGAAAATGCATAAAAAAGAAAGCCAACACAGTTAAGGATTAGTATGCTGCAATAAATTAAGATTTTTTTTTGGGGGGGGGGGATATTACTGCATTGATTATTAAAGTATTACACTAAACTAAACCTATTATCCAACCTTACTTATTATTGCATTTGTTGTTTTGAAGTATAAAGGCAGTAAAAAGGCTGATAATGGTGAAAAAAAGTACTCTTTTCATTATTCATGGAGCAAACGAATGTGGCTTGGCAGGGGTGAGCCTGCATATGTTGTGTGAAAATATGCCCCTTTTTTTCCCATCTCAAAAAGTTGGGAAATATGCCTTTTGCGGTAATAGTAGGTTTTATATTTCTTCAGGCAAACAGATACACAACTGAAATAAATATAAGTGAACTGCCTTACCAACCAAAAAAAAGTCATCCTGTTCAGCTACTCTTGTGATAGTCATCCCTGACAGACACCATAGTTATATATCTAACCTCACTTTTATCTACTGCAATTAAGCAATAGACTTTGGGCATCAACTCACCTACTGCTGATAGGACGATCAGTGGACATCATTACAGTAATGTTACTGCCCTTGCTTCTCTTGTCAACACAATGCAATGTACTAGACTCTGACTGACCCACAGCACTGCCCTTCCCTTTCATAATCCTGGAGTTCATTGGCAGCTAATAAAAACAGATTCAGGTACTTTATTTAAAAGAGAAGTTTTTTTTTTTTTTTTTTTTTTTTAGAAATCATACTTACCTAAGTGGATGCAGCATTGGTCTGATGCTGCATCTGTCCCTTGCTGGCTCTGAGACTGAGAACTGAGCAATCAAAGATCGCTGATCACTCAGTTCTCAGTGCTCCATGAGCAGAGAGCTGATGACTGTCAGTCACCACTCTCTGCTCTGCCCCCTTCCACGGGGGGGCTGAGCCAGGTGTCAGTCCAGGCTCCTGAGTGGATCCTGACCATATTATTGTGATCTTTCCCCAGCCTGGACCAGCTCTGTGACGTCTGCCAACAGGGAGCTGCAGTGAAATATGAGATTTGGCTGTACTTCTCCTTTAAATTACATGTAATAATCAGTAACTCTTTCATAACTGGAATAACGTGGTATTCTGTCTCTTTAGCCATATGCACTCTGTTATAGTGCTTTCACATGACTGTTGATCAGATGTGTAGGATGGCATATTGCTACTCTCATCATGTGTTATTGTGTAAAAAGGCACACAGACATAGTGGTTAGTACTGTAGTCCTGCAGCATTGTATTCCCTCACTGTGAGTGGTACATTACATCATTAGCATCTTTTGACCATATGTGAATGGCTTTATACAGTTCTTACAGTATGTGAATAAAATAATGTCTGGAAACCAATGCTGGAATCCTACTGAACTCATGTGGTATCTTACAAAGGAATGCAGACTTATCACAAATGGGGCTGTCACATATGGTTGGGTTTGTGGACCGTCTGGGTAGCCTGGATGGCGGTGTGCACTGTGAGTGTACCCATGCAGTCCTCAGCTGACCTGGTACAGGGAAGCATGGAGACCAGGCTCTTGGAAAGCAAAGACCATAGGATTTATAGGAATGGCAGAAGTAACATGCAACATCAGGGTGCTGATTTGAAAGGCAGTACACAGAATACTAGTAAAAGTCACTTATTGAATTGCAGTGCAGGGCACACAGGGAGGCATGATTACAGGAGTATCTTTGCAGTAGTGGGATGCTGAGCTTACAGGAACATAGAGGTAACAAGATATATGAGGAACACTGAGGTGCACAGGGGCCCCAGGCAATGCAGGTATACAGGATACAGATGGGGTTCATGAGGAGACCAGGACAGGAAGGACACATATTGGTACTGTCTGGGGGGGAGAACACAAGCGGCCTGCACATACAGTGAAGGTGAGTGCATTTGGAATGGCCAAGACATAGAGTCTAAAGAGACTGCCTGGTATTCCCCAGAGCTACTGATGGTAGAAACGGGTTGCACTGCAGATGATCCTTGTGTAGCAGTTCTCAGACTCACCTGAGCAGGGAACTACTGGAAACTAAGGGCTGATATATAGATAAGAATCCCTTTCAGCACTGAGGCGCAGGGATCACAGGACAGTAGGGAGTACAGCCCAAGCTGGCAGATGTGCATGGAAATGCACAGGCACTGGAAACAGAAGCACAGAGGCACACAGGACAGCTAGGAAAGAATGGCAATAGAAAGAGAAAAATCAGAAGGAGTAGGTAGAGGAGCACAGGCACACCAAGCAGGAAATAGAGTGGAAATACACAGACAGACACCGAGCCAGACTGCAGACACAAGTGTTGCTAGCAAATAGCAGACAGGAATTCACAGGGGATCACAGAAGGGCATGAAGGCTGACAGATCACACTGAAAGGCACTGGGAGATGCTTAAAAAAAGACCCTAGGTACAAAGGGGGTCCAACTACAGGATCACTAGGAATATTGGGGTCAGTGTGAGTCTGTCAGAATGTAGAACACTAGGAGTATAGAGGTCACTATGAATCTTCTCAAGAAGCCAGGGACATGAGGAAGCACTGGGTATATACAAGTATTCTTCTCAGTAAGCCATAAGGAAGCTGGGGTACACAATGATTATTCTCATAAAGCCAGGTTTACGAGGAAATACTGCTGGTACACTAGGAATCTTGATATGAGGAAGCACTGGAGGTACAAAAGGGATCTTCTTGGAAATCACTGGGGGACCTGGCACTAGGAAAACTAGCTGTTGCTTAAGCAAAGCCTGTGGCAATGAGCCAAGCTTAAAGCTGAACTTCACTCTCTCAATCAACATTTAATCCTTATGTGGCTAGCATTAGTAAATAAATAAGAAATCGTATCAATATTTACTTGTTTTATTTTAATTTCTTTTTTAATTTCTTCAGCTTCCTCCAGGTTTCCAGGCCTAGGCAAATGATGCCATACATTCCAGGTGTCTCCAGGATGGGAGGAGGGATTTTCTCAGTTAAACACACCCCCATGCCTGAGCTAAGGGCAGTTGGACTCCAGGACGTAAATGCTATATCAATCATCTGCCCTTACTCAAGTTGGCCACAGCCAGGAATTCTAGGGTGGGGGGGGGGTTTCTCAGCAAAATAAAGCATGGAGACAAGGATGGATGGGTGAGTTTGCTTTGAAGATTCAAAATTAATTAAATAGCTTTTTTTGGCTTGTGGTACTAAAGTGGAGTGTAATCCTACCTTAAAGTGTTTGTTAAGCCCTTATGGGTGCTTTGTAGAATCCCCTCTGTCATAACCTGTTATATCACTCACTGCTGTTGTTTTATAAAACTGATGCAGCACAATACCTTATTTTGAAGGGCTGCTGTGCACTCAGCTGACATCCAGGGCTCTCCTGCCCTGCTCCGAGGACTGTAGAGGGAGGGGCTGAGGTTCCCTCTGACATCAGCTGGGAGGAGAGGAGAGCCTCAGATGGTCACTTGACCGCTCAGCCTCGGTCTTCAGTAAGGTATTGTGCTCCTTCATTTTTATAAAACAAGGACAGAGAGCAATATAACATGTTATGACAGAGGGGATTCTACAAAGGACAAATCATTATTTTTCATAGTATGGCAGCAGCAGGAGAGGGGCGGGGAGGACCGGCTCACACACAGAGCTGACAAGCAGGGAGGGGAGGTGGGAGGAGGACAGGAGAGATGCAGAGAGCAGGGCTGCAGATGACGGAGTCACGTAAACTGACCACGGTGTCAGGGCTCAGCAGCCATGATACACCATGGACAGTTTACAGAGGGAAGGGTAGAAACTGGCAGAATCAGCCAGGTATTTTAGGTGTTACAGGGGGGCAAATTACACATAACATGCTTTAAAGGAATAGGATCAATATATACAGTGGGGACGGAAAGTATTCAGACCCCCTTAAATTTTTCACGCTTTGTTATATTGCAGCCATTTGCTAAAATCATTTAAGTTCATTTTTTCCCTCATTTTCCCTCATTAATGTACACATAGCACCACATATTGACAGAAAAACACAGAATTGTTGACATTTTTGCAGATTTATTAAAAAAGAAAAACTGAAATATCACATGGTCCTAAGTATTCAGACCCTTTGCTGTGACACTCATATATTTAACTCAGGTGCTGTCCATTTCTTCTGATCATCCTTGAGATGGTTCTACACCTTCATTTGAATCCAGCTGTGTTTGATTATACTGATTGGACTTGATTAGGAAAGCCACACGCCTGTCTATATAAGACCTTACAGCTCACAGTGCATGTCAGAGCAAATGAGAATCATGAGGTCAAAGGAACTGCCTGAAGAGCTCAGAGACAGAATTGTGGCAAGGCACAGATCTGGCCAAGGTTACAAAAAAAATTCTGCTGCACTTAAGGTTCCTAAGAGCACAGTGGCTTCCATAATCCTTAAATGGAAGACCTTTGGGACGACCAGAACCCTTCCTAGAGCTGGCCTTCCGACCAAACTGAGCTATCGGGGGAGAAGAGCCTTGGTGAGAGAGGTAAAGAAGAACCCAAAGATCACTGTGGCTGAGCTCCAGAGATGCATTCAGGAGATGGGAGAAAGTTATAGAAAGTCAACCATCACTGCAGCCCTCCACCAGTTGGGACTTTATGGCAGAGTGGCCAGACGGAAGCCTCTCCTCAGTGCAAAACACATTAAAGCCCGCATGGAGTTTGCTGAAAAACACCTGAAGGACTCCAAGATGGTGAGAAATAAGATTCTCTGGTCTGATGAGACCAAGATAGAACTTTTTGACCTTAATTCTAAGCGGTATGTGTGGATAAAACCAGGCACTGCTCATCACCTGTCCAATACAGTCCCAACAGTGAAGCATGGTGGTGGCAGCAGCATGCTGTGGGGGTGTTTTTCAGCTGCAGGGACAGGACGACTGGTTGCAATCGAGGGAAAGATGAATGCAGCCAAGTACAGGGATATCCTGGACGAAAACCTTCTCCAGAGTGCTCAGGACCTCAGACTGGGCCGAAGGTTTACCTTCCAACAAGACAATGACCCTAAGCACACAGCTAAAATAACAAAGGAGTGGCTTCACAACAACTCCGTGACTGTTCTTGAATGGCCCAGCCAGAGCCCTGACTTAAACCCAATTGAGCATCTCTGGAGAGACCTAAAAATGGCTGTCCACCAACGTTAACCAAACCATCCAACCTGACAGAACTGGAGAGGATCTGCAAGGAGGAATGGCAGAGGATTCCCAAATACAGGTGTGAAAAACTTGTTGCATCTTTCCCAAAAAGACTCATGGCTGTATTAGATCAAAAGGGTGCTTCTACTAAATACTGAGCAAAGGGTCTGAATACTTAGGACCATGTGATATTTCAGTTTTTCTTTTTTAATAAATCTGCAAAAATGTCAACAATTCTGTGTTTTTCTGTCAATATGGGGTGCTGTGTGTACATTAATAAGGAAAAAAATGAACTTAAATGATTTTAGCAAATGGCTGCAATATAACAAAGAGTGAAAAATGTAAGGGGGTCTGAATACTTTCCGTCCCCACTGTATATATTTTTTTAAGGTTAACAAACGCTTTAAATGAAAAGAGATGGCCTGGCTGGGCTAACTGAATCAACAGCAGGTGGTTAATCAGTCTTGAACACAAGTCTTGTGGGATAACAGCTAACAGCAGAACCTTTCAAGTTAAAGCTATGGGACTACATGTACCAGCATGTCTGTTGATCTTTGGGAATAGAAGATACAGCTCTGCAGATCTGTGACAAGACTCCGGAGGAATGTATGTTGCGTGAAGTGTTTATTGTAAGTGAAAAGAATACAAAAGTGCATTACATAAAAAAAAAACCAAATGAGATCCAAACAGGCACACAGACTCACAAAAACAACAAGAGCAGTTCAAAGTACTAAGCACTAGTTACTGGCAAAATATACAGGGGATATGTAAGGGATGCTGAGGGAAAGAAGAAGTAACAGGTCTGAGGTTGGTATGAACTGCAGATCGGCAAGGAAGTCAATAGGGTCACAAGCCGTATAAGAGGGCAAGCCATTACTGAAGATTTATACAGGGAAATCAGTGGAATTCTAAAGCACCTGACTGCTGCCCAAGAGGGGTTATAAAGTCTGTCAAGAGCAGGCTTAGGTGGTGAATAACCTCTTTCCAAACCACATAACACATATGTACATTCCGTTGACAAGGAGAGTGGGCCTAAATGCTTGCATGTATGCATGGATGTTTAGGTTTCTTTACCGAGTGCGATCACTGGACAGGTTGTCATCGGTGAGGGAGATCTGGGATACCACAGCGCTGGAGTGGAGGTGAGTAAACTACTTTAAAGAGGTTGTAAAGGTTCATATTTTTTCACTTTAATGCATACTATGCATTGAGGTGAAAAAACACTTGTCAGTGACCGGCCCCAGCCCCACACACCCCCCCCCCGTTTTACTTATCTGAACCCTCAAACTTGTCCCACGTTGAAGGCACTGTCTCTCTGCTGGGGGGTTCTCGGCTGTTAATTGGATAGATTGATAGCGGCGCAGCCATTGGCTCCCGCTGCTGTCAATCAAATCCAATGATGCGCTGTATGCTGGATTTGGGAGCGTGCCCGCAAGGTAACCTCCCGGGAGAGCGCTTCTCCCAGGAGGTTATCTGATGTGGGAAGGGGCCGAGATAGCCGCCAAGGGACCCCAGAAGAGGATGTTCGGGGGCCACTCTGTGCAAAACGAGCTGCACAGTGGAGGTAAGTATGATATGTTTGTTATTTAAAAAAAAAAAAAATCAACCTTTAGTTTCACTTTAAGTTTCCCAAAAAAAAGCTACATCTAAAGTATTATTTGTTTTGTCTTATATTACAAAAGTGTTTTTTTTTTTCAGTAAAAAGCATCAATATGAAGCAGAATTCCCTAAGAAAATGCTTCTTCAAGGATCTGCATGCAATTAAAAGCTAGCCCAGTGGGGAATAAATTTAGTTCCTTAAGGCCTCTTTTACGCAGACGCCTCCGTGAAGTGGAATCCGCTTGCTCAACGCGTGATCTCTCCGCTGAACAGGAGGATGACAGGTCTGTGTCTGCTCCGCTATGCAGGGTGGACAAAGTCCCACTCCCCTCTATGGGGCAATCGGTTGGGAACATCTGATCTGGCAGATGGATGTGGAATAGATCCACCATCCGTCTGTTTTTGGCAGACAGGATCAGATCAGATGGTGGCGGATGTCTGCAGATGTGTCTGCTGACATCCGCCAGTCCATAGAAGAGACTGGAGGGTCCGATCAGGTCCACCTGAAAAACTGAGAGGCAGACCTGATCAGACCCCCCCCTGTGAAAGGGGCCTAAGGCTATAACAAAATACAGACTGTGAGAGTTTTGCTGTATGGATATAAGTATATACTGGTGCATCTCATAAAATTAGAATATCAAAAGTTTATTTATTTCCACTGACTGTGGAAACTTCACACTGGACCTCATGCAACTTTCATTCTGTGCCTCTCCACTCTTCCTCCAGACTCTGGGACCTTGTTTTCCAAATGAAATGCAACATTTTCCACAGTCCATAATGATTTGGGGGGCCATGCCATCTGCTGGTGTTGGTCCACTGTGTTTTAGTCCAAAGTCTACCAGGAAATTCTAAAGCACTTCATGCTTCCCTCTGCTTACCAGCTTTATGGAGATGCTGATTTTATTTTCCAGCAGGACTTTGCAGCTGCCCACACTACCAAAAATACAGATACCTGGTTTAATGATCATGGTATCACTGTGCTTGATTGGCCAGCAAAGTCGCCTGACCTAAACCACATAGAGAATATGTGGGGTATTGCCAGGAGGACGATGAGAGACACCAGACCCAACAATGCAGATGAGCTGAAAGCCACTATCAAAGAAATCTGGGTTTCCATTACACCCTAGCAGTGCCATAGGCTGATCTCCTCCATACCACGCCTCATTGATGCAGTAATTCTTGAAAAAGGAGCCGTGTCCAAGTATTGAGTGCATACTATACTGTACATAGACATACTTTTAAGTAAGCCAACATTTCTTAAAATCCTTTTTTTTATTGGTCTTATGTAATATTCTAATTTTCTGAGATACTGCATTTTGGGTTTTCACTAGCTGTAAGCCATAATCATCAAAATTAAAAGAAAGAAATACTTGAAAAATATCACTCTGTGTGTAGCACATCTATATAAAATATATGAGTTTCACTTTTTGAATTAAATTACTGAAATGAATACAATTTTTGATGATATTCAAATTTTATGAGATGCACCTGTATGTATTAATTGCCATTGTGCAGATTGTCTTGCTAGCTCTTTCAGGACAATACTCAAGTGAAATGCTCACCAACAGGTATATACCACTAAAATAAATTTGTGTATTTTATTTTAGAACCTCTGGAAATATTGAAGATACCAATGAGAGGCAGCAGGGGTCAACAAAAGAAAAGGTCATCCACCTAGAGGAGGAATCTTCAGCATATAGACAGTTGTCACTTCTCCTTCAACCTACAGTGCCTCCAAGATAACACTTGATAACACAATTCCTCCAAGATAGGAAATAGCCATGGGGTTGATTTACTAAAGGCAAATCCACTTTGCACTACAAGTGCACTTGAAAGTGTAGTCGCTGTAGATCTGAGGGGAAGATCTGAAATGAGGGGAAGCTCTGCTGATTTTATCATCCAATCACGTGCAAGCTAAAATGCTGTTTTTTATTTTCCTTGCATGTTCCCCTCAGATCTACAGCGACTGCACTTCCAAGTGCACTTGTAGTGCAAAGTGGATTTGCCTTTAGTAAATAACCCCCCATGTCTTTCTCCCAGGAACTAAAGCAAAGTAAACCCAGTAATCCAGCTTCAGTGGAGCTGTTGACATTGCTGGGTGAGTTGGGAAGCGAACTGTAGGAAGCAAGGACCAGACAACAAAGGGAAGATGAAATAAGTAGCTTCCATCATGCCCTGGAGCCTGATATGAGGCAGATACCATCACAGAGCCTCTGGGTCCTAAAGTTTTGACCTCATGCAGGTCATGCAAAGGTACATGCCTATGCCAGCTGCATACCCACACACAACACATACCAGTACACCACTAAAGCTCACACAATGCACCCATACTCATAGCACACAAGATAGGCCTACGCTCAAACACAAAGAGAACATTCACAACATTCACAAACATACCCCACATATAGCGCATTCTGAACAACACCAACATATCCTACATACACAACAGACAAGCCATCTGCTAAGTCTGGTGCAAGTAATTCAGTGCAAAGAGGGCCTTTTTCTACTGCAAGCACATCCACCTCATCTACAGGACCTCTGTACTGTGACCTGTGAGGCCGATTCATCTGCAATATATTATCATTTGTCCACAGAGCATTCTTTCTGTAACATTGTGGCCGGTCAATATAGTAGTGCACTTCCTGTGTCTAGGCACCCTTTTCCTTGAGCCCCATAGCTGTAAATCATTGCAAGGTTTTAACTGCTTCTGCTTTACTCATTCTGTGGATTTGTATTTCCTCTACCTCTCCTGATGCTTCCTGATAATTACCCTACCAGCCATCAGGGGTCATGAGGGAGAAAATATGTCTGTCTTTACCAATATGGCCACCTCCACACACACTACAGAACATAACATGGTGCATTAGTAATGGGCACAAGATTAGTCTACGGGCAATACCGGTTCGTATTGTATACAGTAGTTTATATTGTGTATTTTAGTTTATATTGAACATCATTTTTACATTTTCTGTTGGTTTATTCAAATAAACCATTAGGTTGTGCATTGCTCTGGGCACGTTCCATCTTTCAGAAAGTCAAAATTTCTGACGAGGGGTCACAGTATATGAACAGACTCTGCTGTGTAGTGTGACTTTGCCACAAGTCATACAGATAAATGTAAAAGTGGACCTTTTTATTTAGATAAGGGTGGAAAGTGTTATTACTTCTGTCAAGGTGATTTATTTCTGTTCCCCATGGGGAATATTTCCCCTAAGTTTCTGTCTTTGAGGCAGGATGTCACAAGGACAGGAACTGGTCAACATCTCTCCAATAACAGAGGCAGCATCCCAAACACCTTTACAGTGAAGCAAGCTATGAAAATAGTCTTCCTGGGATTGATTAAGAAATATTTGTCTTCTGTCCAATTAACTTTTAGCAATTTTTTTTTTTTTAGTACAAAATTAATACTCAAAATAATTTACAAAAGTTAGTATACAAAAGTTATGTGAAATCATCACCAGATATACTGTTGTCTCAATTATTCAATACAGAGTTCAAAGGAAATAAAAGGCAAGGTATGAACAAAAACAATCAACAAACACTGAGTCAGATTTGGGATATACTACCAAATAAATATTAAAAAGAAAAAAAGAAACTGCGCTCTGGTGAAGAATAAGTGATAAATAATTTTGTAAACTAAAAAGCAGCAACTCTCCTGCGCAACATAAACACAGTGTGATACAAGTAGTAAAAAAGTAGAATCGCGCTAAAAACCTGTGTGCATATATGCGATTAATGACACATCAACAAATATCTGAATAAATATCACATACATTGTGAACACATTGTAAAAGTGTCATAGCACCAAAATGATTGAATATTGATGTTGAAACACTTCAAAATAAAAATATAGAACATGAAAATGAGTCCAAAATCATACAGCCAGTAAGCCAAACCCAAGCTCGTTATTGGTATAGTATCATATCCAAAGCCCAGCCATCGGATTAATACTTCAGACTATACCATGTTCCTTCCAGCTCACAGATGGATGGTCGCATCATGAAAGATAAAAGGCTCCAATAGTGTATAACCTTTAAACTTTATTCGGTATTAAAATACATTAAAACACTCACATGATCTCAATAAGATAAACGCCTGTATGTCTGTGCTGGTGCCGGAGTGCCGGCTGGTAAGCTTACAGACAAGCCCGTCCTGCTGGTAACAACAACAGCGATGAGAGGTGACGCAAGCGAGTCGCTCCGCCCAGTAATGCGACCATCCATCTGTGAGCTGGAAGGAACATGGTATAGTCTGAAGTATTAATCCAATGGCTGGTCTTTGGATATGATACTATACCATTAACGAGCTCGGGTTTGGCTTACTGGCTGAGGTCCGGAGGATAATTTTCTTTCAATGGCAGCCATTTTTAGTGTGATTTCAGCGTGGAGAGAGATAGAACAGGGCTCTGTTCAGTGCTATTACTTAGTGTGCTATACTGTGCTATTTTGCTTCAATTGCCATTGTAGAATATTAGTTTAGTGTCAGTCTAGGGATAGTGTGAGTGTAGTGAGGAGGACCATCATTCAGCTTTGCATAGTGTGCAGCTAGAGTAGGGACAGCTCAGATGGTTTCACTGTAGTGTAGTTAGACCGTGTCATTCATACATACATTAGTGTAGAGTAGGGACAGCTCATATAGTTTCAGTGTAGTGTAGTGAGACCATGTCAGTAATCTTTACATTAGTGTATAGCTAGAGTAGGGACAGTTCAGATAGCGTCAGTGTAGTCACAGTTGAACACCGTCTATTTGATTGCGTTACTGCCAGTTTAACGCCATTTACTTCCGTGTGTGTTACTGCCAGTTTAACGCCATTTACTTCTGTGTGCGTTACTGACAGATTAACACCATATCGTTATGTCTGCGTTACTGCCAGTTTAACGCCATATGGTTCTGTGTGTGTCACTGCCAATTTAACGCCATATAGCTTTGTGTGCGTCACTGCCAGTTTAACGCCATATAGTTTTGTGTGCATTACTGCCAGTTTAACGCCATATAGTTCTGTGTGCGTTACTGCCAGTTTAACACCATATAGTCCTGTGTGCATTACTGCCAGTTTAAGGCCATATAGTTCTGTGTGTCACTGTACGTTTGGCGCATTATATTGCAGTATATTATAGTGTATCTGTGGAGTGTGTCTGTGTAGTGTGAGTACTCAAATTAAAGTGCACCAAACACCTCTTTACATTGATTAAAGTGCATCTACGTACAGATTTCAACTTCTTCTTTACATTTGCTTATAAGCACCGCCCCCTCCCTTCCAATAATATCTGGGAGGACAACAAGGAGAGACGTTCCCTTGGCACTGTAAGGGGGCCAGCAACAAATTTGTCCACTGGCAAAGGTGGATGTGGTGGTCAGTCCTCAGGCAGGGCATAATTTCCTCTGTTTAGTGAGTTTGCCTGTGCTATCCAGCCACAGCATGCAGAGGAGGTGGTGGACAGGCTTACTAAACCTTCCTCATCCTCCTCACCCTCTGTCATGCAAGCAGAGACAAGTGTGCAGTCCCCTGCAGTTGCCATAGTGGATTAACCTGCCTCCTTGTCCACATCTATTCCTGCCAAAGCCCCAACAGTTATTTGATCACAGCGTCAGCCACTTGCTTTTTGTTGATGCCCAGCCATTACTGGATTCAGATGTTGGTTCTGAGGTTCAGGATGACAGGAACATGAGCATAGAGAGAGGGAGGAACACTGGTAGACAAATTTGCATTCATGTTCCCCAAGCCGCAGCGTATTGCCAAGTTGTCTCCAGTGGTAATACTGAAGATGGAGGAGATGGAGATGATGATGATGATGAGGTCACTGATGCAACTTGGGTGCCAGATAGAACAGGGGAGGAAACTGAAGGTGAGGCGGCACAACCCCAAGGAGGCCGACATTAAGAAAGAGTAGAGAGCAGCCACCCTATTCTATCACATTCTGCCCCTGTTATCTCCCGGCCCACTCCGCAAAGCTCAGCTGTCTGGGCCTTTTTCAGCACATCTGCAGCAGATCACACTGTTGCTATCTGCAAACTGTGTCTCAGGCACATCAAACGTGGCAAAAACACCAACCATTTGGGTACCACATGCTTAACAAGGCATTTAACATTCCAACCACTCAGTCCATTGGCAAGAGCCCCTAAAAGCCACACAAAAGGGGCACCAATCTGTCCCTCCTCCTCCTCCTTACCCACTTCAGTCTGCCCCTGCTATACCGAGTCATTACCTCTCAGCAGCCTCCACTGACAGGGATGATGGTATAGCACAGGGTGTCCCAGGTCCTAGCAGCACATCTGCCAGCAGCACACCACCAGCTGTAGACTGTAGCCGGCAAATTTCTCTGCCCCATCTGCTGCAGTGGCAAAAAAATACAGTCCCTGCCACCCACATGCCCAGCATCTAAATACAAGTTTGTCGATAGGGATGAGCTTCGAGTCTAACTCATGTTGGACTCGAACATCGGCTGTTCGCAAGTTCTCCGAACAGCGAACAATTTGGGGTGTTCACGGCAAATTCGAATGCCACGGAACACCCTTTAAAAGTCTATGGGAGAAATCAAAAGTGTTAATTTTAAAGGCTTATATGCATGGTATTGTCATAAAAAGTGTTTGGGGACCTGGGTCCTGCCCCAGGGGACATGGATCAATGCATCAAAGTCATTTAAAACTACTTGTGGCTATTAATGCATTGCCGGTCCGACAATACACATAGAAGTTCATTGATAAAAACGGCATGTGAATTCCCCACATTGGAACCCCCAACCAAAATTTTAAAAAAAAATGACGTGGGGGGTCCCCCTAAATTCCAAACCAGGCCCTTCAGGTCTGGTATGGATATTAAGGGGAACCCCGGCCAAAATTTAAAAAAAAAATGACGTGGGGGTCCCCCTAAATTCCATACCAGGCCCTTCATGTCTGATATGGATATTAAGGGGAACCCCGCGCCAAAATTAAAAAAAAAAACGGCGTGGGGTCCCCCCAAAAATCCATACCAGACCCTTATCTGAGCACGCAACCTGGCAGGCCACAGGAAAAGAGGGGGGGATGAGAGAGCGCCCCCCCTCCTGAACCGTACCAGGCCACATGCCCTCAACATAGGGAGGGTGCTTTGGGGTAGCCCCCCAAAACACCTTGTCCCCATGTTGATGAGGACAAGGGCCTCATCCCCACAACCCTGGCCCCCCACAACCCTGGCCGGTGGTTGTGGGGGTCTGCGGGTGGGGGGCTTATCGGAATCTGGAAGCCCCCTTTAACAAGGGGACCCCCAGATCCCGGCCCTCCCCCCTGTGTGAAATGGTAAGGGGGTACAAAAGTTCTTCTATCTTCCTTCATCTTCTTCTTCTGGTTCTTCTGGTTCTTGTGGTTCTTCTGGTTCTTCCTCCAGTGTTCTCGTCCAGCATCTCCTCCACGGCGTCTTCTTCCCTTCTTCTCCTCGGGCCGCTCCGCATCCATGGCATGGAGGGAGACTCCCGCTCTTCTCTTCATCTTCTTCTCTTCTTCATCTTCTTCTCTTCTTCATCTTCTTCTCCGGGCCGCTCCGCATCCATGGCATGGAGGGAGGCTCCCGCTGTGTGACGCTTCTCCTCTTCTGACGGTTCTTAAATAACGGGGGGCGGGGCCACCAGGTGACCCCGCCCCCCCTCTGACGCACGGGGACATGACGGGACTTCCCTGTCACCACAGGGAAGTCCCGTCAAGTCACCATGCGTCAGAGGGGGCGGGGTCACCGGGTGGCCCCGCACCCCCATTATTTAAGAACCATCTGAAGAGGAGAAGCGTCCCACAGCGGGAGCCTCCCTCCAAGCCATGGATGCAGAGTGGCCCAGAGAAGAAGATGAAGACAAGAAGATGAAGAAGAGAAGAAGATGAAGAAGATGAAGAAGAGAAGAAGATGAAGAGAAGAGCGGGAGCCTCCCTCCATGCCATGGATGCGGAGCGGCCCGAGGAGAAGAAGACGCCGCGGAGGAGATGCTGGACGAGAACACCGGAGGAAGAACCAGAAGAACCAGAAGAACCAGAAGAAGAAGAAGAAGATGAAGGAAGATAGAAGATAGAAGAAAGAAGAAGCATTTAAATAAAGGAATTGTCAAAAACTGTCTCTTGTCATTTTTAACATTTTTGACAGTTTTTTACTGAAATGGTAGGGGTACTTTTGTACCCCCTTACCATTTCACACAGGGGGGAGGGCCGGGATCTGGGGGTCCCCTTATTAAAGGGGGCTTCCAGGTTCCGATAAGCCCCCCGCCCGCAGACCCCCACAACCACCTGCCAGGGTTGTGGGGATGAGGCCCTTGTCCTCATCAACATGGGGACAAGGTGTTTTGGGGGGGCTACCCCAAAACACCCTCCCAATGTTGAGGGCATGTGGCCTGGTACGGTTCGGGAGGGGGAGCCCGCTCTCTTGCCCCCCCTCTTTTCTTGTGGCCTGCCAGGTTGCGTGCTCGGATAAGGGTCTGGTATGGATTTCTGGGGGGACCCCACGCCGTTTTTTTTTTTTAATTTTGGCGCGGGGTTCCCCTTAAAATCCATACCAGACCTAAAGGGCCTGGTATGGAATTTAGGGGGACCCCCCACGTCATTTTTTTTTTTTAATTTTGGCCGGGGTTCCCCTTAATATCCATACCAGACCTGAAGGGCCTGGTATGGAATTTAGGGGGACCCCCCACGTCATTTTTTTTTTTAATTTTGGTTCGGGGTTCCCCTGTGGGGAATTCCCATGCCGTTTTTATCAATGAACTTTTATGTGTATTGTCGGACCGGCAATGCATTAATAGCCGCGAGTAGTTTTAAATGACTTTTTTTCCTTTGAAATGTCATTTTGCTGTCAGACTGTTCTAAACACGGGAAACATGCGCCCCTTTACAGGCATACTATAGACACCCCACAGCTATGAAATTTAAAGGGATATTACACTTTTATTGTTTCACTTTAAGCATTATTAAAATCACTGCTCCCGAAAAAACGGACGTTTTTAAAACTTTTTTATGCATTGATCCATGTCCCCTGGGGCAGGACCCAGGTCCCTAAACACTTTTTATGACAATAACTTGCATAATAGCCTTTAAAATTAGCACTTTTGATTATTCATGTTCGTGTCCCATAGACTTTAACGGTGTTCGCGTGTTCGAATTAACTTTTTTCCTTTTCGCCTGTTCTGGTGCGAACAGAACAGGGGGGTGTTCGGCTCATCCCTACTTGTCAAAGCTGTTGACTCTCTTCTGCCTTTCAGCCTGGTGGTTTCTGCCCCTTCCGTGAATTTGCACACAATGGCAGGTTCCCAGTCGCTACTGCTTTTCACGTAAGGCCGTTCCATCTCTCTACCATCACGTGGAAAGGAATGTTCTGGCATCGTTGGGCAAGGCAGTCAGCCATAAAATCCACCTTACTGCTGACACGTGGTCCAGCAAGCATGGGCAGGGACAGTACACTGGGTAACAATGCTTGCAACTCGAAAGGATGCAGGACAGGGCTCTGTGCTGCAGCTTGTTGTGCCCCCACGTCTCCATAAAGCTGATGGTGATGATGCCAGACCTCTGAGCTCTACCCCCTCCTCCTCCCCCTCCGCCACCTCCATGCCCCCCTCTGCAGAATTGTTCAAAGGGCTATTTCCAGAGTCAGGTTAAAACGTGCCATACAGTGCTTCAGCTGGTGTGTTTAGGGGACAGGGACCTCACCAGAGCAGAGATTCTTGCATCTCTGCAGGGACAGACCCAGAGGTGGTTCACGCCACGCCATCTGGAGCCAGGAATGGAGGTGTGCGATAATGGCTCAAACCTCCTGTCTGCCCTTAGACAGGGATAGTAAACACATGTGCCATGCCTGGCACATGTCCTCAATTTGGTGGTGCAGCATTTCCTAAATATGTACCCAGGGTTGCAAGATGTGCTAAAGCTGGCCAGAAGAGTCTGTAGCCATTTCAGGCGGTCATACACAGCAAGTGCTCGGCTGGCTGAAATTCAGCGGGAAATCCACCTGCCCGTAAATTGCCTGATTTGTGACATGCCCACCAGGTGGAACTCGACTTTGTCAATGCTGCAGCGGCTATACATGCAGCAGAGGGCCGTCAACAAGTACTTGTGCGAATATGGCACAACGAGAGGCTCAGGCCGCCTCTGCTTTTTTTCCCCACGCCAATGGCTGATCATTAAGGATGCATGCACTGTATTGTCACCATTTAAGGATGCCACAAGGATGGTGAGCTGTGACAGTGCATGCATCAGTGACACAATCCCTGTTGTGTGCCTGCTGGAGCAGACTCTGTGTGGCATTATGGACAGGGCATTGGAGGCAGAGCAGCAGGAGGAAGAGGAGGACTTCCTTTCCTCTCAAGGCCCACTTTATCCAGACACCATCATTCCTATGTCACAGAACACCCAGGAGGAGAGAGGGGAGGAGGATGATGAGGAGGATTCTGGCACTTTCATAGTCTTTGAAGAAGAGGAAGACATGCGTCAATCTGTAAGCAATGGCTTTCCAACCCCAGGACCCTTGGGAGTAGTATGTGGCTGGGAGGAGGAAGTTCCAGATGCTGTCATCCTGAGTGACCCAGAGGAGTCTGCTTCTCAAGCCTCTGCAAATTTGAGGCGAATGGGCAACCTCATGCTTCAAAGCTTGCGAAAGGACCCAAGAATACGTGGCATAAAGGAGAAGGATGATTACTGGTTGGCAACCCTCCTTGACCACCGTTGTAAGGGGAAGGTCTCAGAACTCATCCCGTCCCCACAGACAGTGCAGAAGATAAAATCTCTTGAGGACCCGTTAAAGAGGATTTTATTGAACGTTTTTCCTGTAGGTTACAGTGTCGTGGAAAATGTAGTTTTGAGTCTTCTCTTGGTCAAGAGAGGAGCGTTGGAGAAGGTGTCCGCCTAAGTGAGGCATTTTGGAATTTTTTTTTTTTTCAAATATATATTTTATTAGTTTTCAAAGAAAGGGCTGAGCCCACAAAATACCACAATGGTACATAACAGAGGGGGCAGCCTCCCGACATTATATCTTAGTAGTATATGTTATACATGAAAGCTTGCATGGCATATTTCTACTTTACCATACTTTACAAATATACATGTGTTCCTTTTGTTACTCTGTATTAGAGTCTCAAATTTTATGGATACGTTTAGAGACCGGCGGTCCCTATCTCCAGTTGACCATCAAGTCTTCCATGAGAGAGCGTAAATACATCAGTCAGGAGGCAGCTACCAGAGAAGTGAAAAGAGAGATAGAAGAGCAAATAAAAGATAGGGAAAAGAAAAAGAGGGGGGGGAGTTGGGAAGGGAAAGACTGGGGGAGTGGGGGGGGGGGGACTGGAGGCATTTAGTTAGGTAAGTCACCCTGTATCAGAGTGGCTGTGAGTTGTTGGTCAATATAGAATGGTAGAATTTTAGTTCCCAAAGAGGGATTTACCTTCTTCTGAGTATTTAAATATATTCCAGAGAGTCCAAGTTTTCTTATAAGTTTGTCTATCTTGGGCTGTCATTATCAGATCTTCCATTGTGTTTATGTCTTCTACTTTCCGCAGCCACAAGGATATGGTTGGTGGAGATTGCTGCTTCCAAAGCATGGGGATACAGGACTTGGCTGCATTTGTCAGGTGGCGCAATAAGGATTTTTTATAGGTTTTGAGTGGTATGGTAGATATGTGAAGTAAAAAAAATGCCGGGTTGTTCGGAATCTGAAAATCAGTGAATTTTTGGGAAATGGTACGAACCGCAGTCCAGAAAGTTGTCAGTCTAGGACATGACCAAAACATGTGCAGCATCGTTCCCTCTTCCTTATGACAACGCCAGCAATATTTGGACGTGTCAGGAAACATGATATGTAAGCGACTAGGTGTTAAATACCACCTCGTCAGGATCTTGTAGTTCGTCTCCTGTATTTTAGTGCACATTGAGGACTTAAGGGAGAGACTAATCATGTTTTGTTTCTGGATTGCTCTAAAAAAGTACTTCTATAAGGTTATGGTGGGAAGGTGCCACTGACACCCAAAGACCAATTTTTCTGCACCTGTTTGACAGGTGCATATCATTGCAATTTTTTACAGCAAGGCCAATTCTTGCTTTCATCAAGATTACCTCTATAGGATTACGGTGGGATGGCGCCACCGACACCCAAAGACCAATTTTTACACACCAGTTTCTTCTATCCAAAGTCAAAGTGAGAACCAGAATGTATCCAAAAAATCTCTAATCTTGTTCAGAGTGCACTACATTGTGGCCTCATCATACACACTGGCTCCCCAGCTGTTACTGAGCAAAATAAAGGAAGCTTGCAGGGAAAATGGGCTTTATAAATGCAATTATTGCTGCAGCAGATTCTAGACATGGTAAGGATTTGCCACTTTACAAGTAGACTAAGGGGACACTAATCCCCCATCCCCCCCCCGAAGAGCACTATATTGGAAGGAATTTTTCATTTTTATGCTTCCACTTTAAAAATCAAATGACGTTTTTCACAAACTTTTTTTTATTGATACATGTCCCCCAGAGCAGGACCCGGACCCCTATAACCATTGTATGCCCAATCACTTGCATATAAGCCTTCAAAATGGGCACTTTTGATTTTTGACGTTCGGGTCCCATTGATTTTAATGAGGTTCAATATTCGTGTCCAAACTTTTGCGGTTTTCGAAAGTTCTGGTGCGAACCAAACAGGGGTCCGTTCGGCCCATCCCCAGTCTTTACCAGGAACAGAGCAGAGAAGGCATTCAAGTTCTCTCCATATAATAAATGATATTGATAAGACGTCTTGTGATATCAGAACTCTATCAACCTTTGGTAAACCCAGACTGGTTCGGGTGTATTAGAGATGGTAACATCTCCATGAAGCAATTAGCAATCAATTTTGCATACATTTTTACATCAATATTTAATAGGGAAATAGGGCGAAAATTTAGAGGGACTGTGGAGTCATTTCCAGGTTTTGGTACAGCAATAATAAGGGCAGAAAGCATTTCTTTAGGGAAGGAAAAGGAGGAAGGCAGCAACATTGAATACCGACTCCAAATGAGTGCCTAATATAGAGTTAAAAGTTTTGTAATAAGGGGACAAAACACATGTGTAGACCCATACATTTTGTTAAATGGATCTTCGCTTTCCACTGTAGATATCTCTAGTTGCTTAAATGTAAGCAAGGATTTTTTGCTAAGTGCCTTAGAACTTCCCAAAATCCAAGAGTGACATGTGATGCAACTAGCTTCCTCTTTAGTAAATCCTGTCTCTTTCCCTTCTATCATTAGGGAAGCCATCCATCATAGCAATAGGCTATTGGTAAAATACGTGAGTCAGGAAAGGTAAGGCTAGAGCCAATGCCCAGTCAGTGGGTTGTTTGCATAGGAGAACACCCCAGGTGCTTTACAGAGGGATTCTCGCTAGCATGCAGACAGCATAAGGTGCCTGCATGAGGAAGAAAGTGTCAATAAGTTTTATGGGCATGTAGATGCACTTTAAATTGTATAGCCCATAAAGTTCCCAGCATCTATTTTCTTGTGACCTTTTATGCAGGGTAGATGGCTTCATCTTTTGGCAGCACAGTGGAGTAAAGAACACGCTATGTAAAAAATATAATTGGATCAGTCTCACAAAGAAATATTTGCGGTTCAAGGTTCCTAAACTATACCATAACTGTGGGCTGCTTATTGTATCCAGATTGCTACATGCAATTATACATTTTATATCGTGTTATGTTTAAATACTAATTTTATCCGAAGGCAAAATGCAAGATATTTCAATATTTCAAACTTTTTTTCCATTGTACATATGGAACCTGTCATATTTACTGTAAACTAGCAGCAGCTGCATGGTATATCCATGGTGTAAAAGAAAGAAGACATGACAATCCAAACAATAGATGGAAAATATCATGCTCAGCAGTACACTGGGAAAAAAGGGACAACACTGTGAGACATTCAGGGGATGATTTACTAAAGCTAGAGAGTGCAAAATCTGGTGCAGCTCTGTATAGAAACCAATCAGCTTCACAGTTTTTTTTTTTTTTGTCAAAGCTTAAGTTGGGGTTTTTTTTTTGGAATCATACTTACTTAGGTGGATGTAGCATTGGTCTGATGCTGCATCAGTCACCCAGTGATTTTTTAAGACTGAGAACCGGTTGATCAAAGACCTCTGATTGCTTTGTTTTCAGGGTTCTCAGCAGCTTGCTGAGAGGCTGAGCCAGGTGCCGGTCCAGGCTTCTGGGTGGGTCCTGACCATATTGTCATGATCTTTCCCCAGCCTGGACCGGCTCTGTCACATCAGCCGACAGTGGGCTTCAGGTGAAAATGGGTCACAGAACAAACTGCACTCCTGTGATGCCCAGGAGAAGTACAGCCAAACAAGTTTGGCTGTACTTCTCCTTTAATTGAACAAGCTGAAGTTAGAAGCTGATTGGCTACCATGCACAGCTGCACCAGATTTTGCACTCTTCAGTTTTAGTAAATCAACCCCTCAGGGTCTTATTACTTTGCATATTGCACATGTGATTGGGGCAGGCACAAGATCAGACTCTACTGTTTAGCTACAAAGCAGTCTGTGATGTCCAGGACCTGGCTGTGCTGTCCAATGGGAGAGCCTAGATCAGAACATTCGCTGAGCAGAATTACAAATCCTGTGTAAAGTAACATATGTACATATTTCAAATGTGTAATTATCTGTTAAGCTAAGGTTGAGTTTTTGTATGCAGTTGTATCTTTTAATATTTCTGTGAGGTATAATCATATAATGTAGTAACTATAATAATAGTGTTTGTGAACATAACTAATAATACTTTTTTAACCGCTTCCGGACCACACACAGTACATTTACTGCAGGCAGGCAGCACGGCCAGGCTGGATCACGTACCTGTATGTGATTCAGCCTGTTCAGGGTTAGGGGCACGCAACCTGCTTCTCCTGTGACTACTGTGTCCACCGGATTCAGCAGGTCAAAAATTACTGGGTATAATGTGATCACTATGATTGGTCATAGCGATCACATGATACCAATGTAAACAATCTATCATAAATGGATTTCCATTCATGAACAGCTTGCTTACAGTTTTGACCTGTGATTGGCTCATAGCAATTACTTGATACCTAAGTACCTGTAACATGTGTTTAGCTGTGGCCAATCACAGATCACAACCATAAGCAAGCTTTTTATGAATGTTAATGCATTTATGACAGCTAAAACTGTTGTTTATACAGTGATCATCACTGTATAAGCAATAACAGTGTAAAAATAAAATCCCTGATGAGCACCTCCCAGAGTAGCACATTGTCACTAATGTATGCAAAAAAAAAAAAAACACATTTTATTTAATTTCTTCATTTTCCAAAAAAATTACAACTTCAAAAAAACTCACCATGTCTCTTATTAAATACCTCAGACAGTCTACTTTCCAAAAAGTGGTCATTTGGGGGGTATTTGTGCTGTCCTAGCATTTTAAAGGGCCTCAAGAAATGAGATACCATCAGTATATCATACAAACCAATTAATATACAATTAGTGGGATTTTTTTTATACCAAGAAATAGTAGTATAACATATTACATATTATAAATATTATAAATATAACATATTATACAAGAAATAGAAGGTTAACATATAAAAAGGTAACAATACAGCCATAATATGGGAAAGTCTCCCCCAATGGTGTTTTTTCGCAGTGAGAATGCAATTAATTAGAAAAGTAGTTCAAAAGAATTCTTTATTGAAAAATGGTGACGTAACATGGACACATAGGCGTTTAAAATATGAGCTCTGGCCGGGGGGTGTAACACCATTCAAAATTCTACAAGAAAGTACGAACATACAATAGTGCACAATATTATATCAAAATGTCTGATATGCAAATTCCCAATGCGTTTCGACCTACATGGTCAAAGTCTTCCTCAGGGGGTTGGTTTGCTGTCAAAAAATATATACATTGTTTACACTTGTTGACATAATTTCATAGAGTATACAAAACAGTTTTCCTTGTGTTATCAAGAAAGAGTAGAATTTACATGGGATATAGTTACCAATGAAGGGTGTGGATAAACAATCTCCTGACCAGAGTTCCTCTAAAATTGATCAGATTATCCTGTGTGTTCATGCCATGCGCATTCCAAGGGAGAACACCTCTGCCACTAATGTGACTTACAAGGAGTCACACTAAGGAGCAGCCAACAAAGAAGGTGGCGGGTGGGGAGGTCCCGCACCTGCAGCAAAACCCCAATGAGTGTCATCCAATTTTATCATAGAGTTCAAATCAATTTTGATCTAAAGTAGGAATAGCCCATTTAATAATGTTATAATGCTGAAGATTACCATATATTAAAAAAGAGGTTACATTTTGGAGAGACAAGGACGAGCATATAAATGGAGTACTAGTAACATACAAACTAAAAAACAGTATCAACCTAGAGAACAATATAATGGCACAGTGAAATCCAAGACCTCTCCTCTCACAGGCCCCAGTCAAAACTTTCCCCAGTGTGGACGTGGTAAACAAAAAAGGAGCCGCAATAATAGAGGTTCATTGGAACAGGACAACAAAAAACGCACTGTAGATGCAGATTTGGAGTATGGACATGCCACACTATCTGATAGACATATACCACCCGTTGTGAGGCAAGATGACACACGAAATACGGGGATGAATGAATCTGATTCCTCTTTGTCTGATGCTTCAAATAGTATCAGTCATATTTCTCATCTTACAGGGAAACCCAAATTAACCACACAGAAACCTTTAAACTCCACACGAGGGCCCTGTTCCCCCCAAACCAACAGAAATGGGAGAGGGTTGGACCCGTACATTCTACGGACCCAACCGAGCAACTAAGTGTGATTAACCTTTCTTAACACTACTTGATTCAGGCAGAAACTCAAATACTATCTAGAGGTTTGACATTCTGTCCGCAAGAGAACTTTGACCTTTTTTGAAGTTTTCACGGATCTGCAACTATTTGTGCACAAACTGTTGTTAAAATGCATGTATACCAAAAATAAAACTGCAATCAACAATACCGACTGGTCGGCCTACAGTATGAGGGAGTTTAAAGCCCTCTGAGATTTAACTACTCTTTTTGAGGAGAATAACACGGTAGATTTGATTGACCAAATAGACTTAGATACACTATTGGAGGATATCAACAAATCCACGCAGAAGCCTATTACCATGTTTAGAAAGCCATCAACTAAATTCCCGTCTCTTAACACCAATCCCAGTGTAGCAATCGTTTTAAAACAAACAATACGAGACATTTGTTAATTACCTCGTAAAAAGAAGCACCCTCAGAATTTAACAACGGGCCCATCCATCCCAGCAAAGATAAAGGATTTGTTCTTAAGATGTAGTCTGTAGGTAACGAATCCACGGGCTCCAGATTCGTTCAACCCTTGTAGAGGTACTACGTAAGATGCTGACCATCTTCTCATTGATCATGATCCACGAGAGTTTACTTTTCATCAATGATTGTTTTTTATTTAATAGGGATTGCTTGTTATTTTAAAGAATCTGTTGTCCTGCCTTGGACAACCTGTTTCATAATCTAACATAACCTGATGCCCGGTTCACACTGGTCTGCTTTGCATCCGACTTTTAGAGCACAAGTCACATAACAAGTCGCGCCCTATTATGTGCAATGGAACCATTCTAATAGGAGCGATTTCAGTAGCTCTTACTTAGAAAAAGGTTTCTGCACTACTTTTGGTGAGACATCAGCGTGACTTGCATTGACTTCTGTTAAAGAAATTATATACAAGTCTTGCTGAAGTCGCGCTGGGATGTTGGCTTTAAAGTTGCGGCAGTGTGAACTGGGCCTAAGGCTCCATTAACACCTGGGTGTTCTGGAATCACACCTGATTCTACCTGTATTTCCAGAATCGTGGCAAAACACAGGACGTGTTTGCGATGCCATTTCTTTTTAATCAGGATGTGATTTTGCCACGGTTGTTGTGTGATAAATTGTGCTGCAATCGCGGCAATGCGTGACACTGTCGCCCAAAAGAAGCTCTTGCTCCTTTTTGAGTGACTAGCTTCGCTCGTTGTGATTTTGCCACAAATGCAGCTGGATTTATCATGCGACAACCGCTGCAAAATCGCACCGCATTTTAGGTGCCATTAACAATTAATGTCATCGCAAATGCGTCCTGCGTTCTGTCGCGATCTTGGAATCAAGGGCAGAATCGCCAGATTCTGCCCATGATTCCGGAGCGCCCAGGTGTGAATGGAGCCTAAATGATCTAATAAGCACATTTATATCTTGCAAGTAATGTGTAAACTATCTTTAGTATCAGCTTCAGAAGAAAGAAAGATTATTACAATCAATAATGTGGGTTGAGCCTTGTGAAATCTTTTGACTGTTAACAAAAGCTCTTTTAAATCCCAGCAAGGTAAGTGATATAAATCAGTTTGTTTCTGTCTTGAATATTCATTGACATATGCTGTTTTATCAGCATGTCTTGGTTTAATGCAGAATAAATATATATTTTCCTTGGGTGACTGAAGAAGCATAATTACTGTATTCATTCCCAGCCAGCAACCTTGGGAGTAAACCATACTTTAAACCGCGACAGACAGATCCAAACCACAGAGAGGCTGGAATTTTTTGGGGGCTTAGCAGTGGGTAGGAGAAAGGGTCACCACTAATTGTGTCAGGAGTTATATCATGGTTACATTATGAGCAGAGCACACAAATCACCAGGATATTATCATAACAAATTAAAGCTGCAGATAGAGGTTCTAATCCGCCTTCATTTATTATTCTGGGTTCAACTTTCTCTTTGTTTGACAGTTTTAATCGTAAAGCAGGTAAATCATTACTCATTTCTATGCTTTTTCCAACACTTTATTTATCACTTGTATTGTATTCAGGCCTTGTAGAACATAAATAATGATTGTCTGCGTTGGGATGGAATGTTAGGAAATTATCAATTAGGTTTGAGTGACTGGAACATGAGGGTTACTTCCTACCTTCATTTAAATCCTTTATATGGGTAGTGGGTGGCTGTTGATAACAAGTTTAACTGCATAACTTTGAAAAAAAAAAAAAAAACTCCATTACTTTAAAGTTAGCATGCTGTCATAGCAAAATAACTAAGGCACGAAAATAAAACAAAATTCAGCAATGGAAAAAGTATTATATGTTTTAATGGGATGAAATCGTCAACCTAATACCTTACAATGGAGTAATAATACCTGTAACCCTATCTTCAGTATGCTGTATTTATACATTTTATCTTATAATGGGTATTTAAAATTATTAATTCATTATTGTTTAAGGTTTTATTTTTATTTTTATGTTTAATTGTTTTTGAGCTAATGTTTCAAATCTGATTTTGCTCTATGTATACAATCCTTGGTTTCCAAATTAACATGCATTACCTAACAAAGGATTCCTAAAGCACTATTGGATAGCTAAAGAGATGGCACAGCAGTAGCCCCCCTTCTTGTCTGATCCTGATTTGTCTAATACTAGCCATAAAAAGATAAAGATATGCTAAATCACTTCAAATTCCATTTTGGTAAACTCCAGCTTTGTTAAAAATAATAGTGCCAAGGTATTGATCTAAAAATGTCAGTATAGTTTACAGGAGTTTCAACATTTTTTTTTTTATTTCAAAATTTTAGTCATAATGTAGATTACGCATGAGTACTTTCTTAATCCCCATGATGTATGGCTGAACTGGAATCCCTTTTTTCACACTTGCAGCGCCTGGCTGTTAGTGCCAAAGCGCTGGTCGTTTTTTCCAGCGCTTTGACACTGTTTTAGCAGCGCTTTTTGGCCACTAGCGGGGTGCTTTTTACAAAAGAAAATGGTAAAAAAGTCCCATTTTGTGGCGCTTTCAAATTGCTTTTTAGGCACTTTGGAAGCACTGCCTATTCATTGCAATGGGCAATGCATTTTGGGAGTGCTATTTACAGTGCTCCCAAACCACCCCAAAGATGCTGCTTGCAGGACTTTTCGTAATGTCCCTTGTCAGGCACTTTTCAGAGGCTATTTCTAGCGCTAAAGTGCCTGAAAACCACATCAGTGTGAAAGTAGCCTAAACCTTTCAAATGAACATAGTCCTTTAAAGTGTAATTCGGCCAAACTTTGGTTTCTAAGGTTGTGATAGAACAAGGACAATTTTGAAACTTGTGTAAAATATTTACTGCTATACTGTTACTAATCTTACTGCATCCTGGCTACAATATGACTACATCCTGGCTACAAACTGTAGTTGGTGGCTAGGGTCCAGATAAGAGATTTAAATTTTGTTAATTACGGAAAAGCATGGATGGCTGCCAAATGCAATGGAAAGTTTTAATAAGAATAAATTAAAAAATGGCTTACATGACAACTACATACATATCAAATTTCGTAACACTTTAATTGCTTTATATTAATCACTAAAAACCAAGTATTACACTGATACAATATTACCTTCCCAGACAAGCAAATAAAATATCTGGGTTCTTTCATTAAGTACAAAATGCACTGTAGTCTGATTGCAGTGGCAAAGATAGACATTTCCCATAGACTGAGCAGCTCCATTCATGCACTAGAAATGCAGAACGAACAACTACTGTCTACAGAGTTCGCAACACTTTATCTTTCTTTTATCTTTCTGTCCACTTTTAATAACCCTTAATATGAAAATGTTGCATTTTAAAAATCCATGCAGAGCCATAACTTTTGTTGTTTCAATTTTGGATACAGTAAGGAAGAGTTATTTTTGGCTGTGTCCCATTAGAGAGATTTCTATTCACTTCCTGTGTCAGGGACACAACAGGAGGCGAGGTGAAATCTCCGCACAATGAGAAAATATTGGATTTCCTATCACTATAATTAGCCAGCAGGACAAACAGAGATGATGAATCTACCTAGCTGGGGGACACAGACAACAATAAAAACTTGGCAGGGGTTCAAATCTTTCCACAGTCTTATAGAAAAAAGTTTTGGTGATTCACACATTTTAACTTTTGACACCGAATAGAACAACTTCTGATAAAACACACGGATGAATTTTGCTTAATACATGTATTTTTGTTTTTTTAGTATACTCTATACAATGTATACCAGAACTGTAGAAAATTTGACTCTCCTCTTGGGTTGGGTAAAAGAAAGCAAAGTTTAACAATATCTGTCATCGTGTACATTTTAGGGAGGTGACTGTAGTATGTGAGTGTGAGAATAATGGAAGCTGTGATCTTAAATTTGCTCTGTGTGTGGTCTGAGGTTACAGTTTGAGGAGAGAAATGCATGTTCTTGGCTACAAGTTGACGTTTTCATCACTGAAAGAGTTCCTTATCCACTGTCTATAGCCATGGAGAAAAAGATCCAGGTTTCTGTGGGCAGACTGCTACTATCAGCAGAAAACAGCTTATTTAGCTAGGCAGCTTTAATAGTTAAACAAAATAATCTCAGGAAAATTTTGAGCAGTTGCGGCTGGCAAGGAAAGAAAAATATGCAGCATTAATATCCTGTGCCTAACCTCTGAAATAAAATAGTATGGTGGGGTATGTTTTTAAGGGTAAGCAACAGTGACAGTCAACAACTTGAAGGAAGATCTATTTGTGCACAAGATTATGAGCATGGAAACTGGGAATGTATCCGTGGCTTTTCAATGAATCATCATGAATGGAGCCAGTCACCATTACACTCTGGATATGTGGGAAGGCCACATAGATCGAAGCCTAGACTCCATACGTGGCAAATCAAAGAATTTAATCCTGAGACCTTAAGATTATTTGGTGTATCACAGAGTGTATTGGTGCCTTGTTTGTCATTTTTTTTTTCACTGAGTGTTTGATTTTATCATCTCTTTTTTAATCTTTTTACAACTTTTATGCTCATTATTTTCATCTTTGATATTCAAAGTTATCTATACTAAATATATCTTGTAGTTTAAATATCATAAAAACATTGGATCTCACAGGAACCCTTAAACTAGGTTCACATTAGCCCATGCTCTGAAATGCGATCAGCAGTGACATCACTGCTCTACTTCTTCATCTCGTTGAATCAGAGAATGCTTTGCATCAATTGAGAAAAACCAAAGCGATCTCTGAATGGCACCTCTGCTGAGCAGGTGACCTCCTGTGTTCACGATACAGCAGGGCAGCTGCTCAGCAGGGGACCAAGAAGCTAGTAGAGATCACTGGAGTGGGGTATGTGATTTCCAGCCTCTAGAGCAGGGCTTCTTAACCTGGGGTCCATGGATCCCTACTTAGCCCATGGATTGGTTTCAGGGGTCTGTAAGGATAAGATAAAAAATAACATTTACATCCACTATACATCCCTCCTGCTTGTCTCAATCAATGGTTTTCCATTGAAAGAAATTAAAGAAAACACAATCTGCTACTGCTTATAGTGCCGACGACCACTAAGCATCTCTTGACTTGCTGTTGGCCCTTGTTTACCATTTAAATTTGTACCATCATCCTCTGCACAACCACAATCTTGTGCCACTCCATGATAGCAAGTGCTAATTCTCATTTTCTAGTAGCAGGAGGAGATTTAAGCAGAATTAAAATCGATTTGTTTAATTTGCACAAGATGATTGCAATTTGTTTTTTTTTTTCCTAAAGAGTAGCCATTACTTTTTGCATGAAAACGAGTACGTTTTTATTAGGATTGTTTACTTTATTCAGACTTTGTGAATGTTATATATGCATGAGGCAATCAAATTTCAATAAAATAAAGTACATGTGTCAGGAAGGCACTAGCCATAGTACAGCTGAAGCCTCTGAATGTGCGGGCGCCTGTTTTTCTGTGCGCCATTGAGATTATTTAAACTGCAGCAGTTCTATTAGTCAGTGCTGTCTGATCTACAGCTATTCCTGTATCTGTTCCTGTGTGACTTTGGTTATTGACCCGGCTTGCCCTGACCTTGCTTGAACACTGCCTGCCCTGACCTTGGCCCATCTCTGGATTTGTTCTGCCCCCTGTTTATCTTCCTGACACCACGTTGCTGATCCTAGCTTGTACCCACAAGGTACGTGACAACATATATTCATTGTATTCAACTTTTTTTTTGTGTGTGAATATTTCTATGGAGGGGGCCCATAGCTTTCATCAGGTTCTTAAAGGGGTCAGTGACTCAAAAAAATGGTAAGAACCACTGGTCTAGAGGGATTCCACAGGTATTGTATATGCATGTTATGGCTATGATTAAGGCTGTGGGTCATAACGCGTAAGCCTCTGTATTGTTCTGTGCTTTACCTGTATCAATAAAGACTATTATACTCGGATGATGAACTGCCGACTATATATCTTTATCTTATATTGTTGTCGGGAGGATAAGGAAGATACCATTAGCCAGTTCTACGTGTACTCATCTCCTTCTGGGGATTGGAATAGGTGTTGCCTGTTTATGACATTGTACATGCATGGTGTCATTGATCCAAGCTGTAACAATGCAAAAATCAAATTTTCTTCTTTTAACTGCTTGCAGACCAGCCGCCGCAGTTTTACTGCGGCAGGTTGGCTCTGCTGCGTGAAATCACGTTAATGTATGTGATCTCACGAGGTCCGCATAGCAGGATATCGAATCCGCGGGGATACCTACGATCATCTCACAGAGAGGAAGAATGGGGAGATGCTGATGTAAACAAGCATTTCCCCATTCTGCCTAGTGACAGGGCACTGATCACAGCTCCCTGTAATCGGGAGCGGTGATCAGTGTCATGTCACACGTAGCCCAGCCCCCCTATAGTTAGAATCACTCCCTAAGACACACTTAACCCCTGCAGCACCCCCTCCTGGTTAACTCCTTCACTGCCAGTCACATTTACACAGTAATCAACGCATTTTTAATCGCACTGATCGCTGTATAAATGTGAATGGTCCCAAAATAGCGCCAAAAGTGTCCGATGTGTCTGCCATAATGTCGCAGTCATGATAAAAATTGTTGATCGCCACCATTACTAGTAAAAAAAAAATTATTAATGAAAATGCCATAAAACTATCCCCTATTTTGTAGACGCTATAACTTTTGCGCAAACCAATCAATAAACGCTTATTGTGTTTTTTTTTTTACCAAAAACATGTAGAAGCATACGTATCGGCCTAAACTGAGGAAAAAAATGTTTTTTTATATATTTTTTGGGGATATTTATTATAGCAAAAAGTAAAAAATATTGCTTTTTTTTTTTTAAATTGCCTCTCTTTTTTTGTTTATAGTGCAAGAAATAAAAACCGCAGAGCCGATCAAATACCACCAAAAGAAAGCTCTATTTGTGGGGTAAAAAGGATGTCAATTTTGTTTGGGAGTCACGTCGCATGACCACGTAATTGTCAGTTAAAGCGACGCAGTGCCGAATTGCAAAAAGTGCTCTGGTCTTTGGCCAGCCAAATGGTCCAGGTCTGAAGTGGTTAAACTCTTTTAAAACTTTTTTAACCACTTCAATACCAGGCACTTAGACACCTTCCCGCCCAGACCAATTTTCAGCTTTCAGCGCTGTCGCAATTTGAATGACAATTGCGCGGTCATGCTACACTGTACCCAAACAAATTTTTTATCATTTTGTTCCCACAAATAGAGCTTTCTTTTGGTGGTATTTGATCACCTCTGCGGTTTTTATTTTTTGCGCAACAAATAAAAAAAGACCGAAAATTTTGAAAAAAAACAAGTTTTTCTTTGTTTCTGTTAAAATTTTTTTGTAAATAAGTACGTTTTCTTCTTCAATGACGGGCACTGATATGGCTGCACTGACGGGCACTGATACGGCGGCACTGATGGGCACCGATGAGGTGGCACCAATGAGGTGGCACTGATGAGGTGGCACTGACGGGCACTGATGATGGGCACTGATAGGCGGCACTGATGGGCACTGATAGGCAGCACTGATGGGCACTGATAGGTGGCACTGGTAAGCGGCACTGATGGGCACTCATAGGTGGCACAGATGGGCACTTATAGGCGGCACTGATGGGCACTCATAGGTGGCATTGATGGGCACTCATAGGTGGCATTGATGGGCACTCATAGGTGGCACTGATAGTTGGCACAGATGGGCATGGATGGGCACTGATAGATGGGCACTGATGGGCACTGACAGGTGGTATGAATGGACACTGATGGGTGGCACTGACGGCACTGGTTGTTTGCAGTGATGCCCCTAAGGGTGGCATTGTTGGGCATCACTGCAACATAATTGTGCCAATCAGTGCCCATTTGTGGGCACTGATTGGCACTGACTGGGCACATGTGGATGGCCATGGGGTACATACCTGGCCATCCACATGTTGCCCCTTCCCTGGTGGTCCTAGTGGCGATCCCTGGTGGTCCAGTGTGGTGATCTGAGGGGGGGCTGCGCTGATAAACAATCAGCACAGACCCCCCCTGCCAGGACAGCCGCCGATCGGCTCTCCTCTATTCGCGTCTGTCAGACGCGAGTGAGGAAGAGCCGATCAACGGCTCTTCCTATTGACAGCGTGATCAGCCGTGATTGGACACGGCTGATCACGTGGTAAAGAGCCTCCGCCGGAGGCTTTTTACCAAGATCAGTGTAGCGGTGTGTCAGACTGACACACCGCTCCACCGATCGCCGCGATGCGCGCCCCCGGGGGCGCGCTGCGGCATGTTATCCTGCTGGACGTCATATGACACCCAGTCAGGATAACACAACCACTTCCCGGACGTCAATCCGCTATAGGGCGGGCGGGAAGTGGTTAAAGTGTCACTTTAATTTGTTTCACCATTCATTTGTTATGAGCATGATTTGTTATGAAAAATGTGGGGAGTTGGGTTCCAGTAGTTATTTTTCAGTCAAGGTTTGAGAAGAAATAAAACATTAATACAATATCCTGATTGGCTGCCATGAACAGTTTTTAGTGTACCCGACATAGATATAAGATACATCATTTAATGTAAAACAACAAAAGAAAAAAACATTGCACACATTTTAGCACAGTATTTTAAATATGTATAGTTGCAAGAGAAGAGAAAAATAACAGTAAATACAGTTAGCTCTTTTGGTAAGTACATATTACAGTTTTGTTTTTGTTAAGTGCTGTAATTAACTCATGGGCCAAACTTTACATTAAAAATGGGACCTTTGTGTGGGTTGCAGCTCAAGGCTCTATTCCTAGTAGGCTGTCAGCTGCAATTTGCAAATGGCATTGTAACTAACTTCCTTAAACAAATGCAATCATAAAGCAAACATTTCTCATTTGAGAGTGAATTAAGAAAATGTGTATTCTTTTCAACAGATACTCTAAGCAAGGGGAGTTCATAATAATCAAATATTTTCTTAGTCTGCCTAGGGAAACATGCAGGCGTTTACATGCTATAAGACCCTATTCATCACTCAGTAGTATTACATCACTTAAATATGTTATTGGCTCTGTTAATCCAAAGAGAAATGCAGCATATTGTGCTTTAACATTGATTCACCTATATGTTCATTAAAAGGGTACAGCAAACTTAGAGCCATCACTATTGTTTTAATCATAAGCAATGTTAAAGGAAATCAGTACTGAGAGAAGCTTGCTATAACTGACCCGTTTTGGAAAATGCTATATGCCTTACTTTAGTATGTTCTGAATCACGGTCCTAGGACAAGCATGTGGTAAGTAAACTCAGAACTAGTTTTTGTTCTGGGTCAGTGACTGAGAAAGCACTGAAGCCAGGGGCTAACAGCTAGCATTTCATTAAAAAAACAAAACAGCAATGCAGGCCTACAGACATCTCACAATGCAAGCTCATTTTTAAGGATAAAAAAACCCAAGAACAATAATTGCATATTTTTGCAGTTTATCAGTCCTTTTATGTGGTGGCTGCATTAGTTTTCATTTGTCGGGCCAACAACATTTTCTAACAAGCACAGAAGATACCTGTTGAACCTGCCAGAAATGTAGTGCTCTTTCACTTCCTGTGAGTTAATCTGAAAGCACAAACAATGTCATCTTCCTTCTGTAAACTCTTGTAATTCCCCCCCCCACCACCACCACCACCACCAGCCATGTAATGGAGATGGAGAGACATATTTGAGGTATAGCCTGGACAAAAACCATGGCTCCCTCAAGATACAGTGGATTGAGTGAGCCCAAAACGTAGCTACAACTAAGTACAGCGTTCAGTCCAGTCCAGTCCAGCTATTTGCTGCCATAGACATTGACAGGCTGCAGGCAGAGGGGCTGGATGCTACACCTTTCCCTTCCAAGGGCATTGTTACACCGGGAGATCATTGCACCTAGATGACCCTATGTGAAAGGGTTGATCAGAGTTTAGCAGTGTTTATTTTTACATCAAATTTTGATTTTGCTTTAGTCATAGCCTTTTGACCAAAAAGCCATCTTAGTTTTAATCGCATTTTAGTCGTCTGCAATTGTTTTAGTTTTAGTCGCATTTTAGTAATCTGCAATTGTTTTAGCTTTAGTCATATTTATTTGACTAAAATCTCAAGCACATTTTAGTCGACTAAAATTGAATGGATTTAGTTAAATAGTAATGCATTATTTAAGCATTTCTCTAGAATTTCCAAACTCATTATATACTCCTGGAGTAAAAAAAAAATTAATATCATGTTATTAAGGTTTGAGAAAACACACAGACACTCTGGACAGTGGTCTGAGGAGCCCGGTAATGCTGCACAGTGCTCTGGACGTTGGTCTGAGGAGACCTGTAATTCTACACAGTGCTCTGGATGTTGGTCTGAGGAGACATGTAATTCTACACAATGCTCTGGATGTTGGTCTGAGGATTCCTGTAATTCTACACAGTGCTCTGGATGTTGGTCTGAGGAGACATGTAATTCTACACAGTGCTCTGGATGGTTGTCTGAAGGGAGGCCTGTAATGCACAGTACTCTGGATTCCGGTGGTCAGAGGAGGCCTGTAATGCACACAGTGCTCTCGACAGTGGTCTAAGGGGAGTCCTGTAACGTACATACTCACAGTGCTACGTGGGTAAACATCCCTCCCTCACATTTTTATTTTGTTTTCGGTCGCTGGCAAAAATGGAATGTGGGGTCATTTTCGTCACTGGAAATGTTATTTATTTATAAATATACTGACGAAAATGATGACAAAAATGTTTTTGTTGACGAAATGAACACTGGAGTTTAGTGTAATTCAGGGGCATAGGGATACTTACCTACTGGAGGGGGTAAAGTTAGAGGTTCTATAGCCCTAATATTGAAAATTTACTTAGAACTTGAACAAAGCTTAATGCGCTTTTAAAATACTTACACCTGAAAGACTGCTTTCTGTGACAGTTTGATGTGACTGGTTCATCCAAGTACACTCAGCATGCAATTTAAAAAAATGATGTACAAGTAAAACCTTGATGTGAGAGTAACTTGGTTTGACTTGATATACAAGCAATGTCTTGATATACAAGTAGCGTCATGTCACAACTGAGTATAAAAGAGAAGAGAGGCACCCCTAAGTGTAGCAATATGGTTACATTTAATGAAGGTAGAATATTTAGCAACTCACATGGCTGATGATTAAAACAGGCACATGTAAGTATGCAGGCATTCGGGGTAAAGCTGTCCACATAGACCATCCCCCGCACCACGATCGACATCATCCCTTCGACGCTGCGTACCTCGCTTTCAAATCACTGTAGTGCAGGGTAGTCTTCCTGGTCACGATTGCAGACTGACAGCGGTGAGAGCTGACGGTGCGGAGAATGGTCTATGTGGACAGCTTTACCCCGGATGCCTGCATGCTTAGATGTGCCTGTTTGATTCATCAACCATGTAAGTTGCTAAATGTTGTACCTTCATTAGATGTAACCATATTGCTACACTTAGAGGCACCTCTCTTCTCTTTTATACTCTGCAGCTCCTGCTGGATTTTGCTTCTTATCCCCTTGTGGAGACTTCCATTTGTGAATAGACATTTTATGGTTACACAACCTATCACATGGAATCTTTTTATATGGACTATAAACTGAAGGACTTGTATAATAAATGAATAAATGTTTGTGGAACAAATCATCTGAGTTTCCATTATTTCTTATGGGGAAATTCGCTTTCATATACAAGTTCTTTGGATTACAAGCATGTTTCCGAAACGAATTATGCTCGCAATCCAAGGTTTTACTGTATTTTGATTTTATGGCCTGGGTAAACGCCTAACAAAAGGTACAGGTATTCTGTACAAATCTCACAAGAAAATCAGATATAAATCTCTTCCACTCCCTCTCTATAATATTAATCCCTGGGGCTACATTTGAATTAAGTTTTACTGTTGGCAGCAGTATCTGTGACATTAACCTTGCACAAGCTTTAGAAGAATTCTAGTCTTGTATGTGGACTAGGTGAGGCTTTCCGAATACATTTGTTTGAATTTAACAATAAGATGAAACTAAGCTGTCTATTGTTGGTATGCATACACTATGGGTTAGTGTCTTACTTAGTAATGATTTAAGGGGGATGATAGTAGGCTGTGAACTTGCACCTTCAAAACCAATTTAGAGATGACAATTCCCATACCTCTATTCTGCTTTTTTCTTTTTAAATGTATGCTGTTCAAGGCAAGCAGTGGCACAAGTGCCAGTACATCCTGGAGGAATCCTAGCCAAATGCCCACCCCTTCAGAATTAGCTTGGGCAGGCATTCAGGTAATTCTCTTCTCATGTAGGAGAGGAGATATACAAGGTTGAAAGGCTCATAGAGGATGGAGGGGGGTAATAGGAAGTGGTGTAGTGAAGGTCATTCTAAGGTTTTCAGCTTCTTGGTTTTAAAGCTTTTAAAACTCGAAACAGTATTAGATACCATTTCTTTAGCTTTAGTTTTCTTCTTGTCTTGCTGTCATACAGCCCAGCTTTCTAGAGCACCAGTTGTCCCATTGATGGTTTCTGTTAGCTGGTTTCTCTTAGATGGTTAAAATCAGCAACAGGTAAGGCAAAGGGAAATTGGATGCCTTACCTGTTGCTGATTTTGAAATTGAACTACACTGCATCTGAGCACCACAAACCAAAAATGCTATTTAATTCAGTCTTAATATTCAAAGAAAACTCCCACATCTATCCATGTCTCCATTCTTTTTTTTTTTTTGAGAAATCACCCCCTATCATTTCTGTCCATGACCATCTTGAGTAAGGGCAGATGGATAGCATTTACTTCCTGGAATTCACCTGCCCTTAGCTCAGGCATACAAACAGGAGAGGGTGTGCTTAGCCGAGAAAGCCCCTCCTCCTCCCATACTGAAGACTCCTGGGATTGTATGACATCATTTGCCTAGGCATGGAAACCAGGAAGTAACCGAAAAAATGTAAAAAAAAAAAGTTTAAAACAAGAAAATATAATATACTTTCCTATCCATTAACTAATTCTAGCAGCATAAGGATTACAAATAATCAATTGATTTAGAGAGTGAAGTTCCGCTTTAACCATCACATGCTGCGCATGACTTCCCTATAACATGAGAGTCATGTTTTTCCGGTAAGCCTCTAGTTGTGGCTATTTGGTGGCAGAGATCCCCTTTTGGTGTGGGAACACAATTTGGACTTTTCTGACACACATTTCAGTTTAAAATGCTCACAGTGTGGATCTCTTTTATTAGCTGATGGCACATTTCTGTTTGATTTCTTTATATGTTTTTTAATATTTGAATGATCCAAAGGATGTTGCATGTTTGTTTGGGTTTTTTTTATTTCTGAACCCTGATAGGTGTTTTTCCAGAACTTTAAACCCAAACTTGTTTTAAAGATGAAGTTTAGATGTGGCATTTTTTCTGTAGTTACATTGGTCCAGCTTGGACCAATGTTTGGGTTTTTCTTATTTCTGAACCCTGATAGGTGTATTTCCAGAACTTTAAACCCAAACTTGTTTTAAAGATGAAGTTTAGATGTGGCATTTTTTCTGTAGTTACATTGGTCCAGCATGGACCAATGTTTGGGTTTTTTTTATTTCTGAACCCTGATAGGTATTTTTCCAGAACTTTAAACCCAAACTTGTTTTAAAGATGAAGTTAACTGTGGCAATTTTTCTGTAGTTACATTGGTCCAGCTTGGACCAATGAAAGCATGTATGTGCCATAACTGTAGGATCCTTGAGAGAGCTGCAAAAGGAAGGATTCCTCCATTCATCGTGTTTGTGTGGATGGAGGAATCTTTGAGTTTTTAACAAATATGGCCAGATACACCTAACTGTAGTTCTTAAGCTTTTGCCTTAGGTCCTTTTCACATGTTCCTAGCTATAGTAATATGCATGTCTATACATGTGTTTATGCAGTTTTTGTGTGTTTATTAGTGTATTTATTATAGTGTATTAATATTTTTTTAAATTCTGTGTTATGCAAAGTAACAATAAATCAACATTCAGCATAAGAATTTTCCGTTGTGGGGATGTGTGAAAAACCCACAAATCTACATTTTACATTTCTTAGTGTTAATTTACCATTCATTTCAGTAGACCTGCTTATTAATCAAACCAAAAATACACAAACAATGACTGTCCTATTTTTTAGACATTCACTAAGCTGCCACATATACCCATGAAAGAGTCACACTGAAATTAATATAAATACATATCCAATACATATCTACTTGAAATACATTTATAGGCCATGAAATGCATATGTTTTTTGCAGGATAACCAGAGAGTGAATGGCCACTTAATCCACAAAACTTAAACTATCATCTAACCCTTGACCTAACACTAAACCTAACCCTTAAAGTGCCATTAAACCCCCAAAAAAGTAATACATTGAAGCTTACCAGTTCTTAGATGCGGTGGTTGCATTAAGTTGCCCATTAATTGATCAAAGTTGAGTCGGTTCAGAAGGGACCGGCAAAATTTAGATCCATGTATGGGCACTGTGGTTGTACAGAAGTTGATCTACTGATCAACTTCTGTTCAACCACCCCACTGGAAAGTTTTCTCTTGATCAGTGCTGCAAGGCTGATCAGACTGTAGCACTGATCAGTGTATTCTGATGGCAGGGAAGTCTCCCCACTGTCAGAATACAATGACACAGTGGAAGGATCCCAGTCCCACCATATAGAGAATTATGTAACTGCAGTGATTTTCTATTTATTTAGGTTTCTAGTTCTCTCACTGGATCCTGAAGGAAAAGGTCCTAAAGATCTTTACATGAAACACGTCGACCTTGTGGACCATATGATATGTTGTGATAGGTGCAGTTTTGTATACTATGTAATGTGATACTAATATGTTTTGAGAGATGCATATTTAAGTTTTAAATACTGTGTCATCCTCTGTACCAGTAAAGTCCATTCTTTTTAGTTTTTGCTGTTGTGGGACAGGTCTATACTGGCGGTGAACCAAATCTGTTTTTGTACCAGAAGTGTAAGGACTGTTTTGTTTGCTTTATGCTAAAGACAAGCTACCTTGTTTGTTGTTTGAACAATAGAAGACTGTGTGCTTTTAAAAAGTTGGCTGGCTGGTGACCATGGCCCTTCTCATATCACACACCAAATTAACCCCTACAGAATACCTAGCTTGTCCGGAACCTAAAATACTGTCCAGCACCAAGATTTACAAGCCAGGTTTTGGCACTAAAAACTACAAATCCACCTAACAGTACGCTGTGTCCCCTGTATTCACTTCACAGGATAACTAAAAGGATAAAAAGAGACCCTGTCACTTTGCCCCAAATGGAAAAGTGATATGGTCTCTTAAACAGTGACGTGTGGCATCTTTGTATCTTTTACTATAGCACATCCATCAACAACCTAAACATGTTCAGATGACAATAGACCTGTGCATGCAGATGAAGTGAGAGGATTTTGTCAGCACCACATCCCTGTAAATAATGCATACATAGATTCTGAACAGGATATGGATTTTCAAGGTGCTACATCAATTATCCAGACACAATTGTTAAAATTGATAGCATTTATTACAAATTCATATTAAAATCCATGGTAAATTACAGATACAAATATGTATGTTACATAATCTTCTGGAATTAATGGTGTTTTTTGGAGTCCTTTATGCATGTTCTTCTACATGTTTCGCTGTATAGCTTCTTCAGGAAGTATGTATATAGGATAATTACAAAAATATAAATATGTACTGGTAAGATATACAGCAAACATCAAATGTATTACAAATATACGCTGTATATCTTACTAGTACATATTTTGTTATTTTTGTTAGTATCCTAAATGTATACTTCCTGAAAAAGCTATACGCTGAAACATCTAGAAGAACATGCATAAGAAACCCCAAAAAAACACCATTGGTTCCAGAAGATGATGTAACATACATTGGGGAAAATAATTATTTGATCCCCTGCAGATTTTGTAAGCTTGCCCACTTTAAATGAAAGATACAGAATATCAACCAAAAATCCAGAAAAAATACATTATACAAATGTTATAAATTGAGTTGCAGTTCAGTGAGTAAACTAAGTATTTGATCCCCAAGCAAAACATGACTTCGTACTTGGTGGAGAAACCCTTGTTGGCAAGCTCAGAGGTAAGACGTTTCTTGTAGTTAGTAACTAGGTTTGCACACATCTCAGGAAGGATTTTGGTCCACTCCTTTTTACAGATTTTCTCTAAATCCTTAAGTTTTCATGGCTGTCTCTGGGAAAACACAAAGTTTCAGCTCCTTTCATAAATATTCTATAGGATTAAGGTCTGGAGACTGGTTAGGCCACTCCATGACCTTAATGTGCTACTTCTTGCACCACTCCTTTGTTGCCTTGGTGGTATGTTTTGGGTCATTGTCATGCTGAAAGACCCAGCCATGACCCATATTCAGTGTTCTGGCTGAGGGAAGAAGTTTTTATCCAAGATTTTACAATACATGGCCCCATCCATTGGCCCCTCAATGCGCCAAAGTTGGTCTGTACCATTAGAAGAGAAACAGCCCCAAAGCATAATGTTTCCACCTGCATGTTTGACTGTAGGGATGGTGTTCTTAGGGTCATAGTCAGAATTTTTTTTCCTCCAAACATGGCAAGTCCCCCTCCTCAAGAAGGCACATGTACAGTCGTGCCAATGAACACCTAATGATTCAGAGAAGGATTGGGAGAAAGTGCTATGTTCAGATGAGACCAAAATTTAACTCTTTGGCGTTAACTCGACTCGCTGTGTTTGAAGGAAGAAAAATGCTGACTATGACCCTAAGAACATCATCCCTACAGTCAAGAACAGAGGTGGAAACATGATGCTTTGGGGCTGTTTCTCGCTAAAGGTACAGGCTGACTTTGTCGCATAGTGGAGCCAATAGAGGGGGCCATGTATTGTAAAATCTTGGATGAGAACCGTCTTACCTTAGCTAGAACACTGAAGATGGGTCGTGGATGGGTCTTCCAGCATGACAATAACCCAAAACATACCACCAAGGCAGCAAAGGAGTTGCTCAAGAAGAAGCACATTAAGGTCATGGAGTGGCCTAGTCAGTCTCCAGACATTCATCCTATAGAAAATTAATGGAGGGAGCTGAAACTTCTAGTTGCCACGTGACAGCCAAGAAACCTTAAGGATTTAAGGAGAAGATCTGTAAAGAAGAGTGGACCAAAATCCCTCCTGATATGTGTGCAAACCTGGTAACCAACTACAAGAAACGCCTTACCTCTGTGCTTGCCAACAAGGGTTTCTCCACCAAGTACTAAGTCATGTTTTGCTTGAGGATCAAATACTTATTTTACTCACTGAACTGCAACCCAATTTATAGCATTTGTTTTATGTGTTTTTTTCTGGATTTTTAGTTGTTATTCTGTCTCTATCATTTAAAATACACCTATGATAAAAATGATAGACCCTTCAATTCTTTCTAAGTCGGGAAACGTACAAAATCTGCAGGGGATAAAATAATTATTTTCCCATTGTACATACTTGTGTCTGTAATTTATTCATGGATTTTAATATGAATTTAGAATAAATGCTATCAATTTTAACAGTTATATCTGGATAATTGATGTAGCACCTTGAAAATCCCTATTCTGTTTAGAATCTATTTCCATATTTTGTCATGTTACAACCAAAAATGTAAATGTATTTTATTGGGAATTTATGTGATAGACCAACACAAAGTGGCACATAATTGTGAAGTGGAAGGAAAATGATAAATAATTTTTTTACAAATAAATATCTGAAAAGTGTGGCGTGCATTTGTATTCAGCCCCCCTGAGTCAATACTTTGTAGAACCACCTTTGCTGCAGTTACAGCTGCAAGTCTTTTTGGGTATGTCTTTACCAACTTTTCACATCTAGAGAGTGACTTTTTTGCCCATTCTTCTTTGCAAAATAGCTCAAGCTCAGAATAGATGAAGAGCATCTATGAACAGCAATTTTCAAGTCTTGCCACAGATTCTCAATTGGATTTAGGTCTAGACTTTGACTGGGCCATTCTAACATATGAATATGCTTTAAACTAAACCATTCTATTGTAGCTCTGGCTGTATGTTTAGGGTTGTTGTTCTGCTGGAAGGTGAACCTCTACTCCAGTCTCAAGTCTTTTGCAGACTCTAACAGGTTTTATTCTAAGATTGCCCTGTATTTGGCTCCATCCATCTCCCCAACAACTCTGACCAGCTACCCTGTCTCTGCTGAAGAAAAGCACCCCCACAACATGATGCTGCCACCACCATGTTTCACGGTGGGGATGATGTGTTCAGGGTGATGTGCAGTGTTAGTTCTCCACCACACATAGCATTTTGCTTTTAGGCCAAAGCGTTTAATTTTGGTTTCATCTGACCAGAGCACCTTCTTCCACGTGTTTGCTATGTCCACCACATGGCTTATTGCAAACTGCAAACGGGACTTCCTATGGCTTTCTTTCAACAATGGCTTTCTTCTTGCCACTCTTTCATAAAGGCCAGATTTGTGGAGTACACGAGTAATAGTTGTCCTATGGACAGATTCTCCCACCTGAGCTGTGGATCTCTGCAGCTCCTCCAGAGTTACCATGGGCTTCTTGGCTGCTTCTCTGATTAATGCTTTCCTTACCCAGCCTGTCAGTTAAGGTGGATGGCCATGTCTTGGTAGGTTTGCAGTTGTTCCATACTCTTTCCATTTTCGGATGATGGATTTAACAGAGATGTTCAAAGCTTGGGATATTTTTTTTTATAACCTAACCCTGCTTTAAACTTCTCCACAACTTTATCCCTGACCTATCTGGTGTGTTCCTTGGCCTTCCTGATGCTGTTTGTTTACTAAGCTTCTCTAACAAACCTCTGAGGGCTTCACAGAACAGCTGCATTTATACTGAGATTAAACTATACACAGGTGGACTCTATTTACTATTTAGGGGACTTCTGAAGGCAATTGGTTCCACTATATTTTAATTATGGGTATCAGAGTAAAGGGGGCTGAATACAAATGCATGCCACATTTTTCAGATATTTGTAAAAAAAAATCTGAAATCCATTTATCATTTTCCTTTCAATTCACAATTATGTGCCACTTTGTGTTGGTCTATTGCATAAAATCCCAATATAATACATTTATGGTTTTCGTTGTAAAATGACAAAATGTGGAAAATTTCAAGACGTATAAAACGGAAAATTGAATACTTACCTTTCCGTAATTTTCCTTTCCTGGTGCCTACCCATGGCAGCATACCAATGGTTGGTTGCTCCGCCCCCAACCAACCCACAGGACCACTTTAACTCTATAAATAAAAAAGTTGTTCCTTCCCACCGGCATTCTTGTAACTAGATCTCAGAATACTAAGGATTATTGTAGGGAGGGTGTATGCTGCCATGGGTAGGTACTAGGAAAGGAAAATTACGGAAAGGTAAGTATTAAATTTTCCGTTTTCCTGTTGCCTCCATGGCAGCATACCAATGGTAAATAACTCGCTCACAGGGAGGGTACTGCAATAAGAAATTTAATGAAAAACTACAGCCTTGACATCTGCAAGGTTCTTTCCCCAAATTCTCGGGAAGTAAGAACCGCTGGGTCTACACTATAGTGAGACATGAAAGTGTTGAATGACGACCAACTAGCTGCTCGGCAAATTGTCTCAGGGGAGACCCGCGCCAATGATGCCCAAGAGGAGGCCATTCCCCGAGTGGAATGCGCGTTGACCGCATCTGGAACTGTTAGACCACTAGCCCAGTCCATGAGTTCATACATAAAAAGTTCATCAGTGAAAAAAAGCTTCCATCCACTATACAGCTCAGCAGCAACTAATCCCCCTATGAGTGGATTGACAAAGGAGAGAGATGTGCAGGATGGTGCAAATTCACTGGCGGTGACTCCAATAAGTGAGAAAGTGATAAAGGTGGACTCTTACCCTCCGTGTTGGACCCCCTCCTTGGCAGGGTCTATCAGGCATGCAGATTTTTGCCCTCTGCAGGGACCATGTAATGAGAAGATCTCCCCAGCAGCTGTCAGGAATGTTGTCTCCGATCCGGGCTGGTCCAAGTGAAACGCCTGGAGAGGGGGGAAGGAAAGCTCTCTTGCTCCCAGTGTGGCAAAGGAAAAAGCAAAAGAGCGGAGCTCCAATAGTGTAAAAAGTTTCGGAATTTATTCAATAAAAGTACAGACCGCAACGGAGAGTGCACGCTCCGTGAGGTAAAAATACAATTAAAAACAAGCCCGCATATAAGAATCGTAATAACCGTGCATAACATGGGGCAATCGTGACGGCTTACCACGTAGCCACGCCCTACATGTTTCGTCATTAGTAGACGTCTTCAAAGGGGCCCCTTTGAAGACGTCTACTAATGACGAAACATGTAGGGCGTGGCTACGTGGTAAGCCGTCACGATTGCCCCATGTTATGCACGGTTATTACGATTCTTATATGCGGGCTTGTTTTTAATTGTATTTTTACCTCACGGAGCGTGCACTCTCCGTTGCGGTCTGTACTTTTATTGAATAAATTCCGAAACTTTTTACACTATTGGAGCTCCGCTCTTTTGCTTTTTCCTTTGCCACACTGGGAGCAAGAGAGCTTTCCTTCCCCCCTCTCCAGGCGTTTCACTTGGACCAGCCCGGATTGGAGACAACATTCCTGACAGCTGCTGGGGAGATCTTCTCATTACATGGTCCCTCCAGAGGGCAAAAATCTGCATGCCTGATAGACCCTGCCAAGGAGGGGGTCCAACACGGAGGGTAAGAGTCCACCTTTATCACTTTCTCACTTATTGGAGTCACCGCCAGTGGATTTGCACCATCCTGCACATCTCTCTCCTTTGTCAATTCACTCATAGGGGGATTAGTTGCTGCTGAGCTGTATAGTGGATGGAAGCTTTTTTTCACTGATGAACTTTTTATGTTTGAACCCATGGACTGAGTTTGTTTGATTTTCAGATTTTCACGCTATTAATATCATTGTACTTTACATGTACACATTTTTTGTTTCTTCTTTTTATTTGAGTTTTTATGTTTTGCACTTATATATTTCTACCACTCATGGAGTCATTTACTTGCTCTCAGTAGATTGTGGTTTTTACTACCACCCACATGTATTCACATCTATGTGTGTATTTTCATATAATTAGCGCACTTTATTTATTTTTTATTTTTCATGGTATACACAGATATTGGTGTATTTTGTGTGCAGCTTTTACCTTTGACCTTTTTGGCTCTGCAGCTCAGTTTTTCTTTTTCTTTTTTAGACCACTAGCCCGATAGGCCCTTTGGATTAATTTTACGATCCAGCTTGCCAATGTCGTCATGGATGCTGCCATTCCCTTTCTGGCGCCTTTTGGGATAACAAACAGTCTTTGATCTTTGCGAAATTGTTGTGTTGAATTTAGATAGTGTCTCAGGGATCTGGCTACATCTAGCTCGTGTAATCTTGAGGACTCTGGATCTTCTCCAAATGCTGGGAGAACCCATTCCTGGTTAAGATGGTAGAGAGAAGGCACTTTAGGAATGAATTGATGGATGGGTTGCAAAACCACCCTGTCTGGGAAGAAGGTGATATAAGGTTCCCGTGATCCTAGAGCTTGGATTTCCGATACTCTGCGAGCCGAGGTGATGGCAATCAAGAACACTGCTTTCAAGGAAATGTCCTCTAGGGTGCAATCTTCTGTGGGAGCAAAGGGAGGTTTTGATAGGACATCAAGAACAATCGTCAAGTCCCATTTTGGGTATAGTGTTTTCCTGGGAGGTCGCAATCTCAGGACTGCCTTCAAAAAGCGTTCAACCAGAGGGTTCAAAGCCCATCGTGTATCTGTCAGGGCTGAAAGGGCCGAGACCTGGACCTTAAGTGTGTTTAGGCCTAAACCTAGATCTAAGCCATTCTGTAGGAAGAGAAGCACATTCTGGACCCCGGGATCCAGAGGGTCGAAATGATTAACCTCTGCCAGTTCTGTAAATTTTCTCCATATTCTGTAATAGGTGGAATTAGTGGAAGACTTTCTTGCCTGTATAAGTGTTTGAATAACATTATGTGAGCATCCTAAATCATCCAACCTCTTCCACTTAATTTCCAGGTCCTCAAGTGTAGGATTTCAGGATGCGGGTGAGAGAAACCATTTGAGGCCCGCAGGTTGATTAAGTTCCTCTCGGCCCAGGTCAGAATGGGCGTCACTTCGCTGAGTAGAGACCTGCTGTGTGTTCCCCCCTGGTTCTGGACATAGGCCACTGCCGCTTTGTTGTCCATCTGTAGAAGTATGGATTTTCCTCTGAGGAAGGTGGCTAAATGTAGGATTGCCATCCATGCCGCCCTTAGTTCCAGTATGTTTGATACTACTGCCTCCGAATTGAACTGCCATCTCCCTTGGACTAGTTGACCTTGGAGGTGTGCACCCCATGCCAGCTGACTCGCGTCTGACGTAAGAATGGTCCACGAGATGGGCCCTAGGGAACAGTGAACCTGCAGGTTGGATGGTCTCGTCCACCACCAGAGACTGGATTTCATTATGGATGTGACTAATATCCTCTGATCCAGGCGATTCCTCCTCCACTGTGACAGAAAACCCTGTTGGAATCCCTGTTGATGCCACCTGGCCCATTTTACCATGGGTACACAAGAGGAAATGGACCCCAGGAGACTCAGACAGTCTGATGCCAACATGGAATGGCTTGCCAATACTTTCTTTACTTTCCTTATTAGGGCAGGAATTTTTTCTAGAGGAAGTGAAACTGCTCTCTTTGGAGTGATGAAAAGTGCTCCTAGGTATGTCGTCTTTTGTGTAGGTGTGAGCTGGCTTTTTGAGTAATTGATTAACCACCTGAACCTGCTCAGCGTGTCTAGGACCAGCCGGACATGTATTTCTAGGCTCTCTTTGTGCTGGGAAAGAATGAGGATGTCGTCTAAGTAGTGAAGCACTCGAATCCCTTTTTCTCGAAGAGGAGCCAGGATTGCCACTAGTACCTTGGTAAAAGTTCTGGGAGCTGTTGAGATCCCGAACGGAAGACATTGAAACTGTAGATGTAAGTCGCCTACTTTGAATCGTAGGACAGGCTGAAACTGCTGCAGGATAGGTATATGGAGATATGCATCCTGGAGGTCTATAGAGACCATCCAATTCCCTAGTTGTACTGATAGGATCACTGTATTTAAGGATTCCATTTTGAAATGCTCTATACGGATGTATCTGTTCAACCTCTTCAGGTCCAACACGGGCCTCCAGCCGCCCGATTTTTTGGGGACCAAAAAGACTGGGGAATAAAACCCTGAGCGTTTTTCCAAGTCTGGAACCGGAACTACTGCTTGCTGAATTTGCACATACTGAAGAAGGACCTCTCTCTTTTCTTTGGAGGTTGGAATTTTCGTAGGCTGGAATGAAAAGGGTGGGGGCCGTTTTCTGAATTTCCAGAAATGCCCCTGGGTGACAGTGGAGACTGCCCATTGATCTGTACAATTCTCCACCCAAACCTGGGCGAACGCCCTGAGCCGAGCTCCTACTGGAGCGGTTTGGGTGGATAGGGAGTCAAAAAGACTTCTGGCCCTCAACCGTGGATGTTGAGGTTTTAGGCTTCCCTGCCTTCAAGAAAGTGGCCTGCGAGCCCTTCCAGCCTCTTCTGTACTCCCTGCCTGGGCGGTACGTTCTGGAATCTCTTGCTCTCTGCTGACCAGCTGGACGTGACGCAAACCTTTTCCTCCTGCTTCTGTCCTGGGGAATTAGACCACTTTTCCCTCCTGTGACTCTGGTAATTGCTGCATCCATTTTGTCACCGAACAGAGCCTTACCATTGTATGGTATGCGACACCATGATTGCTTTGAAGTTGGTTCGGCTGACCATGGTTTTAGCCACAATGCCCTCCTGGCAGTGATGGAATGCAGCATAGCTCTGGAGGAACACTTTAGGACATCAATGGCGGCCTCTGCCATGAAATCTGAGGCCAGCTTCAGCTCATCTAGTGCCTTGATGATTTCGTTAGAGCCCACCCCCTGTCTGAGGGCTGTCTCAATATTGTCTGACCATACTCTGGTAGCTCATGAGATCGAAGTCAGGGCTACTGCTGGCTTACATGCCCCTCCTGCTGCTTGATAAGATTTTTTTAGATCTGAATCGATTCTTCGGTCCAGTACATCCCTGAAAGAGACCACATCCTCTAGAGGCAGTGTTGTATTCCTGGCTAATCTCATAATTGAAGCATCTACCGTCGGAAGCGAATCAAAAAGCTGGGCATCTGCTTCAGCAAGTGGGTATAATTTGAGAAAACGATTGTAAGCTACCCTGTTTCCCCGAAAATAAGACCTAGCGTGATTGTTGGTGATGGCTGCAATAAAAGCCCTACCCCCCAAATAAGCCCTAGTTAAAGTCCTTGTAGGTCTTATTTTCAGGGTAGGGCTTATTTTCAGGGAAACAGGGTAGGGCTTATTTGGAGGGTAGGGCTTATATTGCAGCCATCACTGACAATCACGCTAGGTCTTATTTTCGGGGAAACAGGGTAAGGGTCTTTTGTCCACCTTCTGCCATTCATCTGTTACGACTTCCCTTATTATTTCCATTAAGGGGAAGGTTGATAATTGTTTCTTTAGGTGTGAAAAATATTTCTTTGCTTTAGATGGAGGCTCTGGATCTTCCTCCCATTGGATTGCGTCCTTTACCGCATTGATAAAAGGTTCCACTAGACCGAAATCAAAGGCTGAAGCATTTTCCTCTCCCACTTCCGACTAGTCCTCAGAAATAACCTCTGTATCCAGGTGTGGATTGGGTGTATTCACCGCTGCCTCGTCTGAGGGTGGGGTTACTTGATCTTGGGATAAGGCCAACTCCCGGATAGAGTCTTTGATCATTTTTTTGATTGATTCCATGGACTCTAGTTTATCTCTCTCTTTGTCTCCTGTAGCTTCCAGGAGGCACTGACCACATACTAATTTATCAGGGAGGGCTTGCTTGCCACACACCCAGCATGCTTTCTCTCCTGGATACACAGATCTGTGCTGGGAGTCCTGTTTACTAGAGGTATGTCGAGGTGATCTGTGACCACTGTGAGAAGTATGGGCCGAGGATGAGTGCGAATGACCCGAGCTCCTATGACCCTTTGATCTTCTATCCGTAGAATTTCTGTGGGATGATCTGCGAGATGATCCGTGATGCAGGCTAAAATAAAAAATAGAAACAAGGAAAGGATGCTTCAATCAGCCCGGGGTGCTCTTTTTCCTTAAGAAATAACTTACCTGAATGTTGTAGCCCTTACCTAGTGGTATGTTGAGGATCTTTTTGATGCTGCATTATAGTACTAGGGACAGCTGAAAAAAAGAACAATTGGTATTAAATATATACTTTAAAAGTAGATTAAAAGGATTTAAAAGAGAAGGGAAAAAAAATGTTTTTTTTTTTTTACACATAGGTATACATACATACGCATATATACACATACATACGGTATATACACGCATGTACATACCAAAACACATTCCCACTTGGCTGGGCTCCATAGCACAGGGGAAAAAGATGGAAGAGCTGGAGAGAACACCCCATAGATGTTTTTCCTAAAGCAGCTGCTCTTCTACTGAAAGTAAGCTCTCTTATATACCAGAGAGTGGTCTGGGAGTCCCAAGATGGCCACCGTCGGCTTCGCAGCGCTACTGCGCATGCGCTGTGACGTCACACCGAGGCCCCGCCCCCCGCCGGGAAAGCAGCGCCGAACAACGCGCGCAAAACGCTGCACACTCCTGGCTGAGAGGAGAGATACACAGGCACATGAGGTATGCTGTGGATGTAAGCAGGAAAGACTCATGGAGTTTGTAAAAAAAGGCACAAGCATTTAAGCATTTAAGCCAGTATGCCGAACAAGGGAACATAGAGGAGAAAATCTGGCTCCTGTTAACCCATAAAGCCCCAAAAAGATTCACAGAAAAACAGGCTCCCATACTTATCTGGTGCCTTTAGCAGCCCAAGCAATGGGACTCCATACTGCAGGAGAGCATGAACCTGCAATGGTCACACCATAAAGCGGCGAGGTAAGGCTGAGCGCTTGATCCTGTAGGAATGAGGCCAGAGAAAAGAATGCCGGCGGGGAGGAACAACTCTTTTATTTATAAAGTTAAAGTGGTCCTGTGGGTTGGTCGGGGGCGGAGCAACCAATCATTGGTATGCTGCCATGGAGGCACCAGGAAATATTTTTTTAAGGCAGTGTATGTTCAGGTAATAGCCACTGATATCACAGATAGCACTTGTGCTGCTTGAGCTTTGTATGTACAGGAAAATTAATTATTAGTATTTTCTTTCTTTATTCCATGTCTCATCTATCTCTTTTTACGTGGACTAACATATCCAAGACAATACAATTACTTAAAAAAACAGGGAACTTTTTGTTGTAGTATTTTACAGCAGCTGCAAAGTGAAATTATGTTCCAGATTAACAAAAGTGTGGAACTGATGATGGAAGCTGCGCAACCATTGTTTGCTATAATATTTTTTGATCGACTGTATGCAATAATACAGTAAGCACAGATTTTTATTAAAATGGACATGCAGGCAGAGTCAAGCAACTCCAGTGCTGCATATGTTTTTCAGTTTTCAAAATAGATATGCAGATGCCCTCACTTTTAAAAGGAAACTCCAGGAGCTTGGATAAGCACATTGTCATAAAACATTAACCCCCACTAATATACATTTGTAGTTTAAATGTAATAAAAGTTTCTGGAAGTACCCACTTTTCTCTTAAAATTGAGCCACCCATGTTGCAACGCAGCTATGTAATTATGTATTCCTGCTGGTCTGGGAAGCATTTATAGTGCTGAGTAACATCATAAGCGAAGCACTGGGTGACTAGCATTGCTGTGCATCACAGTACTGCACAGTTGCATGCTCATCGGGTCTGCAAACATGTAGGCTGTTACAATTGTTCAAGCAGGACTTTTCTTATCTAAACAATAGCAATCCAGCAATCCAATAAGATTGCTTTACATTGAATTTGGCTTGTCTATTCCAACAATAACAAAAGAAAAATGCTTCATTTCAGCTTTCAATTCAAAACGTTCTTTTATTTTGGTTCTATGAATTTACATTAATAATTCCATCTGCGAATGTTTTCTTCTTATTATAAAGGAACGGAGAGATTTAAAATAATAAACACTTGCATAGGGAAATTAAACATAAATAAGCTTTATATTTTTTAGGCTCCAAGCATACAAAATTTTGGAAGATGCACGTATTTCTGTCCCAGTGCATTCGTTTCTGATCCTCTACTGGCCTCTACAGGGTTTCTGTTCTAAATGCTGCGATTCTTTCATAGGCTCAAGGTTATGTGCTCTCCTGCAATACAAAGTCAGCTTTTTTAAACAGAATCTGCCACCTGAGAATGCTTTTAGAAAACAGGCACACACAAATAGCAAAGTGATATTGTCCCCTTGGGTACATCAACATATCTTTCTTTAAGATTGGTATTTTGTTGTACGTTTACTAAATATAACTGATTCGGTAATATCAGTCTAAGCACTGGGATTTTAACATTCCATAATTCAGTAGAAGCTGCAAACATTATCCACTGAAATTAAAGTCTTCTCAATATGTCACTCTAGAGGTTGTGTGTTAAAGAACTGAAAAGACAGATTCGTATTTCAGTTAATATACCATATCAGAATTATTCTTTGTATGGCATGTATGTGTAAACATACATATCTGATGTAGATTTTAGTGTGTGTTTAAAAAAGCATAATGCATATAAGCCTATTGGCACAGCAACCATTTAGGCTTCTGTATCAAAGATAACAATATTGACCTAGATGGATGTTAAACTTGCAGCATATTAAATGTCTTACATCTGGATATGTTTTGGTTGCTGATCGCTAATATCAAAGACTGTATAAATGCATACCTCCCAACTTTCTGAAATGATAAAAGAGGCGCACCTTTCAGCACACAGTATGTAGGCAAAGGAAACTTACCTGGTTACATGGGCCACAAATATCTAATATGCGGAAGATGATTGGCTAAACTACACAAGTGTTTTTTTTTTCAACCTCTATTTTTCCTTTATATTGGCTTTTCAAAATGAATGCAGTAACATAGAGATTGGAGAAAAGGTTTAGTGCAGTATAAGACTTTTGGTAGTAAAATAGTACATCCTGATTAGTGATGTACGCATCAGTCCAAAAAGAGGGACGATTGAGGCTGTACAAAAGAGAGAGGGATTTGGTCCCAAAAGAGGGACAGTCCCTCCAAATGAAGGACAGTTGAGGATGTGAACAGGTGCATTGCTGTACAGAATTATATACTATATAGTGCCTGATCCTCTGCGCTACTATGTGCAAATTAAAGTGCTGATGAATAAATATTTAGTGGGGTCTGCTGCTATACACCTATATGTGTTCCCACATACACTCAAACTGTGAAGAATAAATTGTAAAGCACTCCCCCTCTAACATAACCTGCTTCATAAATACACATTTTAGGGTACACTTCCTCTAGTGCACCTAGGCATTACACTTGGCACAATTGGAGTGTATGGGCCCCTTAATAATCACTTGGATGTTGTGATAATTTGGCTCTACGGAGATTAAAAACACTTCCTGCTCATGAACAATGATGTCACAAAACCCCGCCCCAATGCGTTTTATCAATCGTCACGTGACTTCCTCAAGTAGTACCTGTATCTGTATCTGAGGTGAGCGTATAGTTTGGAAGGTGAAGGGGCACTCAAGGTGATTCGCGACAAACCACCTGATTCACAGAAGAATTTGTCTATTTAATGAACTTTGGTCACGGTTTTATATTCTGAGTTTCATCACTTAGTGTTATCACTAGGCAGTGTTGTATTATTTGATGTGCTTGTATTCACTTATTGTTATGACTTTTTTTCACTTGCTATATATCGTTTATGATTGTTGTCCACAATACCAATTATTTTTGTTCACAAGGTATTACCATTATTTATTAGTTATTATTTTTAGGTAATTGTTTTACATGTTATGTATTTATGAAGCACATTATGTTAAAGGGGTAGCGATTTATCATTTATTATTCACTGGCTTTTATGCCACTGACCTTTCTTTATATGTGCTACTGAGATTTCTTTTCTAAAAGCTTAAATGATAAGTTCACCTTTTTGGGCAGAATTTCAGTTTTCATAATAAACAGAATTTCCAATGCCATTTCTGGCCCAGCTATCCCAATATGCTTTTATCTCACCTTGCCCACAGGAGGTTTACAATCTTGTCAGTTTATTTGTATTTTTAAAGGGATTTTCAGATTCCATCAGTGCCTCAGCTTTCGCTTCCTGTCATGTCATCTCCCAGAAGCCTTAACTTCCTTGTTGCATCACAGAAGAGGGTGTGATAGGGTGTGTACACCACTCTGGACCACACCTCACTCATTACTATACCACTTTCCACCCACTTTTTATATAATACGATCGTACAATCTCCTTTATATCTGATTTAAAACAAATTGAATGGATTGGTCAGGTATGTCCTCCAATTCCATATGTCATGAATCGCCAGTAATACCTTCATGCCCCGTCTGTCGGCTTACCTGGTCTGTGTATCAGCATTGGGCCTGCACTCCCACACCTGCATGGTTAAGTAATCTTCCCTCAGCGTGGCTCCACCCTAGCCTCTACAGCAGGGATAAGCAATTAGCGGACCTCCAGCTGTTGCAGAACTACAATTCCCATGAGGCATAGCAAGACTCTCACAGCCACAAGCATGGCACCCAGAGGCAGAGGCATGATGGGACTTGTAGTTTTGCAACAGCTGGAGGTCCACTAATTGCATATCCCTGCTCTACAGGATAAACTATTTAACACTGTGCTGTCCAAGCCTGCCTTGCCCGAGCAATATTGTGTGTTTGGTTTCCTGTCTCCTGCTTGCCGTGTGCTCTACATCTGTTTCTGTTACCGATCTTGGCTTCTTCTTTGACTACTCCTGCCTGCTTGTTATCCTGACCTTTAGCGTGTTCTCTGTCTATCCTTGTCTGCTAGTTGCCCCGAACTTTGGCTTATCTCCTGACTATCCCTTGTTGTCCTGGGCTGCTACTTTCTCTCTATCCTCCTGTTGCCTACCGTGAGCGTGAGCTGGGAGACCCTGGGGGGGGGTGACCTGGAGCCAGTTGCAGCGCAGTTAATCCTCACCACTAGAGGCTCTGGGGAACACCTACTGTCTCTTAGACTCTGAGCCCCTGGGGAATCGTATGCTCTAGCTCCCAGTGGGATCCGTGTTGGTGGTCCAGTGTACCTGCTTTCCTGATCGACCCAGAGTTCCATCCGCAGCAGTCAGCCATAGGGTCCACTACATTAGCGACGCACTTCTGACCCCAACAGTGTGCATCTGTCACCTGGCCTCAGGAGACCTGACAGTTTGCTCGGGCCATGGACCCAGCTGATACCGCTACCTGCCGTTGACCAGGTGCAGGGCATAGTCCGCAGACTCGAGACACATCAGTCTATTCAGAACCAAGTGATGCAATTCCTGCAAGGTTTGGCCTCCCGCTTTGAACAGCTTCAGGCCTCCTTTGGATCCCAGGTTCAACAACCTCAATCGCAGCCGACGGTTGTATTATCTCCCTCCTGACCAACAAGGCTTTAGCCTGGGCTGCCCCTCTGTGGGAGAGGAATGATCCAGTGGTCTCCAGCTTGTCCAACTTCCTGAAACTCTGCCGGAATGTCTCTTCCACAGGCAGTGCCCTTTTACGTCTCCGTCAAGAGTCTTCTTCGGTGGGACAGTATGCCTTTCACTTTCGCATTTTAACTGCTGAACTGAGCTGGAATAATGAGGCTTTAGTTGCAACCTTTTTACAAAGCTTCTCTGACAGAGTGAAGGATGAGATGGCAGGAAGAACCATTCCCTCAGGTCTGGATGATGTCATCTCCCTCTGCAATCAGATCGATATTCGCTTCCAGGAGAGGGCCCTAGAGAAAAGGAGTCAGTACTCCATGGTCCTTAGCCAGCCCAAGGTCCCCTCTCCTCGATGCATGGGGCATCCCTCACCAGCTGTAGAACTTATGCAGCTGGACTGGACTAGGTTACCTCCTGAAGAGCGTGTTAGGCGCTGAACTCTGGGCTTGTGTTTCTACTGTGGGGGCAAAAGTCACTTTCTGGATACCTGCTCTCTCCGTCCTAGAAACACAGGTCTAATACATCTGGAAGGTGGCATATTGGACTCAGGAAAATCACCTTCATCATCCCGTCTCCTTCTTTCTGTGCTCCTCCATGTCAGTGCTTCCCCTCATGCAGTCGCGGCCTACCTGGATTCCGGAGCCGCTGGAAATTTCATGGACTGGGGAACTGCGTCTTCCATGAAAATTCCTCTTTCAACTCTCACCACTCCAGTGGTGGTCTCGGCGATTGATGGTACTGTTCTTCCTGGGTGGCCCATCCACTTCCAGACCCTCCCTGTCAAGCTGTCTATAGGGATACTCCACCAGGAGTGAATATCTTTTCTCATGCTACCTAAAGCCTCAACCCCCATTGTATTGGGCCTTCCTTGGTTACAGCTCCATTCGCCACACATTGATTGGACTATTGGGCAGATCCTGGCTTGGGGTCCCTCTTGTTTCTTGTCCTGCCTACTCAAGGTTACCCCAAAGGAGAGAATCCCTGTGGCCACCACATCAGTATCTCCTCCTCTTTCTGGTGCATATAGTGAGTTCCAGGATGTATTCTGCAAAAAAATCAGCTGAGGTATTCCTCCTCACGGAACTTTTAACTGCGCTATTGACCTTGTTCCCGGCGCAACCCTGCCCAGGGGCCAGACCTATCCCCTGTCCATTCCGGAGACCCAGGCCATGTCTGAGTATGTTGTGGAGAATCTAAAGAGAGGGTTCATTCGGAAAGCCTCATCCCCTGCGGGAGCAGGGTTCTTTTTTGTAGCCAAGAAGGATGGGACCTTAAGACCCTGCATTAACTATCGAGGTTTAAACGCTCTGACAATCAAAAACCGATACCCCTTACCCTTAATACCGATCTATTCAACAAATTGAAAGGCGCTTCCATTTTCACTAAGTTGTCTTTCAGGGGTGCGTACAATTTGATCTGGATATGAAGGGTGATGATTGGAAAATGGCATTTAACACAAGAGATGGGCAATATGAATACTTGGTTATGCCCTTTGGTCTATGTAATGCCCCAGCTGTGTTCCAAAACTTTGTCAACGAGATCTTCAGGGATCTGCTTTATCAGTTTGTTGTCATCTATCTGGATGACATTCTCATCTTTTTGGAAAATCTGCTTGTTCACAGAAACCATGTCCGGATTGTGCTTCAGCGCCTTAGAGAAAACAATCTGTATGCCAAGCTGGAGAAATGCTCTTTCAAATGTTCCGAGGTTCTGTCTTTGGGATGCTTTGTCTCTAGCTTGGGTCTTTGTATGGATCCTGGAAAGGTCTTGGCCATTACCAACTGGCCTCTTCCTGCAAGCCTCAAGGCCACTCAGGGCTTTCTTGGGTGGACTAATTATTACAGGCAGTTCATTAGGAATTACTCTTCCATTGTTGCGCCTATTATCGCCTTGACCAAGAAGGGTACAAATGCAAAGGAGTGGCCCCCTGAAGCTGTCTCTGCGTTTCATAACTTGAAACAGGCCTTTGTTTCTGGACCTTTGTTGAGGGGACCCAACCCTGGGGATCCACTTTTTATTGAAGTGGACGCTTCCTCGACTTGGAGTGGGAGCTGTGCTTCTTCAACTTTTTGATCGCAAACGTCAACCATTACGCTATTGGTGATCGGGAATTGGCATTGGAGGAGTGGCGTCATCACTTGGAGGGTTCCCCACACTCCGCACTGCCAAACGACTGAATCCCAGACAGGCCAGGTGGAGTCTTTTCTTTTCCCGTTTCAATCCCACTATTATGTACAAACCAGGTTTCTGCAACAGTCGGGCTGATGCACTCTCTAGGTCTTTTGACATTTGGGATGAGGAGCCCACCTCCGAACCTGATTTGATCATTCCTACCTCATGTGTTCTTGCCCATTTTACCCTGGAATCAAAAATTCCTCCTGGCAAGACCTTTGTTCCAACCAAGTTAAGAACTAAGATGCTTCGTTGGGGTCATGATTCCAAGGTGGCAGGTCATGCCGGGGCCCTCCGACCTTTCTTCCTCATCAGCCGCCACTACTGGTGGCCTACTCATCGTTCTGATGTTAAAGACTATGTTAAGGCTTGTCATGTCTGTGCCCAGTCTAAGTCCTCCACGCAAGCTCCTGCTGGTCTTCTCATGCCTTTGCCCATTCCTAAGGAGCCTAGGTCTCACATTGCCATGGATTTCATCACAGATCTTCCACCTTCTAAGAAGAATATGGTCGTTTGGGTGGTAATTGATCGATTCTCTAAGATGGCCCATTTTGTTCCTCTACCTGGCCTCCCTTTTGCTCCTTGCCTTGGTTCCCATTTTTGTTTGAAAGATTTTCAGCCTTCATGGAGTCCCTTTCCATGTTGTTTCTGACAGGGGTATTCAGTTTACTTCTCGCTTTTGGAGAGCCTTTTGCAAATCCCTCAACATTACCTTGGATTTTACCTCTTCTTACCATCCTCAATCCAATGGTCAGACTGAGAGGGTTAATCAGGAGTTAGAGGTCTTTCTTCGTACCTTGGTCTTGGCTCATCACAATGATTGGGCATCACTACTCCCATGGGCAGCGTTCTCTTACAATAATCATGTCAACGTCACTTCTCAAAAGACACCCTTTGTCACTGTTTATGGAAGACATCCTCAACTCCCTATTCCTATGACTTGACCTGTTCTGCCGACATCCCAGCTTTGGCTACCATTCAGAAATCATTTAATTCCATGTGGGTTTACATTCATGATTCCCTCCAGACAGCTGCCAACAAATTCAAGGGTTTTGCTGACCGTAGCAGGCATAAGCTGCCTCCTCCACAGCCAGGAGACAAAGTCTGGCTTTCCACCAGAAACATCAGACTCCGGGTTCCTTCTCTGAAATTTGCCCCGAGATTCATTGGTCCTTACAATATAATTTCAAAGCTAAATCCTGTTTGTTTTAAACTCCAGATCCCTAAAAGCCCCATGATCTCAAACTCCTTTCATGTATCCCTTCTGAAACCTTTAGGTCTCCCGTCCTCTCCCAAGCTTGGCTCCAGTCTCTGAGGATGATAAGGAGTACGAGGTTAGTCAAACTTTAGATTCTCTGCTCTGTAAAGGTGTTCTTCCATATCTCATGGATTGGAAAGGTTTTGGTCTTGAGGAGAGGTCTTGGATTCCTGCATCGGAAATCTTCACGCCTCGTCTTCTGAGGAAGTTCCATTTGAAGTTCCCTTCCAAGCCTGGTCATCTCCCAGAAGCCTTAACTTCCTTGTTGCATCACAGAAGAGGGTGTGATAGGGTGTGTACACCACTCTGGACCACACCTCACTCATTACTATACCACTTTCCACCCACTTTCTATATAATATGATCGTACAATCTCCTTTATATCTGATTTAAAACAAATTGAATGGATTGGTCAGGTATGTCCTCCAATTCCAAAAGTCATGAATCGCCAGTAATACCTTCATGCCCTGTCTGTCTGCTTACCTGGTCTGTGTATCAGCCTTGGGCCTGCACTCTCACACCTGCATGGTTAAGTAATTTTCCTTCAGCTTGGCTCCACCCTAGCCTCTACAGGATACACTATTTAACACTGTGCTGTCCAAGCCTGCCTTGCCCAAGCAATATTGTGTGTTTGGTTTCCTGTCTCCTGCTTGCCTTGTGCTCTATGTCTGTTTCTGCTACCAATCTTGGCTTGTTCTTTGACTATCCCTGCCTGCTTGTTGCCCTGACCTTTGGCGTGTTCTCTGTCTATCCTTGTCTGCTAGTTGCCCCGAACTTTGGCTTATCTCCTGACTATCCCTTGTTGTCCTAGGCTGCTGCTTCCTCTCTATCCTCCTGTAGCCTACCGTGAGCGTGAACTGGGAGACCCTGGGGGCCACGACCTTGAGCCAGTTGCAGTGCAGTACACCCTCACCACTAGAGGCCCTGGTGAACACCTGCTGGCTCCGTGCCCCCGGGGAATCTTATGCTCTAGCTCCCAGTGGGATCCGAGTTGGTGCTACAGTGGACCTGCTTTCCTGAACCACGCAGAGTTCCATCCACAGCAGTCAGCCATAGGGTCCACTACCTTAGCTGTGCACTCCTGACCCCAATGGTGTTCATCTGTCACCTTGCCACAGGTGACCTGACACCATTATTCTGGTAAATCTAAAGGAAATTGTACAAACTCACACTTCCGCATGCATTTGTTTTAGGTGTTTTGGAGAGTTTTCACCCATCACCCATAGGGCAGCCCATTCACTTGAATGGTCTGCCCTACACACAACAATTCGCCCCAGAGAAGCTCCAGAACTTCTTTTGGAGCAGAGCATGGTGCGTTACCGCAGTTTTTGGTGTGTTTGCCGCACTTGGGGAGCCTTTAACATGTAATGACAACACAAGCACGATGAACATTTGCAGCACATATTTTCTGTGTGGTTTGCTATTGCATTTGGAAACACTCAGATGTATTTGAAGCATAAGTTGTTTTTGTGTAAACGCACCAATTAAACTTTCATACCCCACTCACACCTATTGTAGTGAGAGTGCATGTTTTTTGGCTTATTTTTCCAGTGACACACATAGGGCAGCCCATTGATTTCAATGGGCTGTGCTACATGTGGCAAATTAGCTCATGCATTTGTCACCTGTTTTTATTTGGCAAAATGTGTGTTTGCTTCTGTGTTTGGTGTGCCATTAACAATTAATGACACTAAAAGTGCAACTAGGTGTATACAGTAAATGTCTCTTTACAATCTGTGTAGAATCTCATTAAGATTTACCAAAACTATATAATAGGAAGACACACCATCTATCCAATCAGGCAGGCCCTTGCACTGCATCAGGGGTGTCCCATGGGCTGCATGCGGCCCCAGGGAGTTTAGCATGTGGCCCCAGGGAGTTTAGTATGCAGCCTGAGCCCGTCTGAAGGAACCTTGGGGAAACCAGGCAAATGCACAGGTGGAGAAATGCCAGGGATGCGGTGAAAACATAGTTACTGTGTCTTCTCTGTCTTTTTCTGTATACCAGGGAGTCTCTGAAGCTTTCTAAGAAATACAGAAAGGGCTAAGGTAAGGCCTTGAGGTACAGTAATGGTATATTGGTACATAGGGGTGCTGGATTTAATAAGAAAAAAAAGGTGAACTTAGCCTTTAATTGTGCAAGAAAAACAATTAGACACATTTTTAGTATGGAGTTTTTCTTTTGGATGTTAGAGATTTTGGCACAAGAAAATTATTATAATCATATTATCGCTGTAGTTGGTGGTTCCTTAACATTAACTTTAGGGGTATTAGGTTTAATATTAGGTTAAGTGGATTGGTAGAAGTTTTATACTGTATAAAGTATAAGTTAAAGGGTTTGGCTTATATTAGGGATTAGGTTTAGAGGCTAGGGTGAGGTTACAAGTTGTATGTATACGACTATAGGAGGTCTACATTTAGGGTTATTGTTTATGTTAACAGCAAATTAATTAGTATATTTTCAGGTTGTGAAATATTATGGATATGTGCCTGATTATTTAATTGTTTTGGATCTTTATCACTTTTTTTTTTTAAGTATGACATTTCTTAGTGCCAAAGTTGGTGAACTAAAATACCAATTTCATTGTGCCTGAAATGAAAGTACAAAAAGCAAAAACGTATCATGCTCTGTGTGTATATCTATCCCAAATGTATTTCACTAAAAATATAGTCTAGTGATCTGTTTTATGTTTTAGTAGTTGCATTTTTTTTAGGGATACTTCCATAAGCTGGGATTTTCCTAGGCTAAATTTAGCATTGCAGGTAGACTGTAGTCAGCCTGTTCTTAGATTGTTGTAGTTCTGTTTCTGTTGGGATTACCTTAGTTTGATTAATTATTTGCTTCTGCCTGCTGTGGGGGATTGTTCCTGGCATCAAAGCAAGAAGATAAAATAGATATGAATATTTATGTTTCTCTGGCTAATCACTATGTTTATTCCCAGTAGTGCATGCTGGGGAAGGATAAAATTATTCTTCTCCAGATGACCTTCCAAAAGGGTTTTGTTGCAAGGAGAGGTGCCGTGTTGGAGGTTGGTTCCTACAAGACCTGTTGCTTAGGGCAGGCCTTTGCTAGAAGAGGGTCCTGGATCAAAGGCCTGTGCTCTACTTTGCTGGAGTATCTAGAACAGTAACCATCTTGCTGAATAATGTCCTGGAGAGCTGGGTACAAGCTGCTGCAGTTGGACATTTGTTTTGTTGTTGTATTACAACTTCAACTGCCTGAGGAGAACAGTTTGCCAGTCTTGGCTTAAAGGTCCATGGCCTGTGTTGACTGTTGCTAGCAGAGGTGCATGAACTTGCATTCTCTTCTGAGTTTAGCAAGCCTAATATTCTCTGTGAAACATACTAAAGTGACAGCCACCAACTTCTTCCACCCTACAAGAATTAAGCATTTTACCCTAAGGTTTAAAATGCTAGCTCATCAAGCCATCTGGGGGGTCCTCATCTGCCTCTTAGGGGAATGGGGTGTTACATTTTAAATATGTCTGTATAGCAGTTCCCTGTAATACCCTACATTGCAGGACCCAGAACAGGAGAGGAAAAGTCACTCTGAGCTTATCAGGGTTCCATTGCTTTCCACGGTGCTACAACTGTGGAAGAGATTATGAGGATGACTTAATTCCTAAGAGAGTATGAGGATAACTTAATTTGTATGCTTCTGTTCCTACATTGCCCAGTCAATAGGCTGGCGTAGGGCCATTGACAGTATGTATTTCAGCTGTGCATTTAGCTGTTTTCTAGGACTTCAGCTATTCTCTTATTTCTTTTCTGTTCAATTTTTTTTACTCTCCAGAACCTAGAAGGCGATAGCTGAGGAGGAAGAGGAGATGTATCCAAATTCCTACTGTTTTGGAATATGTTGATTCATTCAAAGTGCAATGTATTGAGGAGAAGAGCAGCTGTATTTAGAGGTGGTTGCTACAGGGCCAGTGGCAAATCTATGGATGCAGCACAAACTAATGGATGTCTTCTCCTATTTTCTCTGTCTTGCCTAAGTCTCCTCTGAGTGTAGGCCAGGATATGATGAGGTTGCAGTTGGTGACAGGATGCTGGAAACCATAATAAACCATAATAAACAAGCAGTGACAGGATGCTGGAACCCATAATAAACCATAATGGAAAACATAATAAAGTAGAGAAACCAAAAGAGGGTGATGATTTTTAAGAAGATGAGCCATTGCAACAAAAAGTATTTGGAAGCAAGTCTACCTCTGAAATGGTCAGCTCTGGCATTATTGATATTGATCTTGATATTGATATTGAAGGTGGACATGGACACTGTGTAAACATTGATAGTGGTGTTCCTCAGAAACCTTTAGTCTTGAAATCTTTTTTGATATCTTCTAGTGACATCAGCATGCTTAATTCCATCCTAAGCAGATGTACCAATAGTGACCTTGTTGATGATGACAACAAATAAGGTGAGGAGGAAGATGACGTATATGTAAATTCCTACTGTTTTGGAATATGGTGAGGGATTCAAAGTGCAATGTACTGAGGAGAAGAGCAGCTGTATTTGGTGGCTACAGGGCCAGTGGCAAATCTATGGGTGCAGCACACACTAATTGATGTCTTCTCTTATTTGCATTATCTTGCTTAAGACTCTTCTGAGTGTGGGCCAGGTTATGTTGATGATGCAGGTTGGTCACAGGATGCTGGAAACCATAATAAAGAGGAACCATAATAAACAAATGGTGACAGGATGCTGGAAGCCATAATAAACCATAATGGATAACATAATAAAGTACAGAAACCAGATGATGATGATGATCTTTAGGATGAATTGGTGTTGCTCAGGGACATTGGTCAGGTGTCCACAAACCTTTAACTATATAGTGTATGAGCTAGAAATATATACAGTATTATATTGCTTCTGAAAGCATAATGTGTTATCCAGTGAAAATGAAGACAGAATACACAGACAGAATAGCCTTTTATATAGTATATATAAATATTGCATTTATTTCCAATATATTATTTTCCTCATTAGTACACATATTTTGAAATTAAAAATATCTCATGACTGCAATACCTCCAAAACAAAGTGAAGCTAAAGCTGAAAAAAAGCCTCTCAAAAGCTTCAGGTGCTTCAAGCAAGCTTTCTTATAGACTTCAATGGAGGCTTCAGAGATGCTTTAAAGCACCATTAAAGCGACATGGGGTATACTTTTTGAAGCAAAGCAAAAGCAACGTGTAAACAGGACTGTAAGCTGACCATTTTATTTCCATGACAGGGGCTTTGATTGGCATTCAGAGTGCTTTAAAAAAAAGCATGTCCAAAGCCACATTGTGAAGCAAGTGTACACAAGCCCTTAGTCTTGAAACCTTTCTCTGTTTCTTCTAGCGAAATCAGAATGCTTAATTCCCGCCTAAGCAGATGTACCGGTAGTGGCCATGATGATGATGACAACAATTAAGGTTCTCAGTGAGGCTAATGAACAATGGGCCTTTTTTTTCACCAGAAAATAAACAATGGGCCTTAGCAAGGTAAACATAAAATATTACATATGGGTATTTCATGTATACTATTTCCAGCCAGCAGGTGAGCTGTGGACTATACACATTGCCACAAGGTTACCTACTTACTGCCCATGCCAATTTTGACATTTCTCTCATACATGTTAAAATCAGCATTTTTTGCTAGAAAATTACCCAGAACCCACAAACATTATATATTTTCTGAAAGCAGAGGCCCTGGAGGAAAAAGAAAACTGTTATGCCGCGTACACACGACCGGACTTTACGGCATACTTGGTTCGGCGGACCGGAGTCCGTCGGACAATTCGATCGTGTGTGGGCTCCAGCGGACTTTTTTTCCCCAAAAGTTTGACGGACCTAGAAATGAAACATGTTTCAAATCTTTTCGACGGACTCGAGTCCAGTCGAAAAGTCCGCTCGTCTGTATGTTATTCCGACGGACAAAAACCGAGGGCAGCTATTGGCTACTGGCTATGAACTTCCTTGTTTTAGTCCGGTCGTACGTCATCACGTACGAATCCATCGGACTTTGGTTGATCGTGTGTAGGCAAGTCCGTTCTTTCGGAAAGTCCGTCATAAAATCCGTCGAAAAGTCCGCAGGACAAAGTCTGCCATAAAGTCCACTCGTGTGTACGCGGCATTACTGTTGCAACTCTTAATGTCACACAATATTTGCGCAGCCATGTATCAAATGCAAATTTTCAGAACAAAATATGAATTTGTGCATTTTAGTTCACACAATATGATACTCAATTTTTGGTAAAATATAAAAGAAGATGTTGTACTGAGTAAATTGATACCAAATATGTCAAGATTTAAAAATTGCACGCCCATGAAATGACGACAAACTACGGTACCTAAAAATCTCCATAGGCGTTGCTTTAAAAGCAAGTTACCAGTTTAGCTTTCCTCTCACTCTGGCATTTCAGGTGATACCTCACATGTGTGGTGCAATCACCATTTGCAGAACCAACGTGCACTTTCACATTTGCACGAGGAGAAGGGGGTGATTCAAAATTCTTTTATTTATTTTATTTAAATTTTGTACACTTTCTCGTTAATTTTTTTTCTAATTTAACTTGATTGCTATCACAAGGGATGGACAACATCCCTTGTGATAGCTGGGGCAGTAAAAGGTCCTCTTTACGGAGAGATCTGGGGTTTGTTAGACCTCTGCACTCCAAAACAGCCAATCAAACCAATATTGGCTCCTTCACTGGCCTATACTGGTCAGCAAACAAAGTGTAAAAAACAGAAGTGACGTAATAAACATTGCTTCCAGCTTCATTCATCACAGAGGAAGAGGAGGGAGAGATGTTCCTTCCTGTTCTTCATTCTCAGTTGAACCAACTGCTTGCAGCAGTCCCAGACTCCCCAATGGCACAGGAGAGCCTGGGAATGGTTGCGGGCTGCTGCTGGAGGGGACTTCCTTCTGTGTTCTGTAAAAGTGATTGGGAGGCTGTAGAGCCACTCAAATCACTTTTACATGAAAGCTGGTCAATGACTTAAAATTTTGATACCAGTATCATGGTGGCTGATCCTAAGATAACCAGGTCACACACACACACACACACACACACATATATATATATATATATCTATATATATCTATAGATATATAGATATATATATATATATACAGTATATCACAAAAGTGAGTACACCCCTCACATTTTTGTAAATATTTAATTCTATCTTTTCATGTGACATCACCGCTGAAATTACTCTTTGCTACAATGTAAATTAGTGATTGTACAGCTTGTATAACAGTGTAAATAAAGTTGCGGAGAAGTTTAAAGCAGGATTAGATTATAGCAAACATCCCACGGAGCACTGTTCAATGCATCATCTAAAAATGGAAAGAGTATGGCACAACTGCAAACCTACCAAGACATGGCTGTCCACCTAAACTGGGGCTTAGCACTATATGACCATATAGTGTGACCAAACCCCCGTATTTTTTTGAATATGTTCAGGTGTTTTTAACTAGTCCTGCAGGAAATGTCATTCTTGTATGTGTGCGCTGTAAAATATTTTGTACTGTTTGTAGGTCTTACAGCAGCACCATCTTGAATTTAAACGCATTGTATGGTGTGCCCCCCAAATATGTTCTTGTATATTGTAATAGGCCCTGACCAGGTTTTTTGGGCTGGAGCACCCCTCCCCCTCCTCATTACCTCTTATTAGTGGCCACCAGTGTTTAGGATGTATCCCCTTCAGTTCTCCCACATAGAGGAGTTCAGCTCCCATGGTTGAGACAGAGGATCTTCCATTCTATTACTAGTGTAGGACCCACTAATTCGGGGTACTTTGTCGCAGTAAGTGGGCTTAGTGCTATATGACCATATAGTGTGACCAAACCCCCGTATTTTTTTGAATATGTTCAGGTGTTTTTAACTAGCCCTGCAGGAAATGTCATTCTTGTATGTGTGCGCTGTAAAATATTTTGTACTGTTTGTAGGTCTTATAGCAGCACCATCTTGAATTTAAACGCATTGTATGGTGTGCCCCCCAAATATGTTTTTGTATATTGTAATAGGCCCTGACCAGGTTTTTTGGGCTGGAGCACCCTTCCCCCTCCTTATTACCTCTTATTAGTGGCCACCCCAGTGTTTAGGATGTATCCCCTTCAGTTCTCCCACATAGAGGAGTTCAGCTCCCATGGTTGAGACAAAGGATCTTCCATTCTATTACTAGTGTAGGAAACCACTAATTCGGGGTACTTTGTCGCAGTAAGTGGGCTTAGCACTATATGACCATATAGTGTGACCAAACCCCCGTATTTTTTTGAATATGTTCAGGTGTTTTTAACTAGCCCTGCAGGAAATGTCATTCTTGTATGTGTGCACTGTAAAATATTTTGTACTGCTTGTATGTCTTATAGCAGCACCATCTTGAATTTAAACGCATTGTATTGTGTGCCCCCCAAATATGTTCTTGTCCACCTAAACTGACAGGCTGGGCAAGGTGAGCATTAATCAGAGAAGCAGCCAAAAGGCCCATAGTAACTCTGTATAAAAGAGTGATTTACCACTGTTTAGACATAATTTACCTTCTGGGCTTTAGAGACATATGGGTGTATTTACACATATGCACTCAGTCCCAAACTGTAAACTAGTTTATACACATTTATTTACTCAAATTAAACTAACATCAGTAGCCCCCTTGTATGCTTTAAACTTTGACTGCCAGATATCAAATCTCACCTATATTTAGACCACACTTACGTTCTCTATATATTTTTCATGTTTAGGGCTCTGGCTGTGGCTATCCTCGTGGACCTATCTGCTATATAGGGACATGCTTCATCTTGTTTGTGGCAGAGAGGCGATTCTTTGATTAAGAACCCCACCTACTATCACCTCTTAAAATTGAGAGTTATTTCGTACTCTCGTCAATTTACAATATGGTTGCTATATTCCGTGTGTCCATACCCATGCGAGGGCTGAAACCTTAGACGCAGACCTCATCACCTGTGGAACTGCATGTATAATGCACAATGCTTTTAATGGTCTGGTTGTAAGTATTTTTTGGATTCATACCTGTTTGTCTGTTAGTTCCAATCTGTCCTCCATGCCATGTATTGAATCGCTGCCCCCTATAATTTCTCAATGTGTAATAATTCAAGTTTCAAACATTGTTACCATTATGATGTACTATACATATGTAATTATATATTCATACATAATGAATTCTAGCTCTAACACATTCTTACTATCTATTGCTGTTAGACAGTACAGTCTGCACTAAATGAACCCTTGAAGAAGGAATTACTTTCTGAAACATGTCAGGATTCCTGAATCTTTATGTGAATGTTGGGTCTATCCCCCCAAGACCAACCTTCTGATTCAGTATTTAAATGTATACAGTAAACACATGACTATTGCCATTTGGTTTTAATATTTACTGTGTATAATTGTTCATTAATAAAATGTTGTATTTTTACATCTTCTATTTTCCTACTTGACTATACCCCTGGCCTGTAAAGTCTCTGGGGCACTCCTCTATTGCTTTTCTTTCGACTATTGGGATGTGGCCTGGGTTCAGTCGTTTATAATCCTTTAGTAGTCTTTCACTTCCCACAATATTGTATAGTAACTATGGAGGAGCTACAGAGATCCACAGCTCAGGTGGGAGAATCTGTCCACAGGACAACTATTAGTCACGCACTTCTCAAATCTGGCCTTAATGAAAGCGTGGCAAGAAGGAAGCCATTGTTGAAAGAAAGTCATAAGAAAGCCCGTTGCAGTTATGAGAAGCAAACGCGAAATAAAGTGCTCTGGTCAGATGAGACCAACATTTTTGGCCTAAAAGCAAAATGCTATGTGTGGCAGAAAACTAACACTGCACATCACCCTGAACACACCATCCCCACCGTGAAACATGGTGGTGGCGGATATCATGTAGTGGGGATGCTTTTCTTCAGCAGGGACAGGAGATTTGGTCAGAGTTGATGTGAAGATGGATGGAGCCAAATACAGGGCAATCTTAGAAGAAAACCTGTTGAGTCTGCAAAAGACGTGAGACTGGGGCTGAGGTTCACCTAGCAGGGCAACCACCCTAAACATACAGCCAGAGATACAATGGAATGGTTTAGATCAAAGCATACTCATGTGTTAGAATGACCCAGTCAAAGTCCAGACCTACATCCAATTAAGAATCTGTAGCAAGACTTGAAAATTGCTGTTCACAGATGCTCTCCATCCAATCTGACAGAGCTTGAGCCATTTTGCAAAGAAGAATGGCCAAAAAATGTCACTCACTAGATGCGCAAATCTGGTAGAGACATACCCAAAAAGACTTGCAGCTGTAATTGTAGCGAAAGGTAATTCTACAAAGTATTGACTTAGAGGGGCTGAATACAAATGCACGCCACACTTTTTAGATATTTATTTGTAAAAAATTTTGAAAACCATTTATCATTTTCCTTCCACTTCACAATTATGTGCCACTTTGTGTTGGTCTATCACATAAAATCCCACAAAAATACATTTACGTTTTTGGTTGTAACATGACAAAATGTGGAAAATGTCAAGGGGTATGACTACGTTTTCAAGGCACTGTACCACCTAAGGGATAGAAGTGGTTAACTTACTGCGGTGCTATGAATGCCTAGTATTGTGAATATATGTGGATTTATAAGTGCATCTCATAAGAGGCACTTCTCCCCGCTCTTCAAAGTTGACACTGAATGGATGGTCAGTTTGAATGAGACAGAAAATTAAAAAATTTAGTGGGCAGTGCTTGGCTTTCTATTTAGAAAGTCCAAAATGTGCTGTAGAATAAGGATCACTTACTTTTTAAAAAATTATTTAAAAAAAAAAAAAAGACTTTATACATGCAGTGAAAAAAAATATATTCACAGAAGCAGCAGCCAATTGATGTTTGTAAGCTTTCAAAAAAAATCAGCATAAGGTTGCTAAAAATCACCATGACTAAGCTGTTGTGACTAACTGCATTAGATGGAGCTGAACACTATTATACATTATATTACGGTTAAACATATACTGTATATGTATTGAAAAATTTGCATTTAAAGTTTGTGTAACGCCAAAACATTTTTGTTTTGTATAGTGTAGAGAATGGATAAGACCCTTATTGGGATTTTTGGGACCCTTATTGGGTCTGGTTTAAATTTCCTTTCACTTCTTGTATCAGAGGGATAGCGCAAAGTAATAGTACATATCTTCAAATTGAGGGGCTATCCCCTTTTAGACAGTTGTCACCTGAATAGGGTTACCCGTTGATATATTTCCCCTTACCCCCTGTTCTGGGGACAACTCAAAAATGTTTGATTTACCGACACATTTTGTACTGGTAACAATGTTTACGAGACATAGAATGTGGGCGATTCTCCGCAGCATGGACACAGACAGCAATAAAGACCTGACAGAGGTCCGAATCCTTTCCATTCTATACAAATATTAAAAAGTTACTTTATATACACTTCAACTTTTTGAATACAGTTTTATTATGAATCATATTTAAAGTAAAACACATGTAGCCAGTATTTGTTCTATTTCTTTACATTGCTTTTTTGTTTGCATCTTTATGTCTGCTGACGTGTACTTAGCACAAGCATCAGTCTCTATTGTACTTGGAGCACATGTTTAGACAAGGGGGAATATCATAAAGCACAATGATCGGAGTTTGCAGTGTGACACTATCCTTGGTTATGTATACACCAGCACTCCTCACATGTTGAGTCACATATTTTGATTTAGAGAATGTTTGTTAAAAAAATAGTTTTGTATTTGGGATATAAGGGAAATACACACATCTATTCTGTTGACAAATTGCTTAGTATATAAACACATGCATCACTCAATACATTTCAGCAAAGCTCATACTAAAGGAAAATATATGTATTTACTTTCACATTAAACACACTTTGGGGGTTATTTACGAAAGGCAAATCCACTTTGCACTACAAATGCACTTGGAAGTTCAATCACTGTAGATCTGAGGGGAAGATCTGAAACAAAGGGAAGCTCTGCTGATTTTATCATCCAATCATGTGCAAGCTAAAATGCTGTTTTTTTATTTTCCTTGCATGTCCCCCTTAAATCTACAGCAACTGAACTTCCCAATGCACTTGTACTGCAAAGTGGATTTGCATTTCGTAAATAACCCCCTTTGTATAGATTTTAAGCAGACCTATCACCCACAACATGTGTCCTGATTACTGTGTTAAAGTTGTACAAAAGGTAGTTCTCTTTTATGTGTAGCACTACTCCCGTAGGAGCCAGGCAGGATACTCCCGAAACAAGAATGATGTACAAATGAGGACTTATTGTATGTATTCTTCAGGGCCAGCTATATTAAAGTCTGTGCTTGTAACAAACAGTAGACTTCAGCTTTAAGGTAGTAGTAGTTAACTTTAATCTCCTTTCTTAGAGCCACAAGAGCAAAGTCCCTTTAGGTAGAGATTAGCTGGACAAAGCTCTTCAGGACACCAGACAGTATCCTCTTTAACCACTTGCCGCCCGCCCTATTACAGAATGACGGCGGCAAAGTGGTTTGATATTCCTGATGGGACGTCATATGACGTGATCAGGAATATCGAGCCGCTGCGAGTAGAGGAGAGCCGATCGGCTGCTCTTCTGACAGGGGGGGGGTCTGTGCTGATTGTTTATCAGCACAGCCCCCCCTCGGATCCTACCCAGGACCACCAGGGAAGCCGCCCAGGACCACCAGGGAAGCGATCCACACTGGACCACCAGGTATGCCCCTAGACCACCAGGGAAATGTCACTGTGTGCCCAGGCAGCTGCCAATCTGTGCCCAGGCAGCTACCAGTCAGTGCCCACTGCAATGCCTACCACTGCCAGTGCCACCAGGGATGCCCATCAGTGCCTCATTTTAGTGCCACGTATCAGTGCCCATCAGTACCACGTATCAGTGCCCAGTAGTGCTGCCTATCAGTGCCCAGCAGTGCCGCCTATCAGTGCCGCCCATCAGTGCCACCCTATCGGTGCCTAGCAGTGCCCAGCAGTGCTGCCTTTTATTGCCCATCAGTGTCGCCCATCAGTGCCCATCAGTGCCAACCAGTGCCACCCATCAGTGCCCATCAATGCCGCCTATCAATGCCCATCAGTGCTGCATATGAGTGCCACCCATCAGTGCCGCCTACCAGTGCCCATCAGTGCTGCATTTCAGTGCCCATCGTCAGTGCCCGTCAGTGCCCGCTCATTGGTGCCACCTAATCGGTGCCGCCGTATCAGTGCCTGTCAGTGCCTGTCAGTGCCACCTTATCAGTGCCCATCAGTGAAAGAGAAAACTTACTTATTTACAATTTTTTTTAACAGAAACAAAAGCAAAACTTTTATTTTTTTCAACATTTTCTGTCTTTTTTTATTTGTTTAGCAAAAAATAAAAACCACAGAGGTGATCAAATACCACCAAAAGAAAGCTCTATTTGTGGGAACCAAATGATAAAAATTTAGTTTGGGCACAGTGTAGCATGACCGCGCAATTGTCATTCAAACTGCGACAGCACCGAAAGCTGAAAATTGGTCTGGGCAGGAGGGTGTCTAAGTGCACTGTATTGAAGTGGTTAAATAGACCCACAGCTAACTTTCTCTAGCACCTAGGAGTGGAAAAAGCAAAAGGTCCCCAAGATCTTTCAGAATGTCTGTACTCACATAAGGCCCAAGGAACAGCTGGTTGTCTCTTTTCAGCTTCCAAGCGGCACCTAACTCCAGTGATACCAGACCAGATCTTCTTTGGGCAGCCTCCCCTCAGTCAGCTTTCTTTAGCCCCAGGGTCTCTGCATCCAGGCCCTCAGGTCACCCACCGGAGGCTTCGAGATCACAATAGTGCCAGGGAGGGAAGCGTGCCCCTCCAGACTGGACTAATCCTCTCCAGGAGCTCAGTGTGTTCACAGAATATATATAGTGTCCTAGCATGCCATCAGAGCCTGCCTCTCTGGGACAGGCCAGGGCTGTATCAATATTCATTCTGCCATCTGCATAGCTCCACACCTATCTTCCATAAACTTCTCAAGTTCTCTTGATGTATAGGGAGCTATTAGACCAGACTGACAGTAGCTGAGAACACTAAGCAGACCAAACTAGCACAGTACAGTGAGCAAACTTTGATTTTACCTAACAAACAATTACAGCCACACTGACTACAGTGTGGCAACTAAATTTCAAAAACACACTATAATTCTAACTATCTAATATCTAGCACCTATCTAGGAGGGTGCTACATGTACAGTATCTCACAAAAGTGAGTATACCCCTCACAATTTTGCAAATATTTTATTATATCTTTTCATATGACAACACTGAAGAAATGGCACTTTGCTACTATGTAAAGAAGTGAGTGTACAGCTTGTATAACAGGGTAAATTTGCTGTCCTCTCAAAATAACTCGACACAGCCATTAATGTTTAAACCTCTGGCAACAAAAGTGAGTACACCCCTAAGTGAAAATGTCCAAATTGAGCCCAAATAGCCATTTTCCCTCCCTGGTGTCATGTGACTCGTTAGTGTTACAAGGTCTCAGGTGTGAATGGGGAGCAGGTGTGTTAAATATGGTGTTATTGCTCTCACTCTCTCATACTGGTCACTGGAAGTTCAACATGGCACCTCATGGCAAAGAACTCTCTGAGGATATGAAAAAAAGAATTGTTGCTGTATATAAAGATGGCCTAGGCCAGAGATATGCAATTAGCGGACCTCCAGCTGTTGCAAAACTACAAGTCCCATCATGCCTCTGCCTCTGGGTGTCATGCTTGTGGCTATCAGAGTCATGCTATGCCTCATGGGACTTGTAGTTCTGCAACAACTGGAGGTCCGCTAATTGCATATCCCTGGCCTAGGCTATAAGAAGATTGCCAGGACCCTGAAACTGAGCTGCAGCACAGTGGCCAAGACCATACAGTGGTTTAACAGGACAGGTTCCACTCAGAACAGGCCTCGCCATGGCCGACCAAAGAAGTTGAGTGCACGTGCTTAGCGTCGTATCCAGAGGTTGTCTTTGGGAAATAGACGTATGAGTGCTGCCAGCATTGCTGCAGAGGTTAAAAGGGTGGGGGGTCAGCCTATCAGTGCTCAGACCATTCGCCGCACAGTGCATCAAATTGGTCTGCATGGCTGTCCCAGAAGGAAGCCTCATCTAAAGATGATGGACGAGAAAGCCTGCAAACAGTTCGCTGAAGACAAGCAGACTAAGGACATGGATTATTGGAACCATGTCTTGTGGTCTGATGAGACCAAGATAAACTTATTTGGTTCAGATGGTGTCAAGCGTGTGTGGCAGCAACCAGGTGAGGAGTACAAAGACAAGTGTGTCTTGCCTACAGTCATGCATGGTGGTGGGAGTGTCATGGCTTGGGGCTGCATGAGTACTGCCAGCACTGGGGAGCTACAGTCATTGAGGGAACCATGAATGCCAACATGTACTGTGACATACTGAAGCAGAGCATGATCCCCTCCCTTCGGAGACTGGGCTGCAGGGCAGTATTCCAACATGATAATGACCCCAAACACACCTCCAAGACGACCACTGCCTTGCTAAAGAAGCTGAGTTTAAAGGTGATGGACTGGCAAAGCATGTCTCCAGACCTAAACCCTTTTGAGCATCCTCAAATGGAAGGTGGAGGAGCGCAAGGTCTCTAACATCCACCAGCTCCATGACGTCATCATGGAGGAGTGGAAAAGGACTCCAGTGGCAACCTGTGAAGCTCTGGTGAACTCCATACCCAAGACGGTTAACGCAGTGGTGGAGAATAGTGGTGGCCACACAAAATATTGACACTTTGGGCCCAATTTGGACATTTTCACTTTGGGGTGTACTCACTTTTGTTGCCAGCTGTTTAGACATTAATGGCTGTGTGTTGAGTTTTTTTGAGGAGACAGCAAATTTACAAGCTGTACACTTACTACTTTACATTGTAGTAAAGTGTCATTTCTTCAGTGTTGTCACATGAAAAGAGAATAAAATATTTACAAAAATGTGAGGGGTGTACTTACTTTTGTGAGATACTGTATGTCTCCATGAAACTCTTGTGCAGATACATGCTCATGAATACTCATAAATGTGAATGACCTATTTGCTGCCAAAGAGCATGCTCAATCTTACCCTACGGATCTGGCATGGGCAATGGCAAATTTCCTAGGATGGTCTTCAATGGATTGAAGTCTTGTTGCATTTGAGTAGCAAACTGTATGCCATGACATTACACACACTCGTGAAAAGGATAATAGTTTATTAGCTAGCATTTCTTAACAAAGTGTTATGTGACAACATCTTTTGTAGAACGTAGAGATGAAAGAATATTTTCTCTCGTGAACATTTGTAGGATCAGAGCGATTATGAAAGAGCTTTAATTAAAATTTTCCCATAAATAAAGAAGATTCCCACATTTGTTCTGAACACCAATATCTTATTAGATCACAGAAGAAAGAGCCGAAAAAAGATCAAACTATATGTTATTTTTTCTCTTCTGTGAAAGACTACTCTTCACTGACCCCTACTGACTTGCCCTAGGTCACAAATGTAAGTATTTATTAAACACTTTTTGCTGGATTTATTTTAGGTATATTTGCATGTTCATAACCAAAACCACTCTGGTTGAAATGCCTTAATTTTTTCTTAGTATGCTTCACAGCATCTTGAAGCCATGTGGGGTACGTTTCTTTTTGCTCATTCTGATTAACAGAGACAGAGTCATTGAGATGTTTAGCAAAAAGCTATAGCAAGCTTGGTCACAGCACTAGTATCATCACTTGCACATACAGTGCCTTGAAAAAGTATTCATAACCCTTGAAATTTTCCACATTTTGTTACAGCCAAAAACTTAAAAGTATTTTAAAGTGGAAGGAAAATAATAAATGTTTTTCAGTTTTTTTTTTACAAATAAATCTCTGAAAAGTGCGGCATGCATTTGTATTCAGCCCCCTGAGTGAATACTTTGTAGAACCACCTTTCGCTGCAATTACAGCTGCAAGTCTTTTTGGGTATGTCTCTACCAGATGAATATGCTTTGATCTAAACCATTCCATTGTAGCTCTGGCTATATGTTTAGGGTCATTGTCCTGCTGAAGGGTGAACCTGCAACCCAGTCTCAAGTCTTTTGTAGACTCTAAAAGCTTTTCTTCTAAGATTGTCCTGTATTTGGCTCCATCCATCTTCCTATCAACTCTGATCAGCTTCACTGTCCCCGCTGAAGAAAGGCATCTCTACAACATGATGCTGCCACCAGCATGTTTCACGGAGGGGATGGTGTGTTCAGGGTGATTTGCAGAGTTTGTTTTGCTTTTAGACCAAAAAGTTCAATTTTGGTCTCATCTGACTAAAGCACCTTCTTCCACATGTTTGCTGTGTCCCCCACATGGCTTCTCAAAATGCAAAAATGAATACTTTTGGCTTTCTTTCAACAATGGCTTTCTTCTTGCCACTCTTTCATAAAGGCCAGATTTGTGGAGTGTATGACTAATAGTTGTCCTGTAGACAGATTTTCCCACCTGAGCTGTGGATCTGTCAGGGCTGGGCTCAGCCCTTCCTTCTCTGAGCTGGCCACTCAGCTGGCGGCTAATTGCCAGCTCCTTTCTCTCCACAGTTACTCATTTGTTGATGATATCCTGCTCGTCAGTCCTGCCTACTTAAGCTGTCCAGTCCAGAGGTTCTCTTCCTTCGCCTTGGTCAAACATCACAGAAACTATCTCCTGCGATCCTGTTCAAGACTTGCTTTGCTGACATCTCTTCTGGCTCCAGATCCTGCTTGCTATTCCATTACATTGATCCCTGACTTCTGGCTTGGCTGACTATCCATTCCGTTTACTGAACTTAGGCTATGTTTTGACTACGTTTGTTCTTTTTACTTTTATTATTAAACAAGTGTGCTTTCATGGTTTCTGACATGATCTCTGCATCTCCTCCAGAGTTACCATGGGCCTCTCGGCTACTTCTCTGATTTACGCTCTTCTTACCCAGCCTGTCAGTTTAGGTGACTGGCCATGTCTTGGTAGGTTTGCAGTTGTGTGTGGAAAGCAAGAGCAGATATGGTGCTGCCCTTATGGGATGAAATTTTCCGTGATGGACAATTATCCTGTTTGGTGCTTGATGTGATTGCTTTATTTGTGTGGATCCTCAATAGTATGTGTAAATTCCAAAAACTGGCAAAAAACATAAATAAAAAACAAATAAAATCCCTGTGTATACTTGAAAATAAATAATAATGGTTTCTTGTCGGAGTGTGTTCCAAAATTAAACACGTGAATGATTTTGGTTAAAATCTGTGTTTATGTCAGTAAACAGTTGTTAGTTCTAATCTCACTCTAATGTCTATTTTTATCTCATCGTAATGTGGATGAAATTTCAGAATAAAGTGCCACAGTCTTATATTACATTATCTATATGAAAAATAACAACGTGCAAATAGTGCATAAAAAGTGCTGGTGTTACATCAAAGTGACTTGTGCTGGATTATACAAAAAAGTGACTTGTGTGCTTGAAAACCAGTGTTGTTGGATAAGAAAAGTTCCTTTGATTACAAAAAGTCTTTAAAAGTGGTTCCGAGGGAAGCCCCTCTCTAGGGAACAAATTGATATGGGAAACTTCTTGTCCAGGTGCTGGCTTGGTAATTGTGTTTCAACAGCATGCTCTTATTCTGCTTGCACTTACCGGATTCACTTCCCCCTGCAGGGGTGCAGGCAGTCACAGTATTTGCCACTGTGTAGCACTCCTGGGTGTCCCCGGTCTGTACTTTTAAATGTTGTTTTACCGTTTTACATATAAAAGAGAGGAGGAATGCCCATAGTGTAAAACCGTATAAGGAAACTTTATTAAAGCTGATAAAATAATGTACTCACATTTGCAAGGCAAAATACAAGCATATAAGAAAGCGTTGGTCCCGTCAGGAACAACCTGTGTTCATTTGGAAATAGTAAAGAAAATAAAATAAAAATTAAAATTAAAAAACTTTATGTACTATATACTTTATATACACCATACACATTGAAAATTGTTTGCAAGTGTATTGAGAAATTCAGAAATATGAAATATGAATTCTATTAGGTGATGTTTTTCATGACCATTTTTGTTCTTATAAATAGTACTGTAAAAAATGTTTTAAAATAAAAATAAACATGAAAATAATGAATTGGGTAATGGAAATAAAATACTATTAAATTATTTTAATGTTGAAGATATTACAATTATTATAAATAAATATTATAAATAAAATTATAAAAATATTAAAATTTGAAGATATTTACTATTTTTATTACATTTTCTTTATTATTTTCTTTACTATTTCCATTACATTTTTTATCTTTACTATTTTTATTACATTTTCACCTTTTATTTCTACTTTTTATGTGGAATTTGGGATTTTTCATTTATAAATATTTTTATGGAAATTCACTTATCAAACTGTTTTAATAGTGTGCCCAGTGCGTGTACAGATACTACGGGTACTGCTCCGGGCTGTGTCACCGATCCGGATGTCAGTTTAATCTGTGGTGGGGAGTAAAGGGTGGACAAACGTAGCCGAATGCCACTAACCAATTTCCTTCTTGTTAGCGGCTCTGGCTTCGGTATCCAATATCCCTACAAAATGGCCACCAAAAAAACCCGTGCGCAACCGCACTAAGCACACGGCGCACTATTTAAACCAAAGAGGTGCAGCAAGATGGATGCCCCAGTAGAAGTCTGATGACGAAACGCGCGTAGGGTGGGACTTACGGACGTCTTGCGGCACCTCCAGTCAAATGAACACAGGTTGTTCATGACGGGACCAACGCTTTCTTATATGCTTGTATTTTGCCTTGCAAATGTGAGTACATTATTTTATCAGCTTTAATAAAGTTTCCTTATACGGTTTTAAACTATGGGCATTCCTCCTCTCTTTTATATGTAAAATGGTAAAACAACATTTAAAAGTACAGACCGGGGACACCCAGGAGTGCTACACAGTGGCAAATACTGTGACTGCCTGCACCCCTGCAGGGGGAAGTGAATCCGGTGAGTGCAAGCAGAATAAGAGCACGCTGTTGAAGCACAATTACCAAGCCAGCACCTGGACAAGAAGTTTCCCATATAAATTTGTTCCCTAGAGAGGGGCTTCCCTCAGAACCACTTTTAAAGACTTTTTGTAATCAAAGGAACTTTTCTTATCCAACAACACTGGTTTTCAAGCACACAAGTCACTTTTTTGTATAATCCAGCACAAGTCACTTTGATGTAAAACCAGCACTTTTTATGCACTATTTGTACGTTGTTATTTTTCATATAGATAATGTAATATAAGACTGTGGCACTTTATTCTGAAATTTCATCCACATTACGATGAGATAAAAAGAGGCATTAGAGTAAGATTAGAACTAACAACTGTTTACTGACATAAACACAGATTTTAACCCAAATCATTCACGTATTTAATTTTGGAACACGCTTCCAACAAGAAACCATTATTATTTATTTTCAAGTATACACAGGAATTTTATTTGTTTTTTATTTATGTTTTTTGCCAGTTTTTGGAATTTACACATACTATTGAGGATTCACACAAATAAAGCAATCACATCAAGCACCAAACAGGGTAATTGTCCACCACGGAAAATTTCATCCCATAAGGGCAGCGCCATATCTACTCTTGCTTTCCACACACTTTCTAATACACTCCACCTAGGTGGAACTGTATTCGTAGAGGCAGCAGCTCTATATCTCAGGAGTACCTTAGCCACTGCGCGGATTTACCTTATACATTCTTCAGGTTTGCAGTTGTGTCATACTCTTTCCATTTTCGGATGATGGATTGAACAGTGCTCCGTGAGATGTTCAAAGCTTGAGATAATTTTTTATAACCTAACCCTACTTTAAACTTCTCCACAACGTTATTCCTGACCTGTCTGATGTGTTCCTTGACCTTCATGATGCTGTTTGTTCACTAAGGTTCTCTAACAAACTTCTGAGGGCTTCAGAGAACAGCTTTATTTATACTGAGATTAAATTACACACAGATGGAGTCTATTTACTAATTAGGTGACTTCTGAAGGCAATTGGTTTCACTAGATTTTAGTTAGGGGTATCAGAGTAAAGGGGGCACAATACAAATGCACGCCACACTTTTCAGATATTTATTTGTAAGAAATTTGGAAAACCATTTACATTTTCCTTCCACTTCACAATTATGTACCACTTTGTGTTGGCCTATCACATAAAATCCCAAAAAATACATTTACGTTTTTGGTTGTAACATGACAAAATGTGGAACATTTCATGGGGTATGAATACTTTTTCAAGGCATTGTACATGTATATACAGACCTGTGCCCAATAAATTAAACAAAAATATGCTGTTGTACCTTCATGCACAAATTACCAAAAATTGATGCACCAAGAACCTGGGTTAAATATATATATATTTGTTTAAACAGCTCACATAGCATTTGTTTCCAAAACTAGGACAATTTGTCCTCTATTAGGTATACTTCTGTAATCTGTAGTGTATTGCCTATCCAGTTCCATACATCACTTGAACAGTGAAATTAATGCTGTACATGTATTTTGCTGTTTATAAATGGGGAGAGAAGAAAGAAGGGCTGTTTAATGAACTGTGAATTTAATTGCATTTTACGTGGAATTCTGAAGAAAACGTGAAAAGTACATGTATGATGGTTACTGAAGAATGTCCTAATTCCATCAGGTCTTTTAAAACGGCCTCCTGCAGTTTTTAATGCAACTAGTAAAAAAAGTGTGTCTGGATAATAAGGGATGCTGAAATAAAATGTGTACATATACAAACTGAAAGATACATATACAAACTGAAAGAGTACATATACAATACTGTGCAAAAGTTTTAGGCAGGTGTGAAAAAATGCTGTAAATTAAGAATGCTTTCAGAAATAGAAGTGTTAATAGTTTATTTTTTTCAATTAACAAAATGAAAATACATAAACCGAAAAGAGAAATCCAAATCAAATCAATATTTTATGTGACCACCCTTTGCCTTAAACAGCATCAATTTTTCTAGATACACTTGCACACAATTTTTGAAGGAACTCATAGGTAGGTGGTTCTGTGGGTGTAGGCTGCCTCAAATCCCTCTGTCTCTTCATGTGATGTGAAGATCGGGGCTTTGTGAGGGCCAAACTATCACTTCAAGGACCCCTTGTTCTTCTTTACGCTAAATATAGTTCTTAATAACATTGACTGCATGTTTAGGGTCATTGTTCTGCTGCAGGATAAATCTGGGGCTAGTCACACACCTCCCTGATGGTATGACATGATGGATAAGTATCTGCCTGTGGTTCTCAGCATGAAGGACACCATTGATTCTGACCAAATCTCCAACTCAATTTGCAGAACTGCAGCTCTAAACTTGCAGGGAATCTCCACTATACTTCACTGTTGCCTGCAGACACTCATTATTGTGCCACTCTCCAGTCCTTCATGAACAAACTGCCTCCTGCTACAGCCAAATATTTCACATTTTGACTCATCAGTCCACAGATTTGGTTCATGCCATACCATCAGGGAGGCATGTAATTGATCCCATATTTATTCTGCAGTAGGATAATGACTGCAAACATACAGCTAATGTCTATCTGTTAAGAAGACAGTTAAGAACTCTCTTCAGCGTAAAGAAGAACAAGGAGACCTGGAAGTAATGGTTTGGCCCCCACAGAGCCCTGATCTCAACATCATCGAGTCTGTCTGGGATTATATCAAGAAACAGAAGGATTTGAGTCAACCTACATCCACAGAAGATCTGTGCTTCGTTCTCCAAGATGTTTGGAACAACCTACCTGCTAAGTTCATTCAAAAACTGTGTGCAAGTGTATCTAGAAGAATTGATGCTGTTTTGAAGGCAAAGGGTGGTCATACCAAATGTCAATTTGATTTGGATTTCTGTTCTGTTCATTTACTTTCTATTTTGTTAATTTATAGAAATAAACTATCAATACTTCTAATTCGCAAAGCATTCTTGATTTACAGCATTTTTTCACACCTAACTAAAACTTTTTGCACAGTACTGTATATAATAGGTTTCATTTTATTAAAGTTCAATGCCCTTTTTACTTGTAAATATATAAATGACAATCAAATGTGTGTCCATTCATGAATAGGCTGAATGCAATTTGACATCTCTGTGATTCATAACAGACTGGTATGCATTACTACCCAATCAGAAAATTGCCATGATGCAGAGAGTCAGAGTGATACCTAAATGTTATGGTTACATGGCTAGTGGGGTGGATGTTAAAGAAAGAGACAGAGAGATAGTTGACTTAGTACTAGATTGAGAGAGAGAAGATAATAAGTAGATGACCATTGATCAGAGAAAGAAACAGAAGACTGAGTAGGATCTCATCATGGACAGGGGAAGTGAAAGAAAGATGGTCGAGAAGAGATGGTCGTGCACGAGGGTAAAGGTGTCTGAGTGTGATCTAATCATGGACCAGTAGGTGTATAGATAGGATAGGCGTGGGCCCTAGGTTAAGATTATAGTGGCTGGAGGAGAGAACGGACAGAATATGAACTGATTATTGTTGAGAATAGTATGGAGCGTTGAGGGTAATGTAAAGCAGCAGCTGATTGTGTTCCACTGAGTGAGGATGAAGTAAGGGAATTGTTCAGGGAGGTTGATAAGAAAGGAAACAGATAGGAAGCTGAGGGGTGTGGGTTATGTATGTACGGCTCCCCTTATTGTGAAATAGCACTTTATACGTCGTATATGTGACATATTGGTGCAGCCATTTCCACTGGTGTTACCAAAGGATCCTCTGCTTGGAAGTTTGTCTACATTATGACAGTGGAATCCACTCTTGAGCTTCCTGAGGCACCCATTTCCTTCTACAACTTTCTCTCCCCCTGTCACTTACAGCATTTTCACAGCGCTTTTGTTGCGACACCTACATACATAAAAAAATCAGTACAGAACCGCCCCACCCTCTGCAGACAAAACTAAATACAGTATAATGTCCTGAAGAAAAATTCATACCGTGTTATAGCTCTTAACAGAAATAGGGATATCCATCTGCCTAAAAACCTTGCAGGGACAGTAAAGCAGAATGACTCATAGGCTTCATCTTGGCCCAGGCGCACCAATTCACTAAAATACAGTGCCAGGGCTAGTAAACACTGTGTTGGACCTGGGAAGGTTGGACAGCAGTAAAGGACTTTACTTCAGGACAAAAATACTGTATTTTTTGCTCCAGTAGGGGCTCACTGCTAAGATTGTATTTGTAGGTGGACATCTCTTATAAGTTAAAGCCCAACTGAAGTCATAGAAATTGCGATGCAATCAGACTGAAATTGTACTAACGAGCTTTAGTTTGTTAGTTTTACCTCTAGTTTTCTGTTATGGCAATTATATGTGATATCTAAATATACTGTAACTGTGCAGTCCTGCAATAGACACCAAAGTTAGACCTAGTAATCACCGATTAGTAACAGGCCAGATGAATCACATCCCTCCCCTTATTTGCAATACTAATCTGTGTGAGAAAGCTTGGGAAGAAGGGTGTTGCTGTTACTCAGCTCTGCCAGCATAAAGCACTATGATGGGAGAAAGCAGATTTTTCACCTTTTCAGAGGACTTGACATAAATAGAAAAAAAGGTGTGAGACCACAGTTGGACTTGAGTATTTTAGCACTTAGTACTTAGATAAAATGGAGCACAAGAGAAAGTAGACTTTTCCTTGTTCTTGTATTTATGTATAAGACTAAAGCCTGCCATAGATGGTTCAAATCTTGACCAGCAGAGATTGGCTGAGATTCGAAAGATGTATGGGCAAGCTGATTTTACCCAAGTTGATCAATTGATCAACTTGGGTACAACCAGCCTATCAGATTTTTCTTGAAAATATTGCCAGAGGCTATAGGCGCTAGCAATAATCACTGTTTGTTCTCCTGGCTGGGAAGGTTCCCCCCGCTCTCCCACCAGGAGGACGCAATAGCTCCGCGGTCGAGATTCCCCCATCAACCCAGTCAGTGTGGCTACAGGAAAGAACATCGCTCCATCTATGGCAAGCTTTAGCTTATGTGTGTTAGCAGTAATAGAAAAATGTAATATCAGTATTTAGAAATATATACATTTCGAGGGGATTAAACCTTAGATGGCAGATAATCAGTTGATGCTTTGTTAGTAGGAGGTGGCATAGTTGAGCTAGAGGTGTTACAAAGATAAGTATGGCATGTGGGTAATAAACTGCAGGAGTTTTTCCTTATAGGAGCTGAAATGTGTTTTTCAGCTTGATACCCTGCAGTACACTATGACCATTATATTCTGATATGAAACCTACAGTACACATGAAGTATAGTGCCCTCATCCACACTCTAAAAGCTGGCTAGTTGTCCAAGCTGATAGAATGCTGATGTAGGCAATTATTTTTATTTTGAACAAGTACATTTTGTTTTTCTTCTTGTTGCATTATACTGTATATACAAAAATTGGTGTCACTTAAATTTACAAAAGCATAACACAAACGTAAATAAATGTAATAGAAAAAAAGCATGGCAGGACCTCTTAAATATGAGATCTGGGGTCAAAAAGACCTCAGATCTAATATTTACGCTAAAATGCAATAATAAAAAAAATGTTTTTTAAAAATCTGTGGAAGTTATAACTTCAGACTTCAGTAATTTGTCCCTTAAGCCACCTGCTTGAGTACAGATTTTGAAAATATAGTAAATTACCTTAAAAACAATATATAATAATTATTTGTACATTACTTAGGGCAATTAATCCCTTGCCACCCAAGCCAAGTCTGACACTTTAAATGCTTTTTTTGGGGAAAAAACTGTTTCATGAATAAAAAAAACAGCACTAACGTTAGCCCGATTTTTTTGTATAATGGGAAAGATGATGTTACGCTGAGTAAATGGATATCTAACATGCCACACTTTAACCACTTACGGACCGCCCGCCGTCATTATACGGCGGCTCTTTGAAGTGGAATATCGTTGTTATGGCAGCAGCTAGCTGCCATAACCCCGGTATCCACTTCTTCAGCGGGCAGTCCGCTTTCAGATCAAAGTGACCTCAGCGGCAGATTCGTGAGGAGGCGGAGGCAAACGGGTCCTTTACCCTGCATGGCATGGAGCTGAGTGAGGGGATAATGGCCTCCACCTGGCTCCATACCATTGCAGGGCGGAAGCGACGTCAAAACGTCACTTCTGCCCATAGTTCTTAAAGAGAATTTTTTTTTTTTTCCAAACAACATTTTTTAAATTTTTTAAAAATTTTAACAAATGTATTTTCATTACTATAGGGTTGCATTACTAAAGGCAAATAGGCAATTCGTTTGCATGGGAAGTTGCACTTTACAAGGAAACTTTACAGAGCATGTGTGGGATCTACATTATTCCAGGCTGGCCAATCAAGATAGCTGAAGATGCCCCTTTGGGGTTGATTTACTAAAGACAAATAGGCTGTTCACTTTTTTTTCACATGAACATGATTGGGTATTTTTTCCAAAGTGAATGTTCACCACATTCACTAAGGTAGGGGAAAATTCTCCTGCAAAGTGAACAGCCAACTTGCCTTTAGTAAATGAAGCGCCTTAGAGTGCATAGGTACCTTACGATGTATAAGGCAAGTAGAGAGGAAGCCTGCTCTTCATCTTCCATAATAAAGAAAACAATGCATCATTTTGACTTTGATAAAACAGATGAAGAATGTAAGTGATTGGGTCAAGTTTTTTTTTCCTTTTTTTGTGTTCGTGTTCATCTTTTCACAAATGTATACTTCAGATGTTTAAGCACTTCGCTCATGATGTAGGCATATGTTCTGCAGGAAGTCAGTATGTAAACAAGGAAGGAGGCAAAATGACACATGCACTGAAATTTGCATCAATTGAATCAAACTTTATTTATTGTTTTAACTTCAGCCTTTAGGTCTTTCCGAAAATGTAATCATTGATTCATTGAACTCTGGGCAATTTTTAAACATGTTTAAAGAGGAAAAAAAGTGTGAGTCCTGCTTAAATTTCATATGAGCCTGATCAAGAACACTACTAGGTTCTCCAACAAAGAGAATATATTCACACTATGTTGTAATGTAATCATTTCCATGTCATGTGTAACAAACAGAATTTTCAAACTGCTGTGTTGTAGGTTACTCATATAGATACTCAGCAGAAACAGGTTTCTTTTTTTTACCTGAAGCGCACATTGTACAGAAATGGAAAGACTGACAGAATCTGGCAGGCTAGAATTTAATTGCTCGAGGCAGGAAAATGTATCAATGTAATTGACTATAATTAGCTCTTTCCGTTTAAAGGAAAGACTGTGCTGTAATTCTTATCACATGTGATTAAGAATCAATGGATCAGATTTAGGTTACATTCGGTGATGACATCTCAAACAATTTTAGTTTTTACAGAAGCATATGTGAGCAATACTAACCATTTGAAAAATGTATTAAAATCAGCAGTCCCCCTATTATAAGCTAGTATAATTAAAGTATACTGTATATTGCCAAAAATAAAATTGTGTTTTATTAGTATTTGGTAATTAACATCTAATAGCTTGTTATGACAGGTGACACGCTTGCCATTAGGTAAGATTAGGATTTTGTCTCATAATGTGACTGCGCAGAATGATCTACAAAACCTTTGTGCTGTTTTATCTTTTTTTTTTTGTAACCAAAATGAATGTTACTGAACTGTGCAGGACTTTTTCCTCCACAAGATGGCAACAGCAGATTTGCTTATTGTTGGGTTTGAACTGAGAATGCAAAACGCTGGGAAATGTAGTTTAGGCTGTAATTGGAGCCATTACCATTGATAAGTGAAAGAACTACTGTACCCAAGTGTATCTGGTAGGAAGAGTAGTGGACGGGGGGGGCGAAGAGTAAGGAGTGCTGTTTGTGATTCGCTAGAGAAAAATAGCTGGTGGGCCGATACTGTACTGAACGCTGCCAGATCTGACCTTCACAGACTGCTGAACTGAGTTACACAAAGCGAGCCCTGTCAGTCATGCTGGTGCTAGCCTGAACAGTCAACTATTGATCCAGATTCCCACCGTCCAAACCTGCTGCAGGAGTGAGTGAGGCGTCCTACTGCTACAGCCTACACTATCCTTCCCGCCAGTAAACTTAAGGACATTAAAGGGGTGCCCCTCCAACGTCTTGGCTAGTCACTGAGGAGATCCTAAGGGAGAGCAGTAAGGGGCTCTTGGACCCACAGTTATGCTGGATATTGACATTATTTATGCTATTCTTCTTTCAAGGAATTTATGTGTTCTATTCAGCACACACACTACCCTAGTGTTCTGCTGTTCTGCTGAACTAGGCTCAAATTGGCCTTCTGCTTCATCATCAAACTTGTGGAGACTGTATCATAAAGGTTCCCACCATCTTCCAGCCCGTTCCACTGGGTGCACGATTATAACTACTTACACCATAGACATATCTTGATTTAATCTGAGTTTATTTTAGAAAACTTCAAAACAATTATATCACATTCAAACAGACAATCCATTATAATCCATATCCGTAGAAAACCTAATATATATGATATACAATAGTCTTACCCGAATGACATTATGCAATTATAATCTGGCATACATAATCTTAATGAAATCCACAAGAATAAACAACAAATACATTGACAGTTTGGACCCAATTTGGACATTTTCACTTAGGGGTGTACTCACTTTTGTTGCCAGTGGTTTAGACATTAATGGGGACAGCAAATTTACATTGTTATACAAGCTGTACACTCACTACTTTACATTGTAGCAAAGTGTCATTTTTTCAGTGTTGTTACATGAAAATAATGCAAAAAAGATGCGGCGCTAAAAATAAAATTAATATAAAATAACCATGTGAATGATACTAACAGTGCAAGATGAGTATGAACAATATCATACACTAATATCCCAAAAATTATAGTGAATAAATTAAACACATATACGTGAATAAATAAATACATAAAGTCCAAAACCAAACAAGAAAATCCGTGATAAAATAGGAAAAAAGTGCCAAAAGGTGCCACAAAGAAGATAAGGATGCAGTGGGGGAAATCTTCTATGGTTCCTCACACCCAAGGTGGAATTTCAGATGTGCTTACCAGATCTCGATGACTGCTATAACAGCAGTCAAAAACAGCACAGGGAAAATTTGGGGCTCCCCACAGCCTCAGCATAAGGTACCAGTAAGCGACAGATGATATCTCAGGATTCAAAAACAAAAGGACAATCCATAGTGTAATACAGTCTGCACAATCGATTTATTTAAAAGGAATTGCACTTACAAAACATCCGTGAAGTAATCAGCATAGACCATACAGTCAAACGACTGTCAGCGTCTCCGTCTGCTGCCTCCGCCTCCTAAGTTCGTATACAGCCCTACACAAAAACAGACGTGGTGACGTCGTAGGCTCCCTTGTGTAAATAGCAGTCCCATATTTTTAGACATATCTTTTTCACGCAGACCAACGTCTTGGGCCCCAACTTATCTGGCAAGAGAGTAACGCTAAAGACTGTATTCAGGTTATTTGGTCCTGAGGGCAGATCTGCATTTAAGATTAAGTCTTTACCACAGGCCTAGGCTTGGCCCCTCATTATGAGAGCTCCCAATTCACTTAGCCAAAATTGCTATCCACTCTTGTCGCTTGCTGCGGCTCATTCTATGAGGAGAACTATATTTTACGCTGTTGGAGTTATATTATATGCTGGAATTTAAAATCACTCCAAGGAACCCTGTATATGGTGTGTACCTGGTTACAGTGGTGTCACTAAGGTTGGTGTCACCTGGTGTGGTAAAACATGATGTCACCCCCCCCCAGCCTGCCACAGTGCTCTGTCCTGCTGCTGCAGAGTGACAGCATGAGCAGAACAGAGCAGTAGACACTTGGAAAGCTAGCACATCAGGCTCTTCTGTCTAGCCTGCCACAGTGCACTTGATGGTGTCATCCAAGGCTCAACCATGCCCCCACCACAACCCCCCCACAGGGGGAGAACACTGCATAAAAGGGTAGGTGCGACTGAATTGCGTGCCACATGCAGGGTGCAGGACTCAGGTGTGCACTACATGCAGAGTGCAAGACTCAGGTGTGCACTACGTGCAGGGCTCAGGTGTGTGCTATGTGCAGGGTGCAGGACTCAGGATTGCACTACGTACAGGTTGCAGGACTCAGGATTGCACTATATACAGGGTGCAGGACTCAGAATTGCGCTGTATACAGGGCACAAGGCTCAGGACGGCAGTGTACTTGATGGTGTCATCCAAGACTCAACCATGTCCCCACCACAACCCCCCCACAGGGGGAGAACACTGCATGAAAGGGTAGGTGCGACCGAATTGCGTGCCACATGCAGGGTGCAGGACTCAGGTGTGCGCTATGTGCAGGGTGCAGGACTCAGGATTGCGCTACATACAGGTTGCAGGACTCAGGATTGCACTATGTACAGGATGCAGGACTCAGAATTGTGCTGTATACAGGGCGCAAGGCTCAGGACGGCACTACGTACAGGGTGCAGAGTTCAAAAGCTCACTGTGTACGGGGGGCAGGGTTCAAAAACTCACAAAGCACAGGGTGCAAGGCTCAAGAGTGTAAAAAAGTTAAGTACTGCATGCTACACAGAACAGAAGAGAGGACAGAGGGACTGCTGCCGAAGAGCAGCTACAACTTACAGAAGGTGTGCAGTCTGGACTTTAGAAGGAGCTGGGAGCTGGGACAGTAGGGTTGTCATACATATCGCCTGCCCCCTCCCTCTCTCAGAGATACTGCTGGGCAGTGGATGTCTTTCCCGATCTCTTCCAATTGGCCGATGCTGCTGGTCAGTCCTGTGATCACTTTAGTTGGTCAGGAGAGATGGGGCTCGCAGTGTCTACAGCATTGCTCTTCTGAGGCATTGTGACCCAGAGCAGTGGCGTCACTAACGTTGGTGTCACCTGGTGCTGTAAAACTTGGTGTCACCCCCCCATGTTTTACCGCATCGGAGCAGCTTTCCCCTCCAGCCTGCCACGGTGCTCTGTCCTCCTGCTGCAGAGAGAGAGGATGAGCAGAACAGAGCAGTATTATTATTCTTCTTATACAGGATTTATATAGCGCCAACAGTTTGCGCAGTGCTTTACAACATGAGGGCAGACAGTACACTTACAATACGAATCAATACAGGAGGGATCAGCGGGCCCTGCTCATTAGAGCTTACATTTTAGAAGGGAGGGTCAAGTGGAAACAAAAGGTAATAACTGTGGGGGGTGAGCTGATGGAGAAAATGAAAAAACAGTTGTTCTTAGGTGTGGGTAGGGTAGGCTTCTCTGAAGAGAAGGGTTTTTAGGGATTGTCTAAAAGCTAACAGAGTAGGAGATAAGCGGACAGATTGGGGAAGGGCATTCCATAGGATTGGAGAGGCTTTGGAAAAGTCCTGGATGCGAGCATGGGAGGAGGTGATGAGGGAGCTAGAGAGCAGAAGCTCTTGAGAGGAACGAAGAGAACGAGTAGGTTGGTATTTAGAGACTAGGCTAGTGATGTAGCTGGGGGCTAAATTGTGGATGGCTTTGTACGTAGTTGTTAGTATTTTGAATTTAATTCTTTGGCCAAGCGGAAGCCAGTGGAGGGATTGACAGAGAGAGGTAGTAGAGACAGAGCGATTGGTAAGGTGGATGAGTCTGGCAGCCGCATTCATGATGGATTGAAGAGGTGATAGACTATGCAGAGGTAAGCCAATGAGAAGGGAGTTGCAGTAGTCGAGGCGATAGATGACCAGTGAGAAAATTAAGAGCTTTGTTGTGTCATTGGTTAGAAAGGGGCGTATTTTGGAGATGTTGCGGAGGTTGAGGCGGCAGGATTTGGACAGTGATTGGACGTGGTGCTTAAAGGAGAGTTCAGAGTTCAGGACTACACCTAGAACCTTGGCATGTGGGGATGGGCTTATAGTTGTGCCATCAATTTTGACAGAGAGATCAGGGGAAGGGGCATATGGGGGAGGAAAAATTATAAGTTCGGTTTTGGATAGATTGAGTTTGAGGAAGTGGTGTGACATCCAGACTGATATATCTGATAGTAAATTAGTGATACGTGAGGAGACAGAGGGAGTGGGTATGAGTCTGACAAGTGCATGTTTTAGAGAGTTGGGGAAGATGGCGATGCCAGAAGAGAGGGAGAGATTGAAGATGTGGGTTAGAGAGTGTAGCATAGAGCCAGAGGGTGAACGTAGCAACGTAGCAGTAGACACTTGGAAGGCTAGCACATCAGGCTCTTCTGTCTAGCCTGCCACAGTCCACTTGATGGTGTCATCCAAGGCTCAACCATGCCCCCACCACAACCACCCTTCCCACAGGGGGAGCACACTGCATAAAAGGGTAGGTGCAGCCGAATTGCTGAGGAAGTCCCCGCCCACTGGGACGCAACGCGTCTAGAACGTGACGTCGTGACGTCATCCGCTGCTACTGCGCATGCTCCACCGCTCACACACTGTGTGTCCATGTTCGTTTCCTGGCACTTGTGAAGTGCCTGATATGTAAGTCTGATTTTATTCGTTTTACAATAAACATTTGAATACGGAGAGCACTATGTCTGTCCCTTTTGTGATTACATGCTTATGATACCCACCTGCCATCTGATCATCCGGAGGAGTCCCTTGTCATGTAGATCTCCTTGTCTGCCGATCTTGTATCATTGCCTGATTATCTTTAGGACCAGGTGAGAGGCCATTCGATCTATGGTGAAGGGTTCCAGTATCACACATCATTGTCTGCTGTTATCATCACACCTCTGGTGGATTTATGTCAGTCTTTTTGGGACATTTACTGTTGGACATTTCTTTTTGCTTCCGGTTTATTATATATTATATATTTCTCTGTATGGTCACCCATTGAGTTAGCGCTGCACCTTTTATTATTATTAGCAGCCGAATTGCGTGCTACATGCAGGGTGCAGGACACAGGTGTGCGCTATGTGCAGGGTGCAGGACTCTGGTGTGCGCTACATGCAGGGTGCAGGTCTCAGGTGTGCACTACGTGCAGGGTGTAGGACTCAGGATTGCGCTAAGTACAGGGTGCAGGACTCGGGATTGTGCTACGTACAGGGTGCAGGACTCAGGATTGCGATACATACAGGGTGTAAGACTCAGGATTGCGCTGTACACAGGGTGCAAGGCTCAGGACGGCGCTATGTACAGTGTGCAGAGTTCAAAAGTACAGGGGGCAGGGTTCAAAACCTCACAAAGTACAAGGTGCAAGGCTCAAGAGTGTAAAAAAGTTAAGTACTGCATGCTACACAGAACAGAAGAGGGGACAGAGGGTCTGCTGCCGAAGAGCAGCTACAACTTACAGAAGGTGTGCAGTCTGGACTTTAGAAGGAGCTGCCGCCGGGACAATAGAGCTGTCATAAACATCGCCCGCCCCCTCCCTCTCTCAGAGATACTGCTGGGCAGTGGATGTCTTTTCCGATCTCTTCCAATTGGCCAATGCTGCTGCTGGTCAGTCCCGTGATCAGTTGGTCAGGAGAGATGGGGTGGGCAGTGTCTACAGGGTTGAGGCATCGTGACCCGGAGCGGCATTGTTTGCTATGGGTGGGGGTTAATATGACACCGAGCAGCTGGCAGTCATAGGCGCACCTGCAGGGCTCAGATTTGTTCCAGATAACTATGTGTGCAGTGTGGTTCAGCCTCGCACACACTGCACAGAGATAAATGATGCGCCTCTGGTATCACCCGCCCCCCCACCCCCATAGCGACGCCACTGCATGGTTGTGTCTATTGTTATGCTTTATGTTGACTGACCTTAACTTGCCAATACACTCTGTTATTTATCATAGAGTTGTGAGTCTAATTCTTGTGTGCCTCTTAAAGTGCATAAAAGTTATTCCTCTACATTGGTTGTTAAGGTATAACGATGGTGTGAGTGAGGTAAGGTTCCAAATAGGGTTAAAGCAGGAACAAAGGACCCTATTCAAATAGCAGCTCCTGCAGGGGTAGCACTATATTTTATATATCTCAATGAACCTTCTTGGCAGCTATAATTTGTACCTCTCACCCATATAGAAAACCATTAAAACCCCAATTATGAGATTGCTGGACATCCAATTCCAAAACCATGGGTATTAAAGTTGAACTAAATTAAGCACCACTTACTTCCAGCATGGTAATGTCCACAAGCCTCCTCACTGATGCCAACATAATCTGGATTTAGCATCTCCAGTTCCTCCACACAAAACTTGTCTAACCATGTTTTCATGGACCTGACATTTGTACAGGGGCACAGTTATGCTAGAACAGAAAAGGAATGTTGCCACAAGATTGAAAGTGCACAATTGTCTAACATTATTCCTGTATTGTACATGGGGGGCAAATGTTCGTGGCTGGGAGCAAATTACACAGCAGGCTACAGTGGACTAGTCACACAGTTTGAGGGAGCAGAGAGGAGGTAAGCATACTGCCTCCTCTGCAAACCCCTAGACTTAACGAACATCTAACCCTTAGTGTGTGTGTGTGTGTGTGTGTGTGGTGGGGGAGGGGGACATTGCAAGGGTATTTTTTTTTTTGTATTGCCTGTTGGGCCAAGAGCCCCTATGTAATTCTCTTTATTAGGACATCAGGGTCTATTAGTTTCCCCTGCCCTACGCAGATGCTAATGGAGCACAAATCATGCTCTATTAGCTTCTTCCCCGGCCGCAGCAGCCAGGGAAAGTGACAGCCAAATGCGGAAGTGACTTAATACACATCACTTCCATTTATATTCACCAGATGGGAGATTATGTTGATACTGGGTCTGTAGGTGGGACATTAGAGCCAGGGATACATGGAGGAGGCAGTTGGGCAGATGGGGTTGCCTTACAACTGCCCAAATCACTTCCACATGAAAGCTCATCACCAACTACAAATTTAAACACATACAGCAGCTGGGACTGTGTTTACATTTTCTGTCTACCAGCTACCATTTTTAAATGGTACTGGTAGACAAGGGGGTAACATATATCCTGGTGTGAACAGAGGTTGGGGGAGCGATGCTTGCCAATGGTTGTCAAGCAATATGGTTCTCCTATTCAGCCAGCACATTAGTCTTAACAGCAGCCTAGCATTGTTCAGAATCTAGTGGGCTTCCTGAGATTTAAAAGAAAGATGATGTAGCCCTTGAAATAAAACTTCTACCAAAAAATTATACAAGACAAACCATGCTGACCTTTCATTATTATGATGGATGTAAAAAATTCTTACAGCCTTAAAATGATTCCATCTTTACCATATACAGCATCAGAGTTAGAGATATTGCCTCGCTGATGTGAAAAAATGGAGCCATATCTTAAGTAACATTTGAGGTACAAAACTAATCTTGTGTAAAACTTCCCATATATACAAGAAATTTGTCATTGGGACAAGTTTGGGCCCATAAAGTAGGTTAAAGGTTCTTTGTCTATTAGGCAAGTCATATCATGTTGTTTTATATTACTGTTTTGTGCAGTCTTAAGTAAACTAAACTTTTGACTTCATACGTGGAATGCCTCATTTACCTTACATGGCTTTTTAATGTGAAAAGTGCAATTGGATTGGATGTATCTGGCAAGCTGACAATAAATTGTAATAATGATAGGAGTCCTCTCCTCCAAAACTATCATGGCTTGTGTTTGTTTTATATCCATCTATAGTATGTTCCCTTTGCTTTTAAATATATTAAATCTTCTATATTTTCGGTTTGTTCAGATATTCACTGTTTTATTTTCCACCTCTTAGTCCAATAACTCATCGTGATATGTTTCAGATTTTATAAACAGTATCTTCAGAATTTCTCAGGTTGAATATATTCATGCAATGCCTGGTACCATTCATCCCTCTGATAGAAATACTTGCTAGAAAGCTCATCAATTATGTAGTAAGCAGGGGCGTTTTTTTTAACTGCACCATGCTAATAAGCATACTGTAGATGTGAAATGTGCCTTCATTCTATTGGAGACATGAGCTACCGTAAAGTTAGGGTAAAATCTTTCCTTAGGGGGTTCACGCCAGGAAAAGCATGAGATAATTTCTTACCCTTTCCCCTGCCTACTCCTAAAATTAGGAGATAATACCCAATTTACAAACGCACAATATTTTCATTAATTTCATTACAGTGCAATAAATATTTGCTTTAATTTATGATTGACAATCTCTCAATACCTTTGAGAGATTAAAATTCAATCTCTCAAAGGTATTACCATACTGCTCAAATTAATTTATTGCACACGTGCTATTTTATCAATTAATGAGGTATTGTCACCATAAAAGTAAAAACAAGTACATGTCTTTGGAGTGTTGGAGTACCCAAAGGGAAAGGCACAGGGGGGAACATGCAAACTCCAGGCAGGGAGTTCTGGATTTGAACCAGCGACCCTTTTGCTGCTAGGCCACTAGCTTCAGGGATGGTTCACACCAGATGCAGTCCAGTGCATATTTATTCTGCATTTAAAATGCATGGATGGTGTTTAACATGAATTCCAAAGGCCCTAGTTCACTCCAGTGCAGTCAACAAAAGTAGAACATGTTGCATTTTTTTTCTGTATGGAAAGTGTTATGTCCCTTCGACACGGGGTCTCTCAGGGTGTTGCTAGCAACGCTGCCAGTATCCGCTCAGCAAGTTACACACAGACTGGATGCACTTCTTAACCAGGGAAGGGTTTATTACTCACTCAGAAAGTGATGTACATTCTTACATGGAGGAGTCACAATACAACAGGACTCCCTCTAGTATCATGCTGCTGCTTCCCAGTCCCACACACACTGAATGACTTCCTGGTAC